>NC_044013.1:40914932-41216053 GCF_900496995.4 Aquila chrysaetos chrysaetos
AAATTGTGTAGGTGACAACTGGAATAAACTGTAAGTGCTCAAAAAAAAAAAAAAAAAAAAAAAAGGAAAATCAAATTATTGTATTTTGCGGTTTGCTGGGGAGAGCATAGTGTTTTGAGGGAGGGAGTTCATGTCATGAATCTAGTTTCTGTTGACAGTTCAATATCTTATTTCTATCTAGTCTGATGACTGTTCAGTTACTGTCTTACACAGAATTCAGTTCTTTCCCCCGTGCTTCAGCTTTATATTCTGTGTAATTATCTCAGTTCTTTGGTTCTCATGGTGCATTTGAAGAGATAACTGCTTCATTAGTTTTAGTGTTCTCTATCGCAGGTATTTGTTGCAGTTATGCACTAGCAGGCTGATCTTGGGTTTGCGTTGGCTAACGAGGAGTTTCACCCAATGTTTATTTTCCTTTTGGATTGTCTTTTCTGGATTGTGTGTTTTTCTTTTTTACATTGATTTTTTTTCTTGAAAATCATTTGGGTCCAGTGTTCTTTGAATGTTTTCTGGCGAGATCATTGACCACAAGAATAATTGGAGATGAGATTATTTTAGTTAGTGCAGACCTGTAACCTTTAGTAATTGCACTATGCTAACTTGTTTTGCATTCAATTTTTTAGGCAAAATCCAAAAGGTTGTAATCATGCTTTCTCTTTGAAGTGGTAGATAAAACTTCTGAAGTGCTCCTACCTTGATGTGAATCAAAATACCAGATTTTGAGTCTAGACCCTGATAGCTCCAACTTCTATAATAATGAGCGTAGCCGCAGTATCATGTCTCCTCACTGTATTCTGCTAATCCAAAAAAGAAAAAGCATGGCTAATAAAAGCTCTTGTATCGCATCTAGGTATTCTTTGAACCAAACAAAATGAATAAACAGGAATTTGCTGACTGTTCACAACAAGCAATAGAACGTCCATTGTCTGTATTGTAGTAGAGATTGTTTTTACCGATGAAGAATGGTTATAAGCATAGTCCCAAGGATTTAGTCTCCTGGGTATTTGACGAGAGTGAAGAGGATAAACTACCCATGAAATGAAGTGCTGCTTTAGTTTTGAGGTTTTCTGACCAGAGGAGTACAAACAAGGCTATAAGCAAGCAGTATATGAGGGAGGCAGAAAATCCCAGAGTGAATGGGTCGTATTTTGTAGGGCTTCTGCTGTGACAGATCAGTGTGACTTCACAAAGACTTAATTACATTCATGCTGATGTATTTTGGGGGGTCCGAAATTAAATGTATATGTGGGAAGCGATCATGATTTCTGCATGTGTGCACACACACATGCACTACCATTCTGATCATCTAGTTAGACTTCCAGAGTAGCGTGTGCAGTAGGACCTTCTTGAATACTGCTTGAATTAAATAGTATCCTTGTATTACCTTTCCTTGTATCACCTTTTTAAATTAAAGCCTTGTGGTGAAGGAGAATCTTCACTTCATGGGGTTTTTTCCAATTATTATTACTAATCTTTATTTTAACACATGCCTTATTTCTATAGTCTAAATTTACATTAGAACTGAACCATCTTTCCTTGTTATGTCTTTACTGGTTTGAAACTTCTTGCCGTTGCTTACCATTCTTCTAACTCGTATTACTCAGTTGTTTGGGTTTTTTTAACTTCTAACTATGGGGCATGTTTTCTAATCCTGATATGCTCTAGCTTCCCCATTTTTTTTCAGTCTCCTTGTTGAGTCTTAGAGACTAGAACTCATCATAATTCAGATAATGAGGGTCACATCATGAACAGAGGTGTTCAGGTCTGGCTGAAACCATAATTCCTATTTCTACTTCATTTCCTTTGTACTGATTTAACTTCAAAGCAAACTCGGTTTACCCACTTACTGCTTCAGAGAATCGTATGTGTGTCTGACTGTAAGGCTGAGACTTCTATCCCTTGTGCTGGACTCTGTGTAGATGTGAAATGAAAAACTTTGCTGATACGGTGCAGAAAGCAGAGTGAGTAGGAAGATGTGAAGAAGTGTGCTGTGTGTGAAAGCAGTAGGCTACAAAAGCTGTCTCTGAAGTTAGGCTTATTCAATGATGTTGTTTTTTTTTTTTTTTTTTTCTTGATTATTTGTTTGATTGAGGTTCGTGAAGATCAGCCTAGTGATTGGCAGTATGTTTTCAAAGAAGAGCTGTACAGTTTTCTTTTTTTAATGCCCTAAACAGTATCCAGTAGAACTAGCGCTTGTCCAGAGGCTTTGTAGATGGTTTTGAAATCCATTTAAAAGAATCCAATGTACCTGAATTTTTAACGGATTATTTTCTAAGGCTATCGTCCCACACCTCTACCCCATCTATAGTGAGTCATTTGTCTACAGATTGATTGAGTGCACTGTTGACTCTCAGGAAACTTTTTCCTTCCTCATTAAGTAGAGAAGGAAGATTGTGGTTACAGCCGAACTTTTTTTCCCAAATACTGATGTTTGTTGATCAAGCATACAGTCCTTCCCAAATTTGGTATGATATTCCACCTTGCATTATCAGACATTACTAAACATGCTGGGGAGCTCCTTGGAAATCTTGTATCTTTAATGGTTACTGAAATATCCATATTAATTTTTCAGTCCTCTCCCAAACTGGAGCAATAGGAGCATATTTTTCAAATTGCATATGCTACAGTTCCTCTTCTAGAGGGTCCTTTTATTACTGGTTAGAATTAATCTCCAGCTGCTTAAAAAAATTATTTGTTATTTTTATTATTTTTTCATTAGGTTTAGAAAAAGTCTTTTTTCTTGTGCTTGTACACAGTGAAACAGCCCAGAATGCTGGTGAAATAAATATTGTATGGCTTTTTCTCTTGTGTTACAGTTTTGCTTTTGCTAGCAGTTTAACTTATCTTTGTCTTTATTTTCAGGGGTTTTGCTAGGAAGCAGTTAGAGCTCAGCTTAATCTATCCAGAGAGAGAAATCTGACAAGAACTTTAATAGAATTACATGTGCATGATGATATAATAATAGATAAGTTACAAGTTAATGTTATTAATATGTTTAATTGGGGACACCACTATAAGCAGCTTTTGAATGTTTAGGTGGTTGTACTATGAGTTAAATATTAAGCCTTAGATCCTGAAGGAGGACCATGGTGGTTTCACACAGCTATGCAAAACAGTTTGATTGTGCATGTGTGTAATTATACGCCTATATATTAAACTTATACCTTGGTTTCTGTCTTCAGTGCCAGAATTAATGTGTCGGTGTAAGCTGATGAAGTTGGAAGTCATATTGTAGGCTTTTATTCATTTTCCTGTAGTTAAAGAAGAATAAATCTCTGTTAAGTTCCAAATAGGTTAAGTTTGTGTCTAAAAGACATTTCTTTCTTAAGAAAAGAATAGTTCTTCAGAAGTCCAAACCTCTGCCATTCTTGTCAGGGCATGTTTTTCTTGAATCACTATTTTGTTTTGTTTTTCGTGTTATGTAGCAAGGCTTGTGGTCAGGAATTTTGTCTCTCTGGAGCTTTAACAAGAGAACCATTTCTTCAGTGCTTGCAACTGCTTCTCAATGGACAAATGAGTGTTACTAAATCTTCTGGAATTGCTTCACAGTTTGACGTATACTCACTATTTCCATGTCAAATTTCGTTTGAAAATATTGCTGTAACAGCTACAACAGTTTCAAGAGACTTCAAGCTGAGTTCTTTCCTTAAAAATGTTTGCCAGTATGTTGAGGGAAGGGGCGAATAGTGTGGTAAATGTCCCAAGGATACTGTATTTCTGGTTATACCAGTGAAAAATAGGTTGGGTTTTTTTACATGCCAGAATGGTACAAGTGTTAGCCTTTGAATTGGGGTAAGAGATGTGCAGATAGCAGGCTTGGACCTTTGGGCCATAAGCCAAATTTTACATGTGCCTGAAGTAACTGATGTATCAAAATTGAAGGTGTAGTTTGGGACCTCCCTGCTCCCTCCCACCCAACCAGGGCATTTATTTGTTAGCAATTCAAGAATCACATGTAACAGTGGGCACATTACAAGCTGTGTTTATGTAACCTCATAAATATATTAATTTTAAGAAGTCATACTGTGATTAGTATTTGGTAAACTAGTATCAGAATAATCTCTGCGATTTTTAGTTAGCACTGCAAGGTGATAAGAGGAAATGATAATGTACTTGGTTGAAAGCCTAATGTTGAACATGTGATAGTACTTTTGATTGTCTTAAATCCTGGTAAAATAGTTTGGGTATATGTCTTAGTTTCTTCCAGAAATTATATCATCAGTTATTGATAAGATGTCCACTTTCAGTTTTAGGCATGGAATACTAGGCAAGATTTAATCATCCTTTTTTTTGTTTGCGGAAAATATGTTTTAGGTTTTATAGAACAGTTACCATTAGACAGCTGTGTTGAAGAAAATGAGAACACTTAACCATGACAGTAGTTTTTAAATACACCAGGCTAGATGTTCTTTTGCTGCCGGAGAGAATATAGCCTCAGAAGAAACTGCAATCCCTTTGAAGTACAGGGACACAGCACTGTTTTTTCTGAGGAGTAACTTTTGCATGCAAACTTGCACTGTTTTTTAAAAGAGTTCCTTCCCCCACCCGCCACCCCCCCCCAGCAAAATAGATGACTAAAAGGAAAACATTCATTTCTGGCAATTGACATTATTAGGTCAAAGTATTTTTGAAGTTGTTTTTTGTAGGTTCTGTTGTTAAAATAACAAACTTGCTGTGCTGTAGAATCGGTGTCATGTGCTTTTGTAAGAAGAGTTGACTAAAACTAAATTCCCGACTGGAGGAGATGTTCTTGCATGCTTTGTTTTGAATACTAATTCATCTGCTTCCAGTGTTTGTGGAGAAAAAGGTAAACTAGACACAAGATGCTTATCAATAAATGTTTTTTAAGAAGTTATTAAAACTGAGAGGAATATTAACATTTTCATTAAATCTACATTTGTAATTGAGCATCTCTACATAATGTGTTTTCTTGGCCTTACTTTTGCTTACATAATGAGGGTAGCTGCACTCCTCATGTCAAAGTTCCTCGTAGCTGTAAAACCTGCTTAGACAGCACAGAGGGCCTTGCTGTAGGTATGAATGTGCCCATCTTGGACAGTGTATGTTTTAATATCTTTACTAGAAAATAGGGGTTTCTGAATAAGTGTTAAGAGTGCGATGTAGCAGTGCTTTACTTGTGTGCTCACGATGGCATGAAACTCGAATGTCTAATCTGGTTTGTGCCTACTAGTAAACCGTAGTTTTCTGATCCCTGCATCGCATAGCACAGATGCCACAAAAGAACAGAGATGGATCTTGAATGGCCTGTGTTGAAAGATGTAGCTTCTAGAGAGAAGTGCCTGCAAGACATGAGCTACTGGCTTCTCCCTTTTTCCCCATGGATTTACTGCCTCACAGAAAGATTTCTTCTTTTTTTTGTAAATAAAAAAAGTGTGGGGTGTGTGTCTTTTTTCTAGAACACCTAAAATGACAAACAGTTGTACTGCAACAGTCCTGCGCGATGCAGTACTGTGCCCCTAGCAGAGGCTGGTGATGGTACATATGACTATGGCAAGTGTATAGTGGTGCTTCCTTAGGTTACATATCCTCCTTTCAGTCATTTGTGGCTCAGGGGCTTCGAGATACCAGGAATTAATAGCCTGCAATGGATTTTTCT
The DNA here is from genome assembly GCF_900496995.4 of Aquila chrysaetos chrysaetos. Lineage (NCBI taxonomy): Eukaryota > Metazoa > Chordata > Aves > Accipitriformes > Accipitridae > Aquila > Aquila chrysaetos. The sequence continues at coordinate 40,920,550 of NC_044013.1, forward strand.
GATATATATTTGTACAGTCGCTTTTGTACCTATGTAAATTCTTAGTATTTATAGCATAATGTGGCAGATAGTTCTGCAACCTAACTATGCATTGCATAAAGAACTGTCTCCATGGTTTGTTTTTTATGAACAAGGCAACTGATGTATTTGCTTATCTGCAGACACAAATAAGTTTGCGTATAAAAATAGCCATTGCTTTTAATAAACGCATGAGCAGATTCACTCGAGTTTTCCCATTTACTCACACAGGTATTACTTGTGGAAGCTCAGGTATTAATGGGGTCAGAGCTTCTGCCTGTCTTTAGCTCTGGGTATTGGTGAGTCACCCCTTGCAGAGCTTGTGGGTTTGGGGGTTATTTATTTATTTATATGTAATAGAAAATCTATTTGCACTGCTGTATGCTAGATTCTGTGTCATTTAAAAAATGTTTTCAAAGCATTTGGTATCGAAGCTATTAATTCTATTTTCTTGCTAACTTCAGGAGTTTTTTGGCTTTGTCTTGGCTTTTTAGCTTGGGTGTTGCAGTGTTTTATGATGCAGATGGACATAGTAGATACTTGAAAATACTTTCATAGATAAAAACAACCTGAAACCATCTGTGGAGCTCTTCTAGCTTGTGTGCTCAGTTTTTAAACACCAAAGTTGTGCTCCTGCACGGAGATAGTGGAGCTATTACTTCTTAGTCTGCTGTATTTCAATACTTTGAAGTCTAGATTTCATCGTAAGTCATCTTTACTATCAAGCTAAATTTCCCAGAAGAACTCAGTCTTAAATTTTAAAATTAATTTATATTTTTCTTTCAGCTTTACCAACAGGGCCGCTTATGCCAGCTGGGTAGTGAATTTTGTGAACTAGAAGTTTTTGCAAAGGTGCTACGAGCTTTAGATAAAAGGTAAATATCTTAATATATTGATAATACTCATTTCAGCTCTTACGTCTTGATCTAGGTTTTGAATTTGGAAGATGTCTCTAATTTTCTTGGTCTTACTAGCTTATCTATTAACCATAAGAACATTTCTTCAGATTTACAGATGAACTTTTAAGTTACAATGTCTCTTTCTCTATCTCAAAAAAAAAAAAAAAAAAAAAAAAAAAGCTCACTCACATCCCTCCTCTGGTTGGATGGGGGAGAGAATTGGAAGGGCAAAAGTGTGAAAACTCATGGGTTGAGATAAAGACAATTTTAATAATTTATATTAAAAAAAAAAAAAAGAAAAAGAAAACAAGAGAGAGAGGGGCCGGGGGGGGGGAAGCACAAACAAAAAAACCAAGTGATGCAAAACACCCCGGTTGCTCACCAGCAACTGATCAATGCCCAGCTAGTCCCTGAGCAATGGCAGTCAAAGTCCCTGTTTCTTGCTGTTGTAGCAAATCCTAAGTGCAGGGTAATCAAGCTGATGGGATCGCCCCAGTTTAAAGAGTGTTCCTGTCATTAAATATTCCAGTTTGTGGTGTTATGCTCAAAACTTGACTTTTTTAGATCAGATTCTTTGTAACGGGAATAAACTTTGAGTCTTTAGACATACCTCCCTCCCATTGTTTGCGTGTGTGTGATGTTAATGGGTTCGTCACTGCTCATTTATCTAAAATTTCTGTGGGAGTTGTGGGGTGAGGGTGGATTTGAGGCTTCCCCCCCTCTAAGTTTTAGCTGAAAATGTTGTTTTTCAGTTTTAATGCTGTGTGGGTAGCTTGTGTTTTGGTTACAGTGGAGGGTGTCCTTTGTAAAGAATTTTGTGTACGCTCACTTTATTTGTTGGATAGTCCAACAACTGTAATCCATTAGCCTTGAGATTGACAATTATGCTTGTATTCATCTGGTTTTGGTTTGAGAGAGGGTTGGAGTTATTTCTCTGAATCACTACACATTTGAATTCATGGCACTCAAGAGCCAACTGACTGCAGTGTTTTAAAAACTTCATGTGTAATCAAATTCTGTTTTCTTTTGTTTCAGACATCTGCTTCATCACTGTTTTCAGGCTTTGATGGACCATGGAGTAAAAGTTGCTTCTGTACTGGCCTATTCTTTCAGTAGACGGTGCTCCTACATAGCAGAATCGGATTCTGCTGTAAAAGAAAAAGCAATCCAGATTGGTTTTGTTTTAGGTAACTGGTGATGATAGGCTGTTAAAAGTTGATACTTTCTTTCATGCAAGCTTCAGTTAACCTAATGCTAATTTTTTTTCATGTTAATGCCTGTGATTTCTTTTTAAATGACATGTGTGGTTTTGGAATGCAGTTTTTAGAAAACTACTTGGTGTCTTAAGGTACTGGATTTTAGTATCTAAGAATATATAGGCTTATCTTTGCTATTTCAAATGGTTTAGATTTAAAATTTGTTTGCAGATCTGATGCTTAACATTAAGACCGTGCATAATTCTAGTATTGGTAAGTATTTCTTGACAGAAAACTGTAGGAAAACTATGTAATACCAAAAAGTCATCCTCAACTGAAGGAAAATTCTTCTACTCTTATATTTCATCCTTCTCAATTTGGGACTGGAGGGTTTAACCTTGACAGGATTCCCATATGTAGTATGCAGTTCTATGAAATAAGTAGTCGTCTTAAAAGACTTGAGCGAACCCTTTTTCTCTTAAAAACATGTTTTGCTGTTCAAATTTCTGTTTGTTCTTGATTTTTTTTTTTTTTTTTTCCCCCCCCCCCCCCCCCCCCAGGGGGATTCCTATCAGATGCAGGCTGGTACAGTGATGCTGAGAAGGTATTTCTTTCCTGCCTTCAGTTATGCACCCTTCATGATGAAATCCTTCACTGGTTTCGTGCCGTAGAATGTTGTGTAAGGTGAGCTCACCTTTAATTCCTGTATGTCTTACTGTGAAATACACATTAATATGTTACCAACTGCCTTGGAGCCATCAAGCTTCAGATCCTCCCTTCAGTATTCTGCTGCACCAGAATACTTTCCTGGCTAGAGCTGAATATGAGAAGGTGCTTGTTTTACACTAATCCCTGGGTTTTCAACTTGTAAACTGGCAGCACAGTTCAATGGAAAAAGAAACACCATTTCGCCATTCTGCATAATACATCATTGGTGCTGGACAGTAAGAGTGGTCCAGCACCTTGGTTTCTTTTCAAAGTTTTTTGCATGTGAAGGAATGTTATGTGTTGGTGTTTGCTGAAATTATCTTTACAACAAGAAGAATTTGCCAAATCCAAACACATATCATTAAATGTAGTTGAGCAGAAATAAAAGGAAAACATACCTTTCCTGGTTCCAGATCCAATGAGTTCTCTTGCTCCATGCTGAGCTGCCTAACTATGTGATTAGGTAAATATCTATACGTCCAGTTCTTGGGGACACCTTCAGCCACAGCTTACACATTTGGAAAAGTATTTTTGCTTTTAGGAGGCATTTGGGTTTTGTACCTGCCTTGTTTCTCAAGGCCTGTAGTGGGGTCTGTTGAGATTCAAATTCCATTGACAGAGGCTTCCAAGATTATCACTTTTAGTTTTTAGTTGCTCTGCTCTTAACGTCTGTGTATCTAGATGTCTGCTATACTGATGCAGTCTGCAGCAAGTAGCCAGGTTGTTTTCATTGGTAACACCATGACTGACCCCTTCTGTGTGCTACAAGGTATGCGCTTGAATACCTGTGTGCTAGTGAGCATAGTTAAAATAGGATTTTTTTTATTTTTTTAGCTGCTGTAATGAACAACAAAGTATGTACTGTATTTATCTGAATATAGGGCAAAACTTGTTTTGGAAAACTGCTCCAAAAAAAGCCCTGCATGTTGTTTATGGTTGGACAAATATGAAGAGTGAATAGGCTTTGCCAGTAGCTGCTTATTTTATGTGCCAACCAGAGGGCCATGGCAACGGTTGCTGCTCTGCCTTGTTCTGCCCTGCCAGCTATGACTGGCTTTCATTCCAGAAATAAGATGATGCCAGGAGAAGACTGGGCACACATACACACCTTCCTAGAACTGGGGAATGATGGATATCGTACCACTGTTAGTACTTGGTCCTTTGCCTTCTAATTAATCTTAAAAAAGTTTCCTAGTTGTATCGGGCTGTTTGGCAAGCTGGAGAAGTTGCCTTAAAAATAAACTCCCTCCCCTTCTCCAAATAGAAAAAAAGAAAAGAAGGTAAAGAAAGGGAAAAAAGGTAACTCTCTCTGTTGGACAACAGCGTACAGCCCACACAGTTGTGGAAAGAAGATTTTCCTTTTGTGCTAGAAAAAACATCCTATATTAGAATGAACTCTTCTGAAGTGGAGATGTTAATTCTCTTTGGGCAGGGACAGCCGTTGTTCTTGTTGTGAAAGCTGATGGCCTGCATGTAACATTAAGTCCTTCTGAGCAAGAGTGTGAATGAGGAGACATTGCTGTATGTTCAGGCATCTCCCAAACAGTCAAATAAGAGCATCGTTTATTTGGAAATATATCAAATAGAAAGAATTTGGAACGCTTTCTGAAGTGCTAAGTATGTAAAATCTAAACACCTTCTTGTGGGAGAGAGCAGTAATTGTACTCGGCTTCGAAGTCACGAGGCAGTAAGATACAAACTTTTTGTTGTTACCATCTAATCCCTACTGTAGAATGTCTTGTTGTTAACCTGTGCTTGTGCTGGGGTTAGGTGGAGTTTTAAGAGAACAAAATTTAAGTCCAGCTTTTGCAAATATGTCACTCTTTAAAAAGTGGCTGCTCTTATTCTAAAAACTACGAAGTCTAATCTCTGGGAGTTACTTTGTAATTAATCTCTGTAATTAATACATTGCATTATTAATAGAATGCAGTTTAAAAATGTGAAGTTTTGTGTTATTTAGACATAATTTGGTGTTTCTTTGTACTAGCAATAGTAAATTATATGGAGTAATTTTAGAAAATGTGAAGACTTGAGATTTCTACAAGCTCATATGGTGCTTTCCTGCATGTGTTGTGCTCCTTTTGGTTTGCTCTCATTATTATATGTTAAACAATAAGGCACAAATACTTAATACAAATACGTGGTTCTCCCACTTCATTGTTTCACATTTTGTTGATTCTTGGGGTTTTCACTGATGTTTTTAAACTTCCTAAGCTGCTCTGTAACATTGCATTTACTACGTTTGTATGCTCTTAGAGAATGATTTTATTGGGGGAGGGGGGGCAGGCTATTCCCCAAAAGCTGTTAGTGCAGACATCAAAGGAGGTTCATAGCTATTAGCATAAATGTCCTAAGGCATTTTTTCTTCCTCTTGGCTTTATCTTCTAAAATTCCTTTGGATTAATGAAGGATTTTTTGTTACTCAAAACTGGATCACATAAACTCCGCTTATCCTAGAGGATTGGGTTAGGTTTAGCTTGGGTTTTTTGGTCAATTTCTTTGTTTTTAGACGCTACCACTGAGGCATTCAGATACTGGATATTATCTTTCCCAGGCGCTTATCTAAATTGCAGTACTATCCCTACTGGCTTATACCATTACATGGGATTTGGGCTTCATATTTTTGATGTTGCATAGCAGCTCCCAATTGAATGGTGTATAGTTTCCTTCTTTAGGGAAACTGTAATTGCTTAGTTTTTCTCTCTAGTTTCTTTAAAATTCCTGTCTCTTGTTGCTTGAGTGTTAGATAGTTTTCTGCTGCCTGTGACCAAGAACATAATGCATTTCTACATCATGTTTAGTTCTTGGACCTTATTTAAGGAAAAATGTGGCTGTTGCTTTTTTCTTTCTGTTCTTGAGCCGTGGTGGAGAGCTTGTGTTTGTTTATGTAGCTTGTTTCAGGGGTTTTTTGAAGGTCTTTTCTTTTGATCTTCTCTTTGCATGGCTAATACACATCTGCTGGGTGCTTGCCTGCCACTCCCTTCTTGTGAAAATCTGAATTTTATTTCCTTTCTTGTTAGTGTTTGAGTTTCATGATACATTTCAATAGTAAAGTATAGGAAGAGGCTAGGTTAGAGGCAGGCTGAATTTACAGGGCAAACTTAGATGTATTACTTTGCGATTGCAGGAGGCATGGCTACAGTAACTTAAATCTCCACTCAGAGTAAATGGTAACAGGAAACAGGTTTAGAGAAGAGAAACCTTTGATCAAAAACCTCACTGTTCCTTCCTCCTCCCTTAACAGTTTATTGGAAGATCTATTGTAATGTATCATAAAAGGTATCAAATGCTGTACCTATATATTAGTTCACATTTTCAGAGTTTTAGCCTTTTTGCAATACAGCATTACATTCTGCTTCACTTCACTTTGTGTATTTCTCTTCCTGTGTTATGTTGTCCTGATTTTCAAAGGCTTGCCTGATGTTTTTCAATCTCTGTTACTCATTGTCTAGTAACAGATTTCCAGGAGGGACAATGGAGGTTAGTTTACAAAAATTTCACTTGTGCTAAATGACAGGCATTTGCCATAGAGAAGGAACAGCTGTCTCTTCTTAGCCTGTAACGGCTGGGAATACAGTTCTGCCCTTTAGGCTTGGAATATGATAACACACACATTTCTAATGTATCTCTTTAAAGTAAATAAGCCTCAGCCTACACTAATGAAAAAAATTCTTTACTTTTGTTTTAAATAGATGCCAGAAGCTGAAATTGTTACTTCTCTAGAGAAACAAGCATATGTTTCAATAGCGCTGTGTTTTATTGTCCGCATTTGGCTGTTGTTTCGTGAAGCTTCTGTTAATCTTTCAGGTGGAAAGGCAGCGGGTTAGGAGATAGGGCAAGGCGGGGGAGAGGTTTTTTTTTTTTAGAGTTGCTGTGAATTGGGTCATCACAGTAGTCTTTTCTGGTGGTGCTAAGTCGGTGCTGGATATCATGGTGAATGGACGTGATTGAATCTGTTGTGAAGACACCCCCCTTCTCCACATCCCTCAACCCCCAAAACAAAAAATGCCCACTTGTGAAGCACTGTGCTACTTAAGGTTTGAGGAAAATGTGGAGAGATGCATGAAAACTAGCTATGTCTGTACTTACTCAGTGTCTGTTTCAGTTTACCATACTTTGGAAAGGAGGCAGAAGGGACTTAATACTGTATATTGTAGGGGTTTGGAAATGGAATTTTATCAGTGTTGAGAAGAGTGGATTTTATGAAAAATAAAACACAAAGCCACCACACCAAAGCGGTTCAAGCATTGGATATGTAAAACTGCATCAATGTGTAAAATCATTTGACCTCTCCAACAGTAAAAATTCTTGCCGTGCAAGAGACAAAGCATGGTGTACTGAAACAATACTCTGTAAATAGTTCTTCTGTGTTACTGGATTCAGACAGTGCAATTTTGTTGGGATGACAGCCCAGTTCTATTGTAAGTATAATACCAAATTGTAGATCCATGCTACTGCTGTATATCAAAATGGTTTATTCAGATGCCGTTTAGAAGATCTCTTTACGTCTTCCTAAGGTTGCTGCATGTTCGAAATGGTAACTGTAAATATCACTTGGGAGAAGAAACATTCAAACTCGCTCAGTCTTACATGGACAAACTTGCAAAACATGGTCAGCAAGCAAACAAAGCAGCACTCTATGGGGAGCTGTGTGCGCTGCTTTTTGCCAAGAGCCACTATGATGAGGTGAGTGGGATTTTGTTTTTGTTTTCCTTCAGAAAACTGGTTATGAAATCTGCTAGGATGTTCCATGACTGGCTCATTATTCACGTTATCTTTCTAGCTGGAGTTCCTGATCTTTTTTGGTACCTGTGTGGCAGTACGAGAGGAATACTTGATTTATCAACTTTATTTCTTATGTGTTGTTCTGAGTTAGTCTACAAGCTCTTAACGGTACTTTGACCAACATGAAGAAATGATGCATGATAGATTGGTAGTATGTGTTGGTCATCTGTAAGTGAAATATTATAAAAAGCTTATTTTAATAGGTAAAAATCAACAGCAGTACACAGGTAACAATTCTTTGCACCTATTTATATAAAAACTGTGCCTTAAGTGGAATTGCTGTATAAACTGCAGTTTTCCTTTAGCTCCTAAGTACACTTACCAGGAAGTTGTTCTGCACAATAGGAATCGTGAGGATTACTTAAAGATGATAAAATAACCTTTTTTTGCCTGTAAAAGTAATTGTGATAATACATGCCTTAGGTTAGTATAAAATACTTACTTACACATCCGGTATTAACCTTAAGAGCACTTTTTAGTCTGTCTTTTAAGACATAACTGAACCAGTTTTATTACACATAAGCAATTAAACAGTATTTTTTAAATTGTGTAATGTAAATGTCCAGTATGTTTTTCAGAGCCAAGTAATATTTTTCTTAATGTTGCCAGAGCCAAGTAATATTTTTCTTAATGTTGCAATGTAGTGAAGTTCCAGCTTCAGTATGTTGGAAACTCTTTGTTCAACAGGCTTATAAATGGTGCATAGAAGCTATGAAGGAGATCACGGTTGGCCTGCCTGTAAAAGTAGTAGTGGATGTTTTACGACAAGCTTCAAAGGTGAGTTGAAAATCTTTCACGTTTCTTTTGTAGCTAAACTGCTACCAAGAACAGATGAGGACAGGTAGTACCTCCAGAATACTTGGGTAACCAGGTCCATTTCATGAGCCTTACGGCTTGTTATTTGTGTTTAGTTGGTCCACCTCAGTCTCAGACCTGTGGGGATTTTGGTTTTTTCTTTCTGAAACTGAGTTACAGCTGTTCAAATGAACATCACAACAAAATTAAGTGGAGAGCATTCCATAAAAAGGTGGTCTGTTCCCCTGTTTGGTCTAGACTGGGTACAGTACTAGCCCTTTAGGCATTTATGGCAAAATCAAATACAAGTTTATTAATGTTCCCTGTGAACCTTTTCTCTAAATAACTGAGAAGTCCTTTAGTAACCACGATGATATTTTGAAATTGAAAATAGTAGTTAGCAACTGCGTATACACCTCTTCACATGCTTCATTTCAACCTGTTTAGGCTTGTGTTGTAAAACGTGAATTTAAGAAGGCTGAACAGCTGATAAAACATGCGGTATACCTTGCTCGGTAAGTAGCGTTCCAAAAAAACCCCTTTTAAAATTATGCTTAACTTTCCTCGATTTGTAATATAAGTATGTTTCTACAGGGAGCATTTTGGAGCCAAGCACCCCAAATATTCTGATACGCTACTAGACTATGGATTTTACTTGCTTAACGTAGACAATATATGCCAATCTGTTGCAATCTATCAGGTATGCAGCAAGGCTAAATGCCTGTCTTCAATTTCTCTTGATATTCATAATCTCTCAAATGTTTCTACTGAAACTCACTTGCAGTTAATTCATAGAGGTAGATGATAATGATTTAATTACTGTAATGCTTGTTATTTAAAAAACACCAAAACACCCCCAACTACGTGGTTTTGCCTTTTTTTATCCCTGACTCTTAAGTGGCTTTTATATATTTACTGCCTCAAGTATGTAGGTATAGGCCTACAGAATTTCAGAGCCAGTAGATTTTTTTTTTTCTTCCCCCCCCTTTTTAACAATGAGAGAGATTCATTTGGGGTTTTTTTCTCTATTAACTGATGAAATGGTGTTCTTGTAACTCTTTCAGACAGCTCTTGATATCCGGCAGTCAGTATTTGGAGGTAAAAACATACATGTAGCTACAGCTCATGAAGACTTGGCTTACTCTTCATATGTTCACCAGTACAGCTCTGGAAAATTTGACAACGCACTGTGAGTACAATTGTTTGAGGTACTGGCAGCAAATTTAGTACTGTAAATGGAGAAAAATGTTCTTAAATGATACAGACTTTCCAATTAGAATTTAAATGCATCTGTTTATTGCATTAATGTTTCTAATATTTTATCAGTGAGCTGCGAACTTACATATGTATGTCTTGAATTTTTTATTTAAACTCTTTCAGATTCCATGCTGAACGTGCTATTGGCATTATAACTCACATTCTCCCAGAAGACCATCTTCTCTTGGCATCTTCAAAGAGAGTTAAAGGTAGTACCCTTAATTGCATTATTGGGACAGTTTGGAATTGGTCATTCAGATATGTTTATCCTGTTCCCTAGCAGAGGCAATGTAACTTGAGTTGTCTTTTTCTAATGGAGGTCACTCCAGAATATTCTCTGCAGTCCTCAGTGTTCTCTGTCAACACACTTGTAAAATAAAAAAAAAAAAAAAAATTATTTAAAACTTAGCCAGAAGACTTTTTTTTGGTGGGGACAGGGGTAAAGTAAAAATACAGAATATAAAAATACACATTGGAAGCTTGATACCTGGTCCTTCCTGTTTGAAAACAGTTTGTCATAAACACAAAGCCTGATTAGATGTCTCACGAGGTGCCCTGGGTAGGTGGCTTTCTGCTACCTGCAGTTAACACCTCTTTGTGTTTGGAACACAGTAACGTTGTTTTTTCTCTCCTATATTCAGCACTTATCCTGGAGGAGATTGCAATAGACTGTCACAACAAGGAAACTGAGCAGAGGTTACTTCAGGAAGCTCACGACTTACATCTGTCCTCACTCCAGTTAGCTAAAAAAGCCTTTGGGGAGTTTAATGTACAAACAGCAAAACACTATGGCAACCTTGGAAGACTGTATCAGTCCATGCGGAAGTTTAAGGTAAGATTATCTTGATGTTAATCAAGACGTCTGCAAGACGTCTACAAATCTGTCACAACAAATGATGATTTTCAGTGTCCGCAATTCATAACTTCAGTTGGTAGTTTTATGGTTGGAAAACTTGTATTTCATAATTCATCTCTCCAAAGCTTTGCGCAGAAGTAATCTGTTAAGATGCACAATGCCTTCAGAAGCAGGGTGACAGCAATTTTGACGACAGAAAAAGTGGTACTATTTGCTGATCCACTTAACTAAGAATTTGGAGAACTTGATTTGGTTTTGGCTTTCTTACTTTTTGCCTTTTGTAAAGTACTACAGTCTGTTTAGCCCCTACATAGTAACATTTCTTTAAACCTTCCTTTTCTTCCTCTCTTTATGGCATGGGGAGTGGTGTCTGACTGACCTGTGTGAATTTGATCCTCATAGGAAGCAGAAGAAATGCACATCAAGGCAATTCAGATTAAGGAGCAGCTTCTAGGTCAAGAAGATTATGAAGTTGCCCTGTCCGTGGGTCATCTAGCTTCTCTCTATAACTATGATATGAATCAATATGAAAATGCTGAAAAGCTTTATTTGCGATCCATAGCAATTGGTAGGTGATTCTTAAAATGCGTGACTTCATAGCAGTTGCAATACTGCAATATAAGGAAACATTCTTAAAAAGCATCTTGAAGTTTTTAGTAAAGAACTTAACGAAATGCAAGATGTTTATTGTGTATGCGTTTTCGATCTAAATATAATGCTTTTTCTTGAATGTTCTCCCGGGGACTGAATTCTGGAATTGTGTTATTTTCGGTGCTCCATCAGAACTTTGACTCTTGAAAGCATCTGGAAACTGACTAATGAAAAGCTTGGGTGTTAGTCTTTAGACTACATTTTTGAAGTTGTGGCTAGAATTTAAGTGCAGAGTGTAGTTAAATTTTGAAGGAAATGGAAGAACTATTGTGCTTGTAGGCCTAACTATGCTCTTATTAAATATTTTTCTTGCCCATTATCATTTGCAGTGAACTTACAATTCCAAATCAAGTGTATCTTTGGGCCATGCTGTAGCTCAATTTGAGACAGACAGTCTTACTTCATACAGTTATGTACAGTGCGTTACAGAAAAATTCATGATTTTAAAGGAGAAAACTGAAAAACAACTTCACTTTTTAAATTGAATTCAGAGTGAAATTGGGACACGAAATGACCACCTTGTTTATACGACTGGTAGATTTTTATGCGTGTAAAGCTATAGTACAATTAATGATCTGATTGTGGAGTCCCTGAGGACAAGTTACCATACCCTTAAAGGAAAAGGTAGATAGAAGTCAAACCATCATCCAGGAACCTTGCATGTTGCTGGTGTTCTTGATTTACCATAACAAAAACGTGATGATCTGCCATAGCAGAAAGGTTTGTGTTGTTGGTAAAAAAGACGTGAGAAATAAGATGCGACGTATGGGTGGATTACCTCTTAAATTTTGTTTTCTTTTGGATTTCTTTAGGAAAGAAGCTTTTTGGTGAAGGATACAGTGGACTTGAATATGATTACAGAGGTCTCATTAAACTGTACAATTCCATTGGCAATTACGAGAAAGTTTTTGAATACCACAATATTTTGGCCAATTGGAACCGGTTGCGGGATCGGCAGTTCTCAGTTACAGATGCTCTGGAGGACGTAAGCACCAGCCCTCAATCCACTGAAGAAGTGGTCCAGTCTTTTCTGATGTCTCAGAACGTTGATGGACAGAGTAGCTAAGAACTCGGTCAATTAACCAGTTAAGGTTTTTTCCCCCAGGTTACAGGGGGAAAAGTCATACTGTGAAATCTAAACCATGTAGTTCTCTGGGGGCTGGAATTTGCATTGAAACACTGGTCCAGTCTACTGAAGAGTGCCCATACGGATGAATGTGTGTTAAATTCTTATCAGCATGTGTATGGCATGTTTAGTTCGGCTCACATTTTTAACTTGGTATTCCTGAAAACCCCTTCTTTCTCTCTTCTTTCAAAAGAAGCTACTTTGCAGAAAGTCTGCAAGAAAACATTAAATAAAACTGTTTGAGTTCAAAAGAGTTGCATTCTTATTATGAATGGAAGGTTTCATCAAGAGCTTTCTTCTGATCTATAGAAAGAATAAACGCTGTACTATAAGAAGCTATACGAGAAAGGTCTTTCTGCTGTATGCATTGTAGCAAAGCTAATGGTAAATATCAAGAAAAGGGAGAATGCCCTAGCCTTGGCTGCTGCCTTATGAAGAAAAGTGGCACAGAACCACTTTGGAGAGCAACGTACTCTTTGTGAACCACGATAGGTTGTTAAGCAAGTGACCACCGTATGTTGTTTTTAATATCCTGAACTGGACCAGTGTTCATCTGTAAGTGATAGAAGATCCAGTAGACCAGCAATCTTAGTTTTCTGTGGTACCAACCAAGAGTGCTAATCTTCTGAACAGGACCAGGAAAATCAAAAGTGGACCAGCCTGCTAGAAACAGTTTTTGGACCAGTGGCTTTAATTTAATATTTCTGCCCCTGCATTCACTTTTACAGTAGAATTATTTCATTTAGATGTATGATCAGTGCAAAATTATATTCATGTAATAGATACAAAACTAGGAAGTGAACGTTCTTTAGCAGTTGCGATGGCATGTCTTTACCTAGTAAGCTTATACAAGTATTAATGTCGATGCCACAAGCGCAAACTAGAAACGCTTAACTATTTGCTGCAGCCATCTTTTTTTCCTTTTTGAATGGGCTTACTCTAATAATTGAGGCCGTAACTTGTTTATACCAGTTAATAGTTTTGTATTACAATCCAGTTCCATTTTATGTTTCTGGAGAACACAACTTATTGTACAGTTTGCAGGGGTCAGCGGAAAATGCCAAAAAGCACAACAGGTCTTTTTTGTGATGCTTCATTTCTACATTAAACAATAGTACAACCAGAAACTGATTCCTTTATATTAATTTAAAAAGCAGAAGTCAGCTGTAAAGATCCTTTAATAATGCCTATCTCACTAGCTTGTCTTAATTTTTCTTCTGTTGGGGGGGCTGCTTGGTTGTGTGATTTTTTGGTTTGGGTGTTGTTTTGGGGTTTTTTGTTTTGTTTTTGGTTGTTTTGTTTTTTTTTTTTTTAAATGTTGAGGTAATACTCATTGGAAAGTCTGTGTAACATAGCAAACTAGAAACAACTCACTACCGTTACCTCAGTTCTTCTTATAGTGGCACAAACAGTGCTCCTATAGTTAGGATTCTGTCAGGTTTGGGTTTTCTCCCTTCCCCCCCTATTTTCAGGGGTTTGTAACTTGGCCATGGAAGGTCAGTCCAAGCTGAGGCTCAGCGAGCACGGTTCCTACGGGACTTGGACTGGATGTTTTGTTTGGGGTCTGGTTTTTAATTTGTTTATGAAGTTTGGGACAGGGAAAGCTGCTTGTTGGTCTTCAAGGAGTGCAGAGAAGAAATAGAAATTTCAGACACGACTTCAAGCTTAATGGCTCTTTTAAAAACTGAAATTTTACAGGCCAATAGTTCATATACTGGTGCCTTCAAGTATATTTTGGGGGGAAAGGCTGAATAATACCACCTTTGAAATGCAGTTATGTTATTAGTGAATGCAGATTTAATGATTGCATATTTTGAATATCTTCACTGATGTGAAAAGAACTATTTGCCTAAAAAAACCCCTGTGGTATTAAGACTTAGACCGCAGTATATCCTCAATGCCTGTTGAATGAAAATCTGACTTAAAATTACACAAGGATTTAAAATCTGATTTCTTTGTAGCAATTTTTGTTTATGACTGCTTTAGGTACTACAAACAAATTCAGTTATCTACAAGGCAAAACATTTTTGTCCCTGAATGCCCATGCAGCAGGGCACTGATGAATTATAAAGTTCTTATGAATTCTTTTCTTAAGTCCTATTAAAACTATTGAAAATTAAAGGAAGTACGTAATACTAGTGTCAGAACTTAAGCAGGGAAGTTGTGCTTAAAATTGTCCTAAAGAAGCTGTGTAATTTCTGTACTGCAGAAGTGTTTAAAAGCTTCAAACAGGGTACATGGATTTACGCTTACATTGTCTGGAGACCATTTATTTGCTCAGGGTTTCCAGTCTTTGGTCTCCATTTCTAGCTTTTGATTAAGGAATCTCAAAGATCTCAAGGTTTTGTGTTTGGGACAAGAAGCATTATTTGGCTGATAGCGGTGAAAGTGGTCTACGTGAGCCACTGCTGTTATTTCAGTTCTGGTTTGTGTATGTATTTCATGCTTTGCCCTCAAGTCAGGGCAACCCGGAGAGCTTCCAACACGGAGCAGCTTAGGGAGGTGTTACGCTTCTATCTGATAACCAAATGCATTAGTTCGATTTGTTTAATCGGTAGCTTTAGTCTCAAATCTTGCTGGGTGCATGTACTTTTCTTTCTTTGCTAAAGCTACTTCACCAGCATGTTCTATACTTTGGCACATTGGCTTGTCTGGAAGGAATTAAGGTCCTAAAAGTCACCCAGAATTCTCTCTGAAAATGGACTTTGGCCAAGGAATGTGGCTTGGCCAAGAGCAGTGATCCTTGTAGGACTACTAGCATGCTTTTCATGCAACTGAATTAAATCCTGACTTGACTCTTGGGTTGAACTTCTCCTTGTAGCATCTCCGCAACTCCAGTCATGCCAAGGCACGTAAATTCTGGAGAAAGGTAGCTGTGGCTGATTGCTAAAGTTGTTAAAGCACAGGAGGCTTGCGGAACAACTTTGCAGCTGCCTACAAAATGCTCTGTTGCCTGCTCTGCATGCTGTAGCTTGGAACCTTCACCTAATGCTGTCCTAGCTGCAATGTAGTACTTGTTCTCCATGTAATAACATAAACCTGAGCTTTCTAGTTTTTGTTTCTTTATTTCCTCAATGGAGTTCTCAGAAGATGTCTGTATTGGCATCTGGAGACTATTTGAAATGTTGTGGTGTTAGTCGTTAATCACTGTTACTGTCTCTGCTGTTACAGCTTGTTGTTTGATATTTTTGAGAAAGCAGGAGTCCAATGGATGACTTGAGAGGAAGGTAAATGACTTGTCCCTCCATGCCAATGTGGTTGGAGTAGGTCTTGTAGTATCACTTCAATATTTCATGACTTCTGCGCCAGGCAGAGCTAAAGGAGCAGAGGGTGTAATCCCCTACGTTCTCCACACCGTGCGGTTTTGCAGTGCAGAAGTTGCCAACGCGAACCCTGCACCTCCCTCTCTCCCCTTAGAGGCAGAACTGGGGAATTCCCCTCCTGTCCTACCCCCAGAGCAGGTTTTCCATACGCATCTGAATGTAAGTATTGGGGACGGGGGCCGCGCGTTAGCCTTGCACGCTGGGAGAGCTCCTGCCCCCTCTGACTCAAGTAGCCAACTATGAAACACTAGATAAAGTTAATTAATTATTGGCATTTTATAGACGCACAAAGCACCTACTGCTAGCTGAGCAGGTGCTGATTGGTGCTGGCGTTAAAGGGGGAGACCTGTGAGTGGAAATCCAGTGATATGCATCTTCTGAGTTTTTCTTGAAGGTAAGTAATTTAATCACACCTGAACAATTGGATGCAGGTGGTGAGGACAGGTGTCACCTTAAGGAAAATTATTTTAACTATTGTTTAAATTAAACCCTTAGTATTTTATTTTCAGCATAATGTTGTTTGAATTGGTAATTTGTATGTCCTATTTTATGCGAACACTGCAGTTTGTAAAGAGAGGGAGGAAGGTGATGTCAGGATTCCTCCACTGTTCTTAGGACTGGGGCTGTTCTGGATGACTTGTTATGGGAGGGGAAAAGTACACAGAGATTTTAAGAGCTGACAAAAGGGGAAGGGGGAAGTTGCAGAAAGATATTTGAAAATAAATATATCCCTCAGCTACTTGAAGTAAAACAACTAGTGACTATTTGGCCCCAAACAGTTGTTTGGTCACTTTTATAGCATGGTATTAATTACAACCAGTAAGTGTCTGCCTTGGTATCCTAGTCTTCGTATGCACTCTTTATTCTCGATTGATACCTATTGTTTAAGACTTTTTTTTTTCTTTTTGCACACAGTTTTTGTTAAATAATTTTGAAGGGTTTTTGTTGTTGAATTCTAACTTATTAGGACAACGATGTTCTTTTGTAACTTTAAAAATGAAGTTTTTCTTTTAAGTGTGCTGCAGTCTGAAATTTGCTAAAGGTGCCATTGCGCTGCTTCTCATGGTACAAAAAATGCACATTTAACTTGATTTCCTTTTTATAGTCCTACGTATTGGTAGAGTACAAAAAGGAAAATGCATTGTGCCTAAAACATGATTGAAGCTATTGACAAAAACTTTACTTGATTTATATGGATTGGATTTGACTTTGCAGGCTAGCAGCAAATAGCATGGGGGAGGTGTTGCCATTATCCTTCCCTCTGCTGCCTATGTAGAAACCTTATTTTATCTAAAGGTCATAATTTCCCTTTTTTCATTATGTTTTATGATTAGAAAATGACTGGCCAAATGTTAGTTGCAAATCTGACTCTTCGTTGTGGGTGTTTCCATGTTTGACACGACTGGCCTGTTGCACGTTGTGTTTCTTGGCCTTGCGAGGATTTCTGTGAGAAGCGGGGAAGAAATTTCCTTTACCTAGAAATAAATTAAACTACGTATGAAAAATTGGCGGCACTGGTAATGCTTTTGTCCCTAAATCTCAGGAATGTTTTAGGCAGTGAAACAGGTTTCCCTTCGGTGATATAAAGGTGCGTGCTCTAGGGTCTCGTTTTAACTATATTTCATTGCAATCCTAGGTATCTATAGCATGAGTGGCCTTAGTGAGTTTGTTGAAGTGCACATTTTTTTTTTCAAAAGTAAATTTTAAGATGAAGAAGATATATACTATATAAATATATAGAGATATTTAGAAACTTGGTTTGTGGTGCACAAGTTCAGTGTTGGATCGCTAAATAATTGTCGCAGGTACCATACGTGTAACTTTTTTCTTTTATGTATATTCCTTTATGGGAAGCAATGTTGCCATGGTAACTACAACTTTACAATTTCTTTACTACTTAATGATGTGAATGAACTCTACATTTTATTGAATATTACCAGGTTCAGTACTATTTTTATACTTTATTGAACTACAGGGGATTTTAATTTAATAGCATTTTAAAAAAGATGTTGCTTGAACTGTATAACTGTATAAATCGAACTACTTATACAAAAACCACCTCTAAACCAGAATCTCTACCTGTAGTGCCACATTCATTTATATGAGAGTATCTTGATCATTACTAGACTTTGAAGACCACCCTACTTGTCGTGTCAAGACTAACGTTTCGTATCCTACTTCTCACAGACTGCAGTGCCCGACATTATTTGTAACCATCAAACCATACTATGTTTGTAACCAGCATTGTGATATTCTGTAATTGTATTGCTAAAATGAAATATTGACCTAATAAATATAGTGTTTCCTGCATTTTGAAGTATCTGCATTGAATTTGGTTAAAACTTTGCTTTCGATAAATATCCGCCCTCTTTGCTCCCCCTTACCCCCCGCCCTGCTCCTTATCGTAACGTGTGTAAAAGTGGGTGTTTGGCTGTATCTCCTTTTTAACAGTAAGTGAGGGCAAGGCTAGAAGTTGAGTTGATCTGAACGCAGGTTCTGGGGTGCTGAACCTGGCTCGCAGTGTGCGTTCGTCGTCTCCTCTGAGTTATTTTGCCCGTGTTACCTTTATTCGGGTGAGTGCAGCCCTGGCGTGGGTCCAGGCTGGCTTCTTGGAGATGGAAGAGAATTGCACACCTCCTTGGAGCGAGCGAGCCCCCTGCGCTGTCAACTTCTACCTCTTCGCTACTTACTGCACCGTGTGTCCCCCCTACCCCAGGATGTGAGGACAGTCTGTATTGCTATTGGTTTAATTAATTAACCGTAGGGAGAGCAGGTCATGCAGTCAGTCTGCAAGTGTGTCTGGTTTATCCAGTGAACTTCAGAATAAATATTGGTTGGATAACTTCTGATACCATTACTGCCATTGTTACTGGAAGAAACTGTAAAAAGCAGACTAATTTTACTTGAGCAAGATGATTTGGTTTCCATAAATGTCTGATCATATAGCTTTGGGGGTGCTTTCGTTGTAGCTGGCCCTTCCGTTTTGTGTTTGATACCCTTTACTGTATATGGAGTTGAAAACATGGTTGCCTTTTCACCTGGGATCTTCTGATACTCCAGCAGTTGAATTAAAAAGCAGAAGCACTTACTGAACCCAGGCTATAGGTTTTGGTGGCTTTAGTTTTTCTATTCTATTTACTTAAATGAGAATTTTTAGGCAATGCACTCCCAAAATAGTTGAAGTGGGTATTTATAGTTCGGTAATTCGGACTATACTGTATCAGTGTGGTAGTGTCTGTGTGCGAGAACACCTTTAGCTGATGGTAGTTGACTATAATAAGATTTTAAAAACAAAAACTAAACCAGTCCCTGCGTACCCCCAGAGGAGGAATGTCCTTCCCTTTCCAAGGGAGGAGATTGTGCTCCGCAGCGTTGTGAACCCACCACCAGTTTTAAACTGAAATGTCTTGAGTTGCAAAGAGGAGCTACTTCTGGCTATTTCCATGGGCCAGACCCAATTTCCTGGTGTGCGCTCTCTAATAAGAGAGCGCTTGCATGGGGAGAGGTGCCATAGTTCATTTTGGTTCTGGCTTTTCCCCTTCTCAACTTGTTGATAATTCAGTTGACCATTTATGCAAGTTTATCTGGAAACTTCCCTAAAAGCTCACTGCCGACGAAGAGCCACGCGGCTCCCTCCGATCTCCGGCTATGTAAAAGCTCCTGGAAGGGGACTGTATCCCAGCTGCGCAGCGAGGCCGCGGGAGAAGGAGCAGGCAAGTTTCTCTTCCCTGTGTTTAGGAGTAGATGGGTACGGTCTAGTTTCTCCTGGTCTATGGAGCAGGTCTGTAGTGAGACTTTGGGTGGGGTGGTGGTTCTTGTGTCTTGTAGTGGTGTCCAGATCCAGGGAAACCCTTTTTCTCCCAAGCCTCCACATTTCACTGGGACAGGGCAGTCTGGGAGCATTTCCAGCAGAAAGCAAATGGCACGATGAAGTTGTTTGTGGTTCTTAATGGCACTTCTGGAGACTTTTACCTTTGACACACTGCAGGTGCCAGTTGCTCCATGTTTATCTGGGCCCTTGCTGTAATCCTTAATACTTGGGTGCTCTTGTGGGTACAAAGTGAAGATGTTCATACCAGCCTTTACGGGCAAACCATTACAGATGGTGGTTGTAAGCCACGGTGGTGATTGATGCAGCCTGTTGGGTACCTGTGAAGTGTGAACCACGGGAGGGTGGGAGCCCTCGTTAGCTGTCAGACGTGGCTCCTTCCCTGCTTGTTGGTCTTTTTTTCTAAAAAAAGTAGACAAATCTCAAGTAGCCAAGGGAACACAAAGCCTCTTGTGCAAGTAAGCAGTCACAGCACAAAAGCATCTCACGTGGCTGCCTGTGCACAGGAAGGGTTGGAAATTAGCATTTCTAGGAGCTTTTATTTTTAAATGGTCAGGTTTTTGAGTCATTTGAGTTTGTCTTCAATTTGCCTGTAGATGATCTATAATCCTCCAGTTGTGTGGTGGGCTCAGGCAGAGGGCTCTCCTCATTTCACAGGTCTGCAATTTCAATTTTCAAAGGAAAAATGCCTTCAAACACCGGTCCAGCTGTTAGGAGGCTGAGTGCAACTGAGAGGTGCTGCACCCTGAGGAACCCAGGTAAGGTCTGTGTGCCAGGTTCACCTTTTGTAAAACAAGGATGACTCCAGAGGTGGTGAGCCTGAAGTCCTCAGGGATGTGGCAGTGCCTTTGCAGTTGTGTAGCCCAATATATTATATCCATGCAAATTAAATGGGTGAAAGATGCAAATTAAATGGGTAAAAGATGCAAGTCCCCGGGTGTCTGTGTGTGTTCCTGCAACTTTCTCAATTCTTTCCCTTTTCCCCAGGGAAACGTTGACATTTGGGGAGTGCTGAAGCCAAACTACCAAGCACAAAGCAACAACAGGAGACTTGGTAAATAAGTCTGTTCGCTTCAGTTGGTGTGAAGGAAGAATTAACAACAGCAACCCAAAACCTGCTCCTGCCCAGGTAAAGGTAACCTGCTGTTAAAAACAGAGGTATGTATGAGGCTGTACTGCAGTTTTATGGGGAGTTAACAAATCAAGCTATGTAAAAGCTGCCTCCCAGTAATGACTTTCTTCCCCTGGTTAGTCTGAGCAAAGTCCAAAACCCTGACATCAGCAACGAACGCGCTCTTCCTCATGCTGACAAAATGTAACCACAATTCCCCTAAAACTGGCCTGAGGCGAGCTGCTGCAGGGAAGCTGGTTTGTTTCTGGGTGGTTTGGGGTTTGGGGTTTTTTTGGGGTTTTGTTTGGTTGGGTTTTTTTTTTTTTAAGCATTGAGGGAAATGCTCCCTTGGACTTTCTGAAGCACGCAGAGCTCTTTCTGTCTGGCAAAAAGTCTAGTGCATCTCTGACAGGGACGGCTCCTGTCCTTGGGGATGCCTGTCCCAGCGTGGCTGACTGCCATGAGGTGTCACTGCTGCAGGGCCATGGGCAGCACAAGTTCTGCTTATTCCTGACATCTTTTGTTTCCCACTGAACAAAGTTTCTGCTTCCTGTGGTGCAAAATGTGTGCTTTACTGCCCTGAATCTTAGCTGTCAACATTGGCATCTGCTTGCATCTCTTCAGGTTGTGGTTTGGTGGGGGAAATGGGGTTTTGAGTCTTTTTTCTTCTTTTTTTTTTTCCTTTGGTTCTACATTATGTGTTGACACTTTATAAAACACATGAAAACCTTACTTTGCTTAAGAACCAAAGCCAACGTTGTGCAACACTTCCATGAATTCCCTGATGCTCCATTTAAATGGAAAAGAGCAAATGGCCCGAGTTAGGAAATGTGCATTGAGTGCTACAAGCCCTACAGTTGTGCAAGTCTGCTGTGGTAGCACCACTGCCCGCCAGCTTCCAAAATTAAACAGCAGGAAAAAGCAATCCCTCTAATATTGCATGAGTGCCACTGATGCATCCTGTAGTTTATTCCAAAGGTTTTCTTATTGTACATTTAGAGCAGGGACCTCAGAAGGTGAAATCTTGTCTCTTGCCTTTCTTTGCTTACATCATCTGGTCAGGAAACTTTCTGAGGTTATTTCTGGCAGAGCTCGGTTTTCTTTGAGAGCCTTCCTGTCACTTCTAAGTCACCTCAAGTCCTACTGGAAAAATTGTAGAATAATCCAAGTCTTGAGCAGGCTTTAATCTTGCTCAGTTTCGTCTTAAGTAAGTGTGACATTTTGAGGGCATACGGTATTTTTCTGATGCAGCTGCATACGATACTACATGTGGTTTATACAGTGTGTGCTGTGGAGAAAGCTCAGAACCTTTGGCTGAAAGAAATACTCTGTTATTCTAAGAAAATTCCTCGTGTTCTCTGCTGAACCAGGTCTGCACTACACAAGTGGTTAGGATCCCCCAGTATAACTGCATGTCTGCTCTTATGTGCAGTGAAACCCAATGCAAGAAGCAGGATCTGTTGCCCAGTGAAGGCAACGCGTGACATCCTCCTTCGCAGCTTCTCATGAACAATTTTCTGTGTACGCTTGGCAGCCGTGCCTCCGCGGGCAGCACAGCCAGGGACTTTAGTCTCTTGCCAAGCTCTGTGGATGGTGATCCAAGATGCCATTTAAAAAGGAAATCTGTTCTCTTTATTCTAAAAACAGCCTGTGTTATCTGCCCTTCCCAAGGGATCTAAGAGGGATTTTTCTTGCTTGGATTCACATCTGAAGACAATAAATAAGCCCCCTACCCAACCATCTGATTTTTAGCATGTAGGAAGGAAGGATCTTTGGGGTTTTTTTACTGGTCAGACTAAAAGATTTCCATGCCAAACTATTAATGTTTCTGATGTTTTCTTAAAACCTGGATTCAATGGTAAATCAAATCTAGCCAACCCTGAAGCCCAAACCAGCCAGTTTTGTTACTATTTTCTCTTCTTGCTATTCCTATCCTGAAGCATTAGCTCTCAGATGAGTCTCTTCCTGCAGCAGCAGTCAAACAGGGCTACAGCTATCTCAGTCTGGATCAATGGATGGCAGCTGCTGCATCTGCCAAGAACACTGATGTGTGTATGGGCTCATGGCCATTATTTGCCTGCAACAGTTAAAAATGTCAAGTGTATGTGTAAAAGTTATGAAACTTTTTTTTTTTTAACCAGAATATATTCTGTACACCGATCTCTTCCCTTCTTCTTTTCTTCCCTCCTCCCTGGTCAGTATGGCTGCTGACCATGTGGAGGGTTTGTGTCATGTGTGTGTATGTTTGAGTAGAAACGAATGGGGAACAGACCCTGCTCTCATCAGAAGGTTTCTGCCGTAGCAGGAAAGGAGCAGCTGCCTGCTTCCTTACAAATGCTCTTCTTCCATTATTGGGGTTTATACAAAAAGAATGAGGTAGTAAAGGTGGGTCTGATACTTACACATCCTTGATCAAGTCTTGATGCTGGTGCACAGCTGTTAGGAAACTCCAGGATAATAATAAACTAGATCACATGGTTTAAAATAGTATAACTTTCATTTTGCTTGGGTCTAACCTTGTTGCTATGATGCTGCAAGTATTTCGGTATTTTGTGGTTTTGGGAAACCATGGAGACTGTCTTTATTCCCTGCTTTTTGTTCAGGTGATGATACTGTATTAATTGATTTCTGTCTTTCCATTGATCTCTGAAGTTGTCTGGAACCTTAAAAACAAAAAAACCACAAAGTAAATGGAAGGCATAACTCCTGTGAGAAGCTCTGTTTCCTACAGGAGCTGGTGCTGGTGTGCCCAAGATGTCCTCTTGGGGCTTTACTGTGTGGATTCTGCATATGGTTCAATTTCACAAATACACTGTCACTAGAAATACATAGGAACACCAGGCTCCTCATGATGGCTTGCTACCCGGGCTCTCAAGCAACCAGCAATCCCAAACCCTTGCTATGTTCATTACATTTCAATTGCACTAATTTTTAGTATTTTATGTACTTTGTGTGTCTGGTGCATTTATCTACGTAAGAATTGGTTGGGTGGTATTTTCCCCATTCTTACAGGGGAGCAGACAAGCGGAGGAGGATTGCCTGGAGCCGAACAGCCGGCAGGTTAGTGTGGGACTCCTACTCAACCTCCCAGATCACGCTGTCTAGCTAGCTCTTGTTTTTTGACTTTTAGTTTATCAATTTGGATTTTAAGTGCTCCCTCAGAGCTGTTACATACCAGATTGGACTTTTTTAGAGGTAAATAGACTGGGGAGAAAAGAGATGAAAAGCAAGATGGTTATGAGCGCATGAGAACTCCCACAGGACATGTGATTGCATTTTAGCAGCTTGAAAATAGGCTTATGTGGGACAAATCCTCCTTCCGCAGGCAGACTGTGGCACCTGTTTGTGGCAAAGCCGATCTCATCAGTAATTGCTTTTAATGTCCCTTTTTTGTTCCTCCTTTGGGGTTTGCGTATGCCGGAGTTCTGGCTGAAGTAAACAAGCTGCCAGTGACTCTGGTTAGCAAACACGCCTGCCACAGGTTAGTCTGCATTTTTGCTCCAGAAGACAAGCGTGTGTGGCTTTGCTAGGGTGGACCCAAAGGCAAACCACAACTATGTTTTGAGCATCCAGGTGGCTACGTAAAGACACACTAATTAACGCCAGCTGACATGGGCCAACAAAGGGATGTCTTCTCCTTCCTTACTATTGCCTTATGCTATAGTAGCTTCTCTTGCTGCTGTTTTTCCTACCCCCATGTCTCTTCTGAGGCAGCAGTTAAACCTGCCCAACTCCTCTAGCTCCACCACTGATCACGTCTTCACCTGCTGATCCTTTTGCAAAAATCCCAAGTGTAGGTGGCTCTACTTGAGCAGGAAAATGCTTTTCCTGCTTGGTGCCAATATGACACTGGCTATGTGATTACCTCTCATCTCTCATTCTTGCTGCTGGGTGGGGACTTTGTGGGTGTGTTGGTGGTGACTGTCTCCTTGACCAGGGTGTTCCTGCAGGTCTCTTGTACCTCTGCAGAGACCCCAACTGATGTAAAGGTGCTTCAGTTTCTTTTCTTCGAGTCCTGGAACTGAATCTGGGTTTTCTGAAGGACAGCGTAATTGCTTTTAAAAAAAAAAAAAAACAACAAAAAAATAAAACCAAAACCACTTCTAAAGATATTTATACGAGCAAACACCACACACTGACTCATGCTTGGGCAATAACTCTTGCTTAACCATGGTCCTGTTGGGTGGCAGCAGCTATGAGCTGAGAAATGACTGTACTGTCTGCACAAATCTTTACCCTGCGAAGTGTTTGTTCCTCGCAGCTGAGTTCTGAGGCTCCATTCCACCCAGCAGCGAGTCCTGCTGGCCTCTCCAAAGCTGTGTTTTCTGTGCTGTCTCTGTTCCCCTGAGTTGACACCCAGCCCAGCTCAGCTATTTGTGCAGCCCAGCTCACCCAGCCCAGTCTACCCCAGCACCTAAAAATCTGCGTTTGAAAGCAAGAACCCTTCTCAGCACGCTAGTGAGAGGACTGTCATTTTTCAGGCACTTTGGGGAAGATGGTCAGTAGCTGACAGTGCCGTTTGGTGGCTGTGTTTGAACCAAGGCTCAAGTGTGTGTAATGGGACGTGGGTGCTGCTCGGCCCCACTGGTGGGGGTGGGGGGCTGTGGTCGGGTGTGCGCTGCCACTGGATGTCACTGTCGCCTTATGGCACTCTGTGCACTGGGAGGATGGCTGGGGATGGCGATGGGTCCCCGCGCTGAACATCCTAAGGGTGGTGGGCTGGTACCATGGAGCTGGATGGAGAGAGGCTGTCTGCGCTGTGCATCCTTCTAGGCTATCCCAGGGAAAAATAATTTTTGTGTTGCCAGTGGTCATGCTATTTGACTTAAAAAAAAAAAAAAAAAAAAAAAAAAAAATCCAGACCCTCAGATAGCCCAGGAAACTTATTTCTTTACTCTCTCAGGCTGAGACATGGGGCTGATTTCTACAGCTTTTAGCAGCGTATGGGAGCCAGCAGATTGCAAAGGAAAATGATGCTCTGTTTTAGCTCTAAGCAGACAAGTGGGGCTGGGCTGGTCTTTTCAGTAAGTCTGAAAACAGAGAGTTGGGACCAGTATTAAAATTCAGATGTGTAGTTTTGGTATTTTGTTTTTTTAAATTCTAAAATAAAGGGCCTAAAGTCTCAAATGTAAGGGACGGGGATGTAGATCCCCAATTTTAAGGTGACTGTTGAGCAAGCCTGCTTGCTAGCCTCTCTCCTTTAACAAAACTCACAAAATTATCAAATTACCATGCTGACAACCTCAATCGCTTACTAATTACATATTGATTCTGTTTTTTTATGCTCACTCATCTAAATAATGAGGCATTTCCAAGTAATCTATTTCTGTTGTGCCGAGCGTGCTGGTCCCCCCTGGATCTACAGCCTGTTGTTTATGCTCTAGCAGGGAGCCGACTGCTGTTCCCTTCCCACAAAGGGCAAAGATGCTTATTTTTCTCCCACTTGTCTTGCATAACAAAAGACATTTGTCAACCGTTACATAACGGCAGAATTTGTCGCTTCTTATGTCGGCCTTTTTGGAGGCAGCCTCGTCCCCAGTACCGCGCAGCCGTAGCCGGCAGGCTCTTGCCGACTGCAGGTTGGTGCACGCTCCTCGGCACGCGCCGGTGCATCCTGATAGCGCACGACGCAGCGTGACTAATGCTTGTCACCCACCGTTTGGTTTTTGCCTCCCCTCCTCCCCCCCCCCGCTTCCTTGGAAAGGAAGATGTGGAATTGTGTGTTTTGGTTGTATTACTTATTTAGGGGAGCAAAAGGATGGGAAGGCATTTGGGGGGGTTATTTGCTTTTTAATACTTGTTCCAAGGTGGCTATGAGGAGCTACCCTCAGCTACATGCCCTGCGGGAGCAGCGGGGCTTGTCCTTAGCCCAGGTCATGTCCTGGGCTTGGCCAAGCCTCTGAGAAGGGCCATGCTGGAAAAGGAGCTCGATTTCCCCCTCCACAGCGCTTGCGAGTTTAAGGGAGCAAGAATGCCTGTTGTCGCCTGCCTCCCGGAGCTGCCAGTTGCTTTTTTAACATCTCCCGATTCATCTCGGGCGTCTCATGCCAGCAACAGGAATTTGTGTTTGTGGGTTTTTTTGTGGGGTTTTTTTTCTTTACAATAGGTTTGATTTCCTTATTGTTAGGATATCTTTTTAGAGCCTTAAAAATAAATAAATGGTTTTGCTTCCCTGTAAACTAAAAGCAAAAAAATGTGTGGCTGGCTTCCCTCTTTCTCTCTAACTGGAGAAGAGAGCTGTTTACCTGCGGCCTCAAACTTATTTATGGCCTTATCACTGCCAGCTATCAGATGACCACAGCTCCCTTTTTAATGCTAAGCAAGCAGTGTCCCAGTAACCCAACAAGGTCTTGTCTGCTGCCATTTTCTAATTTACTCAAAACAATTTCTTAGTTGACTCCTTTTTTTTTTTTTTTTTTTTTAATTGTAGATCTGTTTTTAATTATTTTTTAATAAACTTAAAGTATGTGTTTCTTGTGGAACTTTGAACTTTCTGGTGTACTCGGCCTTTGCTCAGGAGATATGTTTATGGATGGCTATGAGTGTGCTTAAATGGGTTAACCCTTTGGAGTAAGTGTTCTCGGGAAACTGTTCATTACAGTTTCCTTGTGTAGCTGATGCTCAGGCACAGAAATTGGCTTTGGCAAATGCAGGCTTTACCTGAACTAGTTGCTTGTTTCAAACTTTAACTCCTATACCATCAGATAAAACTATGGATCAGATTTGGTCTGTAAAGCATGACCAGAAACATGGGATCAACAAAGAGCTCCAAAAATTGTAAACCACGGTGCTGGGGACACTAGCTCAGTTTCCCAGAGCTAGCCAGGGAAAGCTACTGGTGGCTGCAATAGCTCAGTGCCAATGTTATGGTAGGAGCAGGCCATGAATTTGAATTTGCAGGATTCACAGCCTTTTGATAAACAGACTTTTCAGTAGCAGGCTTCTCCTTTGACATGGATCAAACCACGTAAGCTGCGTGGTACAGTTATCCCCTTAAAGTTAGTACAGCAGGAACACCTTACGGGGTATTGACTTTCCTGTTTGCTTACCAGAAACTTATCCATTTGGTTGTTCTTGATGTACTTATACAGCTTCCGCAGTTGCTTTGCATCCATGTCTGAGAAGAGGGAGACAAACTGCCAGAACATCCTTGGAAAAAGACAGACACGTGGATTGTGCATGTGAGTACAAACTTCGTCCTCTTCCACATTCTGCTCCCTAGTTCTGACTTGGCAAGTGTAACCACTGACATATCCTTTGCACAGCTTTCTTTCTTTTTTCTCCCCCCTGCCCCCCTTCGCCCCCCGCACCCCCAGTCTTACAAACTTTTAAAGAACTGCTCTTCCCTAAGCATGGGAAGAAGGGTTATCCGTCAACTCAGGTGGCTACATAGGAGCCCGTTTACTTGCAAAGGGTTGTTGCTGATGGGCAGCACATTGGAATTGGCCTTGTGCTGGGCAGGCTTAGGTACCACATGGCCTCTGCTAAAACTACCTGCAAGATCTGTGAGTATTGGGCAGTTAGAACAAGCCATACAAATCTCCCATAGATACCCAACTTGATCTCCAGTGCCTGGAAATGTAGGGCCAAAGTACATGTCTAAATGCCTGCTGGGAGCATCACTGGTGCAGTACCACTGGTGCAGGGCAAGAGGAGACCCTTACTTCTGCCAGTGCTTGACTTCCGAGGCTTTGCAGTACCGCTGGAGAAACAGATCGATGCGGTCCCCAATTATGGTCAAACTTTTCTTCGTGTACTTAATTTTTTTCTCTGTGGGGAGGTGCTGGGGCAAATGCAGTTTCCTAAGTGACTTCTTAAAGGGTCTCAAAAGCTCCTTGCACTGTAAAGAAAATGTGTTGGCATAGGTATTCAGCACTTTAAATCCAGGTCTCAGGCATGCCTTTTCACTAAATAAACTGTTTAAATAGCTGTCTGGGAAGCCCTGAAGGAGCGTTATGTTTTGATAAGTGTCTCCTGCGTGGACATGGGGGGAGCTGACGTGGGTCTTCAGCAGGACATTACTCTGCAGGAGTCGCTCCTGCACATTCCAAGGTTGGCGACACCCTGGGCGAAGCATGTCAAAGGTGACACGAATAGGGAATTGAGGGATATCCAAGACTAGGAATTCCTTTTTAACAGTGTAGGGCAAAAGGTATAAATTTCAGGCTACAAAACAGCTGCTGTTCTGCAGGGAGGGGGAAAGGGAACTGCTTTACTGCTTTTCTCACGCTCCTTCTTCCTGTGGCCAAACCTGGGATGTGTTGCAAACATTTGCACGTGACACAGGAGCAAATGCTGTGTCTGGATGCCCTCCCTTTTGTCCGTTTTTTGTTTGTTTGGTTTTTTTCTGTTATGTGCACTGGGCTGTGACTGGGGCTTTGTGTGGTTATGCCATGATGCCCCAGGAATGGGAAGGTTGTGTCCTGGTGTGAGATGGAGCTTTGTGGCTGTGGTGTAAGTGATGCAGAAGAACCAAACCACCATAGCCACAGAGCACATGGTGTCATGTGAAATGATAATATAGCAGTACATGTTTTGAAAAACTGAACAGTGTATATGGAATGTGATTATTTTCTCGTTGTTTTGGGGTTTTTTTGTGGTGTGTGGGTTTTTTGTTTGGTTGGTTTTTTTTTAAACTAAAAGTGCAATGTCCAGATGACTGGAAAACAATGAGGTAAAAACTTTCAGACATGGAAGAAAGCTAGAGAATGAAGTGTCTTGTTCTGCTTTTTTGCTCCCTCAGACAAACTCCTGGGTTTTATTTGCTCCCTCTCTCTTGAGAACCTGAGATGCCACTGACTTTCTACTGCTAAATTCTATTCAGTATCTCACAATTTTAAAGGTGTCCTGATCAAGGCCGTCTGCGCAGCAGATGAGTGGGGTCTTGCATGGTGGAGCAATCTCACTGCCCGTTACAAAGGCTGCCTCCTTCGCTGTGCCAGCCAGATCCTTCTCTGTGGTCTACAAATTGCCGAAGCCATAGGTTAGTCTTCCAGTTCATGCAAATCTTGCATCCTCTCTTTAAAAAAATGCTGTCATGGTTTAATCCTGTCCTAAGGCTCAGAAGCATTTCTCTTCCTGCCAAATCATTTCAGATTGGGTTTTCAGAGGTGCTTAATGAAGCTAGGTATTCAATTATAATTAAAAGTCTATAAGAATTAGGTGCCTACTTGAAGTCCCTTTTGGAAATCCTACCTCTAATAAATTACAAGGTAAACAGCCACTCGTTCCTAATGGCATTAATCAAATACGGGCTGGCAGTCACTTGTTAAGTGGAAATATGTGGTTACAATGGGCTCATTGTAATGCCACGC
Organism: Aquila chrysaetos chrysaetos; assembly: GCF_900496995.4. Lineage (NCBI taxonomy): Eukaryota > Metazoa > Chordata > Aves > Accipitriformes > Accipitridae > Aquila > Aquila chrysaetos. Next base: position 40,950,418 of record NC_044013.1, read on the forward strand.
TGCTCCATCCGCAGTGTTTATTGATGGCAAAGGTACTGTGGCTGACCTGCTGCAAAGCCAGATTGAAAACAAAACAAAGTCCTCAGCCACTGAACTTGCACCTACCTGGTCTGGGGAGGGGGATGTTTTCTCTTGCAAAGGGCAATGGCTGTTTTCCCTGTGTTAACAGTTGTGTAGGTAACTCCTCCACTCATCTTTGGAAAGTAACACTTACATAACTGACTTAAACACAAGCTTATGTTGCCTTTTAAAATATGCTGAAGTGTGTAGGAAGAGAAGCCCTTTCCTCTCTGACATGCTCTGCTCCCTTGGAAGATTACTTTTCCGCAAATTTGATCCCAAACCACATTTCAGAGGTGAAATTGAAGCTGTATGCTGCTTTGCTCTTGCTACATGATGATCTCCCTGCCTGTGCTTACCTGGCCAGCTGTGCTGTCCCTGCTGCCGTCCTTTGCCCTGGCTCTGTCGACTTCCTCCTTAAAGCCCTCCATGGGACACAGACACCCTCTCCTTTCCCCAGGGCCTCACTCACACCAGGTAGGAAGGGAAAACTGCCACGGAGCTGTGTTTGGACCAAAACGTGCTGGGGTGACCAAGGTGACCAGGGTGCCCAGACACCGGTTCTGAGTTCCGCCAACCATGGAGACTGCTGGGGCCTTCCAGCCCCACAACACAGCGGCCCTCTGGGACAGAGTCATCTCTCCCCATCAGTTTTGCCATTGATTTGTACTCCTAAATAAATAGGCAAAAAAACCTGGATTTTCCCCTTGCTGGTAGTGGTCAGGATGTTCAATGCTGTCAATGGCTCCTGTGGGCAATGGGAGGGAAACATCTCTTGGTTTGCTTTGTTTGCATCTGTGGGAGCTTGGTGGAGTCTCTGGGGCTCTTGGTTGGTGCTGGGTTTGCACCTGCAGTGAGTCCAGCACCTGTAACTGTACATCAGTCCGGATTATTTTGGCCTCTAAAGGTGGTGCAAAGTGCAGCTTTTTCTGAGTCACACACGTGGCTATGCTCACCGCGTTGGCTATCTGCGAGTGTGGGTGCAGCTCCTGGCATGAGCAATCACAATTTTCCTCTATGGTTTGTGCACCAGCAAGTTCAAGACAGGCCTTTCTCCAGCTCTCCCACTGCACCTGCTGAGCCGTGCTGTGGGGAAGCACCAGCCCTGAGGCAGGGGCCAGAGAGCCTGGCTCGGATGGGGCTAGGGATGATCTTTGTAACAGAGGCAGTCCCATTTGATGGGGACCAGAGGTGCAACCAGGAAAAAGGACCTTGGGCTGCACCCTAGGTGTTTTTCAGGGAGCTGGTTGGAGTTGAGACCTCAATTTCCATCAGTGTAATGGAAATACAGGGTTACCTCCTTCACAGATGGCAGTGAAATACAACCACAGTGAGATCTCACTCTCCTGGGTAACATCTCTTTTAAAGCTCTCCTTTCTAGAAAGAATAAATTGCACTTGCCATGAAGAAGTGTGGAAAGGCTTGGAGTTAAAGAGACTTTGTTTTGGAAATGAACTTCAAGGGAAAATGCTTTCACAAAGAAAAATGTGTTGGGCTCCCATCATGCCCTGACCAGACAGACAAGTGCAATTGTTTTGTCCCTTGGACAATTAGTGTAATTGCTGCAGCTGTGATTCAGCTGTGCTCCTGTGCCAGGTTGCTTCTGGCACCGGGAGTCATCTCTAGGGCTGTACAAAGGACCCATCTCTCTGAGGTCTCCCCAGGCATGGCTGTGCGGAGGGATCGGCACTGCTCTGGGCAGAAGTTTGGATGTTTTTGGTTAAGCGTTTCTCTGTGCATCCGGTGATGCTGAGCACCTGCTGAGCCAAGTGCCTGGTGCAGGTAGTAGCCTTGGGAAAGTACCTATTGATGGGTCTTGAAACAGAGACCGGTTCTTGTTTCCAGGCTGTCTTAGGGAAGTTTGGCCTTTACCCATGATTGAATTAAATAATGACAAAAATCCATTAAGACAAGCCCTCCTCTTAAGATGTTTGCGCATTTTCCCTCCTGTGTCTGCTTTCTTCCTCCCCCACATCTGAAATTTTGCTGTCAGCTCTCTGATGCAGGAGCCTTACACAGGCTGGTGCTGAGCAGACGCAAAGACAATTACCTTCTAATGCTTTGCAGTTAGGTTTGCTTTGACCATCTGAGGTATGTTACAACTTGTTTAATCTATACTAGGATTTTACTGTATGTTATATATTACTTAACACAAGGTAAGCTTTGCAAGGTATGCAAAGTGAAGCAGTGGTGATAGCATGGTTAAGTGTACCTATGCTGCTTCAGCCTGGTTGTTGTGAGGACTATGTTAGAGGTGGTTTGGTTGAAGGGGATCTTGAAAATGCAGCTGGTTTCTCAACACCTGTTACCAACCACCCTCTTGCTGTGTTTGCTCCCTGCAATCGTGATGTCTGTCCCCGGTATGGCAGGCAGCTCCTCTCCTTTTCACCTCCAAAGATTTAAACCAAAAAGTTGCCAGCTTATGTCCTCACCTCTCAATCAAGTCAGGGTATCAAAGGGTTAGCCAGCATGTTCCTGGCTAACAGGAGCACAAGAGAAATGAAGCTTCTTCAGCACCAGCTTTCACATGCATTAGCAGCTAGATTAAAAGCCATTTAGGAGCTCTAGAGACATAGGCCGGTTGTTAGCGTAGGCATAACCCATATTTGCATGGCCATATCTGTGTCCTTGTGAGATTACAGCTTCCATGTAGCATGTGACTACAGCATGGAGTGGCTCTCTTGGCTTATCATGTGTACATTTCACTGTTTCAGAGGACAGAGAAGGCCTTGAGTTCCCCTTGAAAATCCCAGTCTTCGTTCTTTTACCTTTCAGTGCACACTGCACTCGGCCAAAGCTATGAATATACAAGCAGGAGTTATAGATGGACTTCCCTGGCCAGCCTTCATCTGAGGATCTCACTGTGTTTAGGAGTTGTCCATTAACCTGGTTTGCAGTGGAGCAGTGATCTTAGTAGTCTTCTCTGGCATTACTTGGTACAGCAGCAGAGCAGGAGACTAGACAGCTGAGGTCGCAAATGCCTTTTTTCACTGTTGAATGTACAATAATGTTCAAAGCTGTACTCTGACCACTGAAGCTACAAACCTTCCCTGCCTCTTGAATTTTTTTTGGTAGTGCTGAGTCAGATTTCAGTTCCTTTTGTTCATCATGTAAGGTCTTGTGGATGAGTCCACTCCTGTGAGATCAGGCATGACACATGCCTTTGAGTTCTCAGAAGTCTGTGGTTGTATCCCTTCCTCCTGCCCCTCTGGAAGACAACATTAATTTCTACTTTGAAGCCTATCATGTCAGAAGATGGCATAACCCAGACCACATCTATGTAAATTTATCAGATTATATTGCCTACTTAAGGGTGAAAGTCCTTTGAAACAATGTTCTAATTGGATGGGGAAAAGTCAGGATTACAAACATATTATGCATCTCATGTTTCTCCCCATGAAGGAAAGGGAGCCTAAGTGCCAGTCAAACACACTGTACTGTAACAGTGCACCTTAGGGAGAACTTTTCCTTTTCCCCTGACAGCTCTTTTGTGAATATTAATTTTTACTATTTGAGTGTCTTAGTCTTCCAGGAGCTGTGCAAGTGCAAACATTAACCAACTTCTCTAGTACAGCAGCTCTTCCAGTGCAAGAGTAGGCATGTAGCCAAAAATGCAGTTGTGAAGATGCTCTGTTTATGCTGCTGTTTATTTGTTGTTTTAGGCAGACTTAGCGTGAATACCACGTGTGATGTGATGAGTCAGGTTGCGTATAATATATGCAGGCATCTGATGCAATATTTATTTACTGGTAGGTCACAGGGAAAGAGAGCTGATAAATGCAGATAAATATACAGGTATTTTACGTTATACTTGAACCAACTGCATGTACACGTGGTTTAGTTAAACATAAAAACCAAACATCATTGCCAGATGTATTGCAATGTAATACTAAATAGGAATTGTAATGAGGAATGTTTTTCAGTAACCTGCTCTTACCAGGAGGGTGGTGAACACTTCATTTGATAGAGTGATTAATGATACTCAGTGCAACAGCTCAGACTGTAGGGGCGGAGGCTTTGCTAATTGGATCTGGAAATTCCTTTCCTGGTGCTTAAGGATGATGAAAACTATCACAGCCAACTGGAGACTTGTCTTCTCCCTGCGGTTGGATGCCAATAAATACAGCTCAAGTTAATCTTGTATTAGGGGAAGAGGTAATTTAGGCCTAGATATTGTTTCTGTGTGGCATTATTAGAGGCATCTTAATATACTGTAGGAATCCCTTTTTGGTAAGTGTTGGGAGTTGCTCATTTAACCAGTTGTTTGAATTAATGTGGTAAAGAACCCAAACACGATTTGTGACCAGTGGTGTGTAGAAGCCATAAATACATCAGCATCTCTTTTATCCACTTGCAAAATCTGATCAGGTGTGTTCCAAGTATTCCCATACTGGAAGACACAGCTAGCCAAATCTTCCAGAGTGCCCAAAGCTACTAGTGACTACCCTCAGATGCTGGACACCTCCTTGTCAATAGATGTATCTTCAGGTGTTCCTACATTATTTTATGCTTCAAAAGTTCTGTAGATGTTTGTCTTTACTTTTCAGCCAGCTGTTAGTGAGCTTATTAATGGTGTTTGCTAATGTCATATAACTATTTTTTAAGCTGCTTGAAGTCCTCAGGAACTGAAAGACCATTATCAGCTTCCTCCATACTTTGCAACTTGCAGCCTGTGAGAAACAGGATAGTTAAAGCCTTTCCTTCTTATTGTGCTTCATAAGTTTTCAGGTTTTTATGCAGTTGAAATAGGCATTGTTAATAAACCCATGCTTTTGGTGCTGCTTATAATATCAAATCCATAACAAGTTGGGCATCTCTTAATATTGAAAATAATTTAACTTCTTTTGTTAATCTTTTGGATCGTGTAATACAAACTGCCCTAGGTGATACCTGCCTTGCTCATTTCCTGTACCTAACAAATTTACCCACCATCTTAGCAATGAATTGGAGAGGCCTGGAAAATGATAGGACTGGTACGCCTGTGCCAAAAGGTCAGCTCTGCCTGGGCAATGTGGCAGGGGTTTGCATGGGATTACCAAGATGTGCAGAGAGGCACCAAATGTATAAGCCAAACAGGAGCCCACAGTCTAGAGGTAGGGAGCAAAAAGGAAATGAGGGAGAGATGGGAGAACTAAGCACTGCTTGGGAGGGAAGAGAGGGCTTGAAAAGCAACAGCAAGGAAGAAATAACCAAGGGGTGGCCATAACCAGGTGTGAAACCCATTTGCTCCGGGAGCCAGGGAAAGAGCTGTCCTAGTCTCAAAATGGAAGAAAACAGCCTGAAGCAGAGAGAGGGAGACAACCTGGTAGAGAAATGCCCATCAAGATAAGGATGCCTTCAGGGAGGCTGTACAGAACTTGGTGATGCTTTTTTTTCAGTTAGATATAAAGAAAATTAACTCCTGGGGAAAACCCTGCTGGTTCAGAGAGCAAAGTGCCAGCACCCTTGCGCACAGCTCTGTTCCAGGGAGATGAAGCAAGGAGCTTGCAGATCTCCTTCTGTACGTGCCCTGTGCCCCACGTTCACAGCTCTACCCTGGGCATGCTGTGAGCCCTCCTCAGCAAACAGCTGGTGTCCCATGAGGTTTTTTTCTCTTTTTGCAATGGAGAAGAATAAAATAAAAAAATAAATCATAAAATAATAAAAACTGTAGAGGAATAAAAAGGGATTTTCCTCTCTTTGCAATAGAGAAATAAAATGTCAGGCCACCAGAAGGGGTTCTCCTCTGTTTTTTGTTCCCAGTCTTGAGGCTTTTCTCTGAACAACTCAATGGGGAAAAACTTTTGCCATGTTGTATCTGTGCATACAAAGAGGATGGAAAATAACAACTGGTCAGAGCAATTGGGGCTCGGAGCCAGGAGACTGCCTGCATCAGGTCTCTCCGAGTCATGGCACCCTCGATTTCAAAGCCTTCCTTTATGGCAGAGACTCTCAAATCCTCATCTTCTTTCCCTGCTACTTTAGAAGATTTTGATATCTGCCTCCAGTGATCTTGTTCTTTGCACAGGAATGTCAGCCTGGCTACAATTCCCAGTGCAATCAGGGCTGCTGGGCTGGCTGCCCGCCCGCTGGCATGCAGTGTGATGAGGCTTCTGGGCACATGATGTGTGCCAGGGTTGCAAGGGGTGATGAAGTTCAGGCTCCTGGGAGTATTCAGGTCTCATCCCCCTGTTGTCACTGGTGCCCTTTTTGTGCACATCCTGCCTTGTGTTGCCTGTCTTTCTCCGGCTCCCATACCTGTGGCTCACGTCATGCTGCCCTGTGCCTGACCCTGTATGCAAGAAGGATGGCTAGTGCTTGGAGTAGTTTTAAATTTCCACTTAACACTTACTTCAGCTCATGGATTTTCCAGAGGAAGTCAGGTTTGCGGGGTATTTTTTTTTTTTTTAATTTTTGTTTTATTAAAAAAAAAAAAAAAAGAAAAAGCAAGGAAATTCCCCTCCAGCCTACAGAATGTAGCTATCAAGAGAAGTGGCTTCATTTCTCTTTCTTAAAGCATTGAACACCCTGTTATGCTTAAAATAATGAAACCAAAAAAGGCCAGCCTTCTTTACGTGATGGGTTTCAGTCTCTTATATTGATAGTGCAGTGGGGTAGCTGTAGTGAAACGTAGGCTCTGCTGAGATAGGCAGAAGAAAAAAAAAAAGCAGTGCATGCCATTTAATTTCTGCAACGTTCTGATTCCCTCCTACCAGCCTGAAAATGCTAAACATGATCCTTTGTCTGGCATATGGGAATTTGGAGAATTGTTGCTAATTACTGCAGTTGTGCTATCTAGCTTAACTGGCTTAAATAATATATTAAGTGCTTTTACGATCTTCCACAACACACTGGAATGCAAAGAGGTGCATTTTATGCTGTTTATATTTTATGGCAGGCATAACTTATATAACATTAATCTGCAGAAAAAAATGGGTTTTGATGATTTATTGCTTGTACAATTCACAGCCGGGGCTCTAGATGATAAGATCTTGTTGTACTAGGTGCTATGCAGATGCAGGGCATGCATCGCTATCTTAGAAGACAGAGTCTAATTGCAGGGAAAAAGGCTGTGGGTGGCTAGAGGGAACGGTGGGGCCAAATGACTTGGGATGCCAGGCAAGGGTTTTGGGACACTGCTGGTCAAATGCTGAGTTAATATAGGTCTGATGGCAAAGGCAAAAAGTGTGGGATCTGGAAGAGGATCACAGAAAGTTATGATCTAACTTATTTAGGGAACATTCCCATTATTGTAATTAAAATTTAATATGAAATTAGGAACGGGTTACTAAGTATCATATCTAGAAGTGGGCATATTCTAGGGTCTAGATTAGTGCTTATCCAGAAAAAGAAGGCAGGCATTATGTCTGCTCAAGAATAATTTTTTACCCCCCCCCCCTTTTTTTTAGCAAAAATTCTGCTAGTCATCTGATTACACCCAAATCCCCATGTCTCTTGCCTCAAAATCTCAATTTTCTATTATCTGCTATTGTACCTAATGTTTAAACAAAATGTGAGAAGACCATGCTGTGAATGTTTTGTTGCTGGATCTAGTGTGATGAATAATTATGGAGCAGCTGAGCAATGCTAGCCAGAGGCTCAAAGAACCTGGTAAGACACGTGTTGGGGGGGGCATAAACCACAAAGGGAATTAGTGATAATGATGAAAAGATTGGCACATTCTGACCTATAATTTGGTTTAGTTTGACATAGCTCTCTGTAAAATCGCAAGAACTGTTAGAATACACTAGTAATTAGCAGTACTTCACTTATTTGAAATTAAAGCGTTGTGCAGGCTCTGCAGATTAGGGGGGGGGAAAATAGGTTTTTGTCTGGTTTTGCTTACTAGTAGTTTGAAAATAGAAAGGTGAGAAACTTGTGTCAAATCTTGAAGTATAATTTTGCAATTAAAAGACTGAGGAGAAAGTGTGATCTGAAGACCTTCAGTTTCCTAGCTGTGACATGAAATTAGCAGCTATCTTCATTCTCATTCTGTTTTAATATTCCTGCAGAGGAGCAAGCAAAAAGAACTCCCTAGGCTGGCTTCAGTGAAATGGAGGAACTGTTACTTAGACAATAACAGCGTATAGGCTGGGAGGGGAGTGATTTTTGTTGGTATTAGCTGGCTAACATTTGTACAATGCTTTGGATGCTACAAAGTGATATATATCTAATGCTAAAAATTGAGAGATGCTCTCTGGGAGATAGGAAATGCTGTTTAAAAGCAATTTCTGATTGGCTACACAGAAAATTTCAAGGTCATACGTGCACCAGCTTGCAGGGATGCACAGCTGGTACCTCATCACTAAAAACAGCAGAATCTCAACTAGAAGGCTGTTAGTTAACTGTGTGGGTAAAAATGGAAGGATAAATTGAAACTATCTGAAAGTGGAAGAAGCAGCCAGGAAGCCATAAGAGAAAGAGAAATGAGTGGAGAAACTCTTGCCCATCATTGTGGTGTCCAAGTACTTTATAAGAACTTCAAATTGCTCCCTTCCTTGAATGTACCAATTTTCTTTTTCAAGCTGCAACAATTTGGCAACCTCCAGCTACTCTGAACTTGTCTTTTATTGCTAAGAATCTGCTCAAGAATCTCCTCAATATTCCAGGCCTAATTTTTATTATAGTAGCTGAAAGGAGCTGCTAGGCCAAAAGCTCTTCTAGGAGTAGCTGGGCTTCTAACCAAAGGGAGAGTGAGTGCCAAAGGCTTTTATGGATCATTTAACAGTATGTTTTATATAATAAAACCACATTCAAATACTTAATATAGTAGGCAAAATTTTGATTAACCCCTAATACTTTACCTTGCTGCATGGGTACAATCGATCCACGAAAGTGGCAAGGCAAAATGTTGAAGGAGCTGTTTGTCCAGCAGCGATATGTCATGTTTGGTTTTGAGAGTCCACTGTAACACATCAGCAGCCACTGTGTGTTCAGCTGAAATGACAGCTAAACAATCTGGTCATCTGCATCCTGTTGTGGCTTATTGCTGTATTTAGGGGAATGAGGTGTGACGTAGTGGTCTGAGCAGATGGCAAGCCGTCGGACATTTTTTTTTTGTTGCCTTGGCCAGCAGTTCTTCATTGACTCTGGACAGATTACAGGCATGATACTATCTTAGATAATGCTACTTGGTAAAAAACTTTAAAATCCCTAATTACTATGATTAGCCATTTGACATCATAAAATAGAGGTCTGTTATTTTAATGGTGGGTTTTTTACCCATCTGTAGAGTGTCTGGAGTGTCCTTAATTCAAACAGGGAGGTGAAGCTTTTGGGTCACAATCAGTGGTAGTGTGAGCACACCAGCATAAAAATGTGTGCGTGTGCATACACATTTGTATATGCAGTTGTCCAGAGTTCTTTTACTATCTGTGTTGTGAAAGCACTGAACTGAGACATCAGTCTGTTGGCAAGGTCATGAAGGCTGGCACATTTCTCTATTTGGGGATGTCCTTTGTTTGTTCAGTGTTTGAATCGTGTGAAACCTTAATTAGCAAATAAGATGTTTTGGCCTTCCCTTCCAAGATCTGAAACAGAATTAAGGGAAGTGCAAGGATGTGCCAAATGACATGACGGTACTGGCTCCATGGTTTTTGTTTTACTCTGCTGCCCTGCTGTTTTGAGATGTGCTTTCCATTGTATCAGCTTCTGGCAAAACATTCATGAAGTTGTTACATGTTTTATGCTTTGGTATTGCTTTTTCTATATACAACATTCAAACTGCTAAGATGTTGGAGACCCTGTGTGCAGCAGCTGTTGCGTGGAGAAGAAAGAAGCTCTTTCTTTGAAAGGGAAAGTTGCCCTGTTGTGCCACAGTGGTAAGCCACTGCCTGCTGTGCACTGGGTTTGCTGTCGCACTCTGGGGGCGATGCAAGCATCCTCTTTCTACAATGCGACTTGGACTTTTCAGAGTAAATGTTAGTCACATCTTGCAAAGCCACTCCTTTCATTTGATCTTCTGTGATTAATTATTTGCATTTCCTCTTGTCACAACACTTTTTTTTTTTTTTTTTTTTTCTGCTGAGGATGGAACTGCAGAGAAATCCTTTACTTCCCTTCCAACGACACAGTGGTTTTCTGTCTACAAGAGAGTACAGAATTGCTTTTATCAAACATATTTCTTTTCCCATTGTTTCCTGATGACAGATACTACTCTTAATCTACACAGAGACAAGACTTTGAAATGGGAGATCTGTGTTCCCATCAATTTTTGTTACGTTTTGTTATGCTAAATCATAGCATGTCTCACTTTCTGAATGACATGCTTCTGGATTTAGGTCTGCCTTTTTTTTTTTTTTGTCACAGTTTTTCTTTTTCAATGCTAGCAACAGCTTTGCCAAAGCTCATCTGTTCCTTTAGCATTCACTCCAGCAGGCTGATTAATTCTATCACACTTATGACATATCACATATATGGCATAATCAAACAGGTTGATAGAAAATCAGGAAGGCTGTGATATTTATAAAAATTTCTAATGCATTACACTTATCTTGTGACTTTCATTAGCTGTGGCACCTTGTTACTTCTGGGTTGGAAGAACATCAGCAAAGTCTGCCAGGAAAAAAAGGTTTTTTACTGTTCTTTGTGGGCCTCAAGTGTGATTGTGTCACCCTTCCACGCACAGGGAAGTTTTACTTAAGAGAACATCAAGAGTGGAGGGTGCCTTATGGTGTTTTCTTATGTGTGTTTCAAAGGCAACTGCAGTAAAAGTGGGGGATCACTTACCCACAAATCTTAAAATAGCTAAGAATGTGTGACGTACCTCATTTTCTTTGGTTGTGTAGATAACACTATTAATAACATGAGCTGGAATTATGTATTGAGTAGTAATATAAGCAGCAATTCTGAGTGGCTTTAAACTTGTCATGAACTCCCGGAACAAAAATATCCAGAGGGAAGGGGCTTAACAAAAATATTAATTAATTCTCTTATAAAGGGGTGGCAAAATTAAACAGAGGTAGCCCATAGCTCACATAAGGCCTGTGGGATGCCTCCACTTCCCTTGCTGTCTTTTCCTGTAGAAGACTGAGTGCTGCTCTCCAAACCCCTCTTCCCATATCTGCTACAACCTGATATACAGGTATGGTGTTTGCCACAAGTGGGTGTGCATAGCAGGTCTCCTGTCGCTGTTGCCTGCGTAGCAGTAGTTGTCACCTCCACACCGTACTGTCACTAGAGCTCAGCCCTTTGGGGCAGAAGGACACACTGTTCTCTCCTGCCTCCCCACCCTGCTTATATGGTATCAACCCATCATGAAGGAGGAAGGTATGAAGTGTCTGCTGCTGCCAGGAAGTAGCAGGGGACAATTGCCAGCCCAGGGGCAAAGGGCCTGGCTGTTATGGCAGAGGCAGCAATGTCAGGGTGGGTGGGGAAGGGCAACTGCTTGAACAAGTCATGAGAGTGCTGGGAAGTGGGGATCTGTAGAGCAGGTGTAAAAGGAGAAGTGCCCTCGTACTGAAAATAAGGGGGGAAAATTCCAAATCATCTCACTCAGAGTCCCCTGGCTACACCACACTGCAACCCTGGTGAGCACTGCATTCATTAACACAACCCTTCAACAAGGGGAATGATTACTGGGTTTGCAGAAATCCTGTTTGAGTATTTGTGGTTAAGAAAGTAAACACAAAATTTATTAAAAATAGGGTGGGGCTTCCTGAGAAAGAAGATAATATTTAGAGTTCATTTTCTTATCTGCTACTGCTAGTTACAGTGAGCTTATTAAAACTGAATTCTATAAGTATTACATCTGTTTTCTTCATTTTGTTTTTGGTTTTTGTTTTGTTTTATTTTGTTTTATTCAGCTTTGACCATAAAAGCAATGGCCTTTTCACCTGCAAAGTTCTGCTGCAAAGTTCATGCTGGCAATAGTGTGGGAGTACAGCTTATACAATAACAATGTGACATAGGAGGGTCCTGGTAAGAACCTGTTCCTTTTTTTTTTTTTTTTTCCTTTTCCCTAGTTTATATTAATCTGTAATGAATGTCACCCTGACTACTATTCTAAACCAGTTGTTTCCTAGAAAATGTGGGATGTGATAAAAGTTGCAATTTGCATATGTAGTTCTGTTGTTCTTTGAGGAAGCCTTTTATATTTTCCCCTCTTCCTCTGATAACATCAGAATTAGATTGGCAGACAATGATTCGAGGTATTTTTCTCATTCATCAGTTCCTTATAATTAGAAAGATATGAAACCATTTAGCTATGAACACTGCGGGCCTACAGTGAACAAATACTCTTATTGCGCCTTGATATCTCTCCCACCTTCTGCTCTTTTCAAATATTTGAGATGTGCTCTGCTGCATTGCACTCAGGACTGTCTGTGAAGCAGGAAGGGGTAGAAGTTGTCTCATGTTTGTATAGTGCCTAGCACAGTGTGTCTCAAATCCTCACCAGTAGCAATAAATGCAAATTACAGATGATAATCAGCTCCTACAGTCCTTTACCAAGTTTACTTCCAGACTTGAGGGGTGAAGATAGTTCTGTTAACTGTGTCTGTGTTTGAGATTTGGGATCTACATTTCAAAAGCACATAAATGTCTTAAAAGACTAAATCCTAGTGCAGTTAGTAGGACTTGTCTGGCCAGAATCCATTAAATGCAATTACAAGTTCTACTCTTACGTTTCTGCTCTGTGACCATTTGAGAAAACAAAGTTTTCTACATGCTTCTAGTGTGGGACTGTGGTTTTCTTCAGGCTTAGGTTTTTCTTTAAAAAAAACCACAACAAAACCAATCAAAAATCAAAAAAAAAAACCCCAAAAAGTTTTATCAAGTTTAAATGTGTGGGGTAGACTGCCTGCCTCCAGTTGCTTGGAGCAGCTCAGGACATGAAAAGGAAGGGTTTCTTAAACAGAGAGCAGACTAAAATGCTTACCTTTGACACATAAAAATTTAAGCCCTATATGATTGTTTGAGCATTCATAGGCTCATGTATTTTCCTAGTCACAAATTTGATTTTGATGACCAGAAGTTCACTTGCTGGAGTAATAAAACCCCAGAAAACTCCCTTACTGGGTTCCTAATATACAAATTCCTAAAGATGACCCATCCCACAGCATGTTTTTGTAAATAATCTGTAGCAATAATAACATGAAGCTACTTTACAAAAATATTACAACTAAGTAATAATTATAGGGAAATATTTATGAGATACGGAGAGTCAGAGAATCTTTGGTGCTATGGGCTACTATTCTGTCAAAGTATAAAATTTGAGATCCCTTCTGCTCTATTTGACCTAGGCCTTTGACAAGAGTCTTCCTATTATTCTATCAAGTTCTCATCCCCTTGTGCCATTTTGTGGGGTTTTTTTTGTCTGTTGGGCCATCAGCTTCTATACAACACTTAGGGCAATTTCAGCTTTAGTTTTAGCTCTCTGGATGCTTTTTTCATCTTTTTGCTGAAAACAGCTTCAGCCCTACTTCCTAATTTCCTATTAAGTACAAATACTAAAGAGTAGCCGAAGTTATTATTAGGCATTAAGCCTAAATGTTTTGTAATTTTTTTTTTATATCACCCTCAACATAACGATTGCAACTATTCTGGAGAATAGAGTGCAGCATTTACATAGAATAGCATAATACACTTATATATTTTGAAGTAGTTTGCACAACTCAACCGATCCTTAAAAAACTAATAGTATCTCAGGGCAGGGAGGTAGATACTGGGGAAAGAGAGGCAGAGATTTAGACGTAAATAATAGAGCAGGGCCTAGAACTTGCATTTTTGCTTCCTGTTTTCAGTGAATTTAGATCAGGAAATCCTAGGGACTTACATAGCTCTTCTCAGAATTCTTTTTGATTCACTGCAGCAGTTCCACAATTACTTGGGTTATCTCTTTTGAGTTCAAGCCTTTTCACTGCAACTCGAAACGCTTTCTCCTTAGCAGATGCCCACTTCAGGCTCAGCTGAAGTCTGTGTCTTTTTTTTTTTCCGTTCCCGGTAGCATTGTGGACTGCCAACCACCCTCCTGGTGACTGGCAGCTGCTCTGCCAAGAAGGCAACATTGCTGCAAGCCTCCTGCAGCTTCTGTGCAGCAGTAAATGTCTGGTTTTCCACAGATACTTGACAATGATGCAAAGATACTTAAAGATATTTGCTAAGTGCTTATGAATTAATTTGTGATTAGTGAATAATTAAATAAATCACAGCAATCAAAAGGACATGTGGCCAGTTACAGTTAGATTTGCACATATAGCACTTTTCTACCAGAAGAGAGGAGTTCAATTCGTCTAATACAAGTCTAAATTCACTGTATCTTAATTTGATTTACCTTTGACATAACATTTAAATAGTAGCAACATCTATAATTTTATGCTCCCCAATAAGGCTTCATTAAAAACTTACTGCTAGATCTAATCCGTGGTTAACATACAAAGTCTTATCTCAAGGTTCCTGCTTCAATGCCTTTGAGAACATGCTTAATTTAATCTGAACAAAGACACTGCCATTGTAAGCCTCCAGTCTGATTTTCCAATCTAGGATATCTTTGTTATTAAATTTGGTGCAAGCCATGGTGCATACAATGGATCAAGTAAATTATTTTAAAGCACTCTTCAAACAAAATTCTACTGCTTGTTAGACATCATTCGTATCTCTGGGACATAAAAGAGATGTCACTTTAGTTTGCATTTTTTAAAATGTCATACAAAAATGCAGTATAAGTCTAAACAACTTAGCTAGCTGTAAATCGCAGCAAGCTTTAATGTAATACATATTTTTAACCATTTTGGAAAGAGCATGTTTTTAAATATGAATTGTTAACCATCATTATTAACCATCATTCCACTCTATTTTCCTTCCTCTAGAGGAAGGAACTCTTCACTGGAGGGTTATGCTTTCTCATTTGCGTCAAATACCAAGTCAGCTGTTTGTGACTGTAAGATGGTGGCAGGATCTGACTTGTAATTATAATTTTAGACATTCTTTTTTTTTTTTGTGATTTAGAAAGTGAACCAGTTGTCATTAAAACCCCTATACTGCCTAATAATCTCTGCTGCCTGAGAACAGGGTTTGTGTATGCTACGAGTAGAGGTTCTGTCAAGACATAACGGATAAAACTGGAATAGTTTTACAAAGTGCTAGTGAGGTCTCAGCTGAAAATGGAATAAAAGTCTGGTTATCTGTACTTGAAAAAGTGATCTGAAATGGGCATAGAGGGAGTTTGCTAAGAATTGGTGGAATGATGTACTTCTTTAGAGAGGGGCAACTAGAGAGCTTAATTTGTTGAGGGTTTTTTTGAAACCTTTGAAAGAGATAGATGGGTTTCTGTAAACATACAGACAGGTATCATGGTAATTAATCCATGTTGCAACATGGAATTGAGTAGATGCAGGAGAGCAGTTAAACTGTGGTGGTTGCAATAGCATCGGATGGGAATTATTGTCCTGGCAGGTTCCTTCACTCCTACAAGTCTAGATGAAACAGGCCTGGGAGTGTTATGTCAGTTCTGTGGTGTGCCTTGTTACTTGGGGTTTTGTTGTTGCTGTTTAATAATATAACTTACTGAAAGCAAGAGACTTAAGAGAGGTGAGGCAAGGGTAAACAGTCATGGAGAATTCAGCATGAAAGCTAGAAGAAATTGGTGTGAAGCTGTCTTACAACACCATTGTAGTTGCTTCCTGCTCTAATTGCTTTCTGTAACTGCTCTGCCAAGCAAAACGGGACTCTCTGTATCGTTATCTTTGTAATTCAGAGGAGCAACCAAAACATTAAAAGATAATTACTAGACATAAGGTCACACAGGAATACCACAGTGAAGTCAGGAATTAAACCATGTCTCCTCAGATGCGAGTTAATGCTTCAAAAAAAGTGATCCATCACAAACGGAGCATGGCACAAGGAATGCCATCGTTAGGGGTTGGAATACTTCATTTAATCACAAGATAAAACAGACTTCTCCAGCTGTTTCTAATATTGCCAACTTATGCTTTTGATTGACATGTTGCCACGTTTGTTGAATTCATTCTCTCAAATATTTTAAAGAGATTATATTGTACCTAAATTGAAAGCTGCTTGGGTGAGGGACTTTATTGAGAAGAGATGTAGGTAAAGGTAGCATAGGAGTAAGAGGATATAAGGGAGTTTATATCCTCTTTAACAGATAAGTATGTAACAAGTGGCTGGTGGGTTGAAGTATGTTTCCAATAATTTCATTTATGTTTTTAAAAAGCACTTAAGCTCCCCCCTCACCCCCATAGTCTATATTCCAGAGAGGCAGAAGGTCCATTGTGGCAGATTTTATGCTTGAGTGTAATAATTATATTCTTTGCCACAAATCGTAAGATAATAAACAATTCGGATGATGGCAGAAAAAAATGTAAGGAGGCTTTACGAAGAGTAACTCAATTGTAGTGTCTTTGCACTTGTGTTACATGAGGAGAAATTTGGCCTTCAAGCCAGCTTCTCTGTAATCGGCATTCCTGGCTTTGCATATCAGATATTAAATTTGTTTGGAATGTTTGCTATAAAAATACCTACGCGTGAACTTACATCAGTGAGAAAGTAACTTCGGCTTGACCTTTCTCCAGCTCTGATGTGGTAAGATCATTCAGTATGGAAACTGTAACTTAGGGAATGACTTGCAACTGGTGTTTTCACAGGCTTTGTTTCTGTACAGGAACAATCCTTGGAACGAGCTGCCCTTGGAAATCAATGTTTTCTTTCAAACTCCTTATTTTCTGCTCGGGAGTGACCCAGGGTATGTTACCAGGCTTAATGTTGTAACAAAGCCATTTGGGAAATCCTCCCATTCTGTGGAAGCGTCGGACTGAATACTAAGAGCAAACACGCTGAAGAACAGCAAAGGACAGAAGTCTTTTTGATCCTTTTTACAATTCAGTCCGTGTTTCTGTTTCAGACACTGAAAGGACATTTTAATGGAACAGGAACTTCCTACTGTCACCCCATGCTTGCAGTGCCTCTCCTTAAGAGGACTTTCTGAAGAGAGCCGCGCTCCCCTGCGGGCTAGGAGAGGGGCTGACGGACCGAGGCACCGCCGTAGCGGGGAGAGGCCGTTTCGCCCTGGGCCGCGGTGCACCGCAGCCTTGCGCATCTCCCCCGGCGGGCGTTGCGCTCACCTACGGAAAGTGTCGACGGTTTCGCAAGTGCCAAATTTTGCAGCCCGCGCGCGAGGGGAGAGAGCTCTTTCTCACAGGCCCTTCGTCTCTGTACCCTGGGGGCGGTACGGCTGGGCGCGTAACGGCCCTGAGACAGGGTCGGAGACACCGGCCCCTCGCTCCCCCGTGGGAAGGACCGCGGTTTTTGCCCGGGCCGGCGGTCGGCAGGCCCGGCCGGCGCCGCTCCTGTCAGCCGCCCGCTCCCCCCGGTCAACGGCTGAGGGGAAGGCGGGAGGCGCGCGCCGGCGCCTTCGGCGGGCAGCGAGGGAAGGAGGCGGGGCCTGCCCGCCTCACGTGACGCGGGGCGCTTCCCCCTGTGGCGCGAAGGGCGCGAGAGAGGCGCGCGCGCGCGCGACGTCCGTTAGGAGGCGCCACGGGGAGAGGGAGCGCGAGCGAGAGGCGCGCGGCTCGGCTCGGCTCGGGGCGGGGGGGGGGGGGGGGGGGGGAGTGGTGGAAGCGGTGCAGGAGCACGACGGCCCTCCCCCGTCACGTGACAGCGGCGGGGCGGGCTCCTCACGTGACCCGCGATGGAGGCGGCGGCGGGGAGGGCGCGCGGCCGCCTCCTCCCCCCGGCCGCCCCGGCCCGCCCCGCCCCCCCCCCGCCCGCGCCCTGTGCTCCGGAGTCGCTAGCGGCGCAGCCCGGGCTCCGCGGCGCCCAGCCGGCCGGCGGGGGAAGGCCATGGACTAGAGGGGGCATCATGGGCGCCAAGGAGTCCCGCATCGGCTTCCTCAGCTACGACGAGGCCCTGCGAAGGGGTGAGGGCGAGGGGGGGGGGGGGCGGCGGGCCTGCGGGGCCGGGGGGGGTAGTGGTGGTGTGCGGCTGCGGGAGGGGGGCCCCCCCGCTCTGCCCCTGTCAGCGGGCGGTGAGGCGAGGCGGCGTCTGGTGGTTCCTCACACCACCATGACAGACCCCGGCGCGGAGGCACTTGCGCCGTTCCTCTACCTCGGGCTCCTTCCCCCCCCCCTTCCTTCCCCCCCCCCCCCCTCCCCGCTTTACTTATTTATTTATTTATCTCCCCTATCTTAATCATGGGGCCTGGGCAGCAGCCGCGGGGAGGATCTGTCTCCTCTCCTCGCAGTCGTCCCGCTCCCGCCGCTCAGCCCCGCAGCCGGGCGAGGGGCAGAGCCAGCCGGCGGGCGATGCGATGATGCCGCCAGACCCTCCCGCCGTCTGGCAGCCCTCGGCCTCGCCTTTAGCCCGTTCGCTTGCCGGTTCTCTTAGCTCCCCTGGAAAAGGATGAGGCGTTGGGAAATCCTGCCGTGCCGATGTGACGGGACCCGCCGCGCTCGCTGCTCCTCTCGCCGCGCTGCCTGTCAGCTCGCTCGTACCTGCGGGCTCCTCATGTTTACTTGCTGCATGTCCGTGATAGGGAGCACGCATCCGCATCTCTAGGTTGAAAGATGGATGTGGCTCGCGTGGTTTGTCATATGTGTTGCTGGTTTAGCCCGTTTCTGGATTCCTGCTGAAGAATTTAAAGAGGAACTAGCCAAGGGAAAACATAAACAAGCAAAATGCTGAACGCTTGCAGCTGCAGGGCTCCAAGGCGACAGGCAAGCTACACCCTGCCAGCTACCTTGCTCTAGAACTGATAGCCAAGTCCAAGGACAAAGAGGGACAGGAATTTTCAACAGTAAATGGTTTGCAGGGAGGATAGTTTTTCGTAATTGTTGCTCTGTTGTGTATTTGTGTGATGTAGTACAGACAGTTAAAGCAGTTCACCTGTTTGATATTTTAAGCATTGATAGAATTCATAAGCTCAAGCCGATACATGGTTGCCCTTTTTATTTCTACTTACATCTCAGAAGCATGCAATGATTGATGAGGGAAAACTGGGAGGAAGCCTTGAGTGTTAATTGAAGGAGAAACAAATTAATGTCAGATGGGATTTTTATTAAATATTTTTTAATTTTTTTTTTTTCGGTGGTGGAGCCCCTGAGGGATGCCATGTCAAATAGGAAGTGGAGTAACATACTGTCAAGCAGAAGAAACAAATATGTGATTCAAACTCCCTTTCATTACAGATTTTAAACATAACAGCCTTGAAGAATTTCACTTCTAGTGAAAGTATAGGAAGTCTTCAAAAGCATTGGTGTATGTGTTTTTAGAGGAGCTGGAGTCATAAATGTAGCTTGGTAGAGGTGTGAAGTTGAATATAACAGGAAGTGTTTGAAATAAGCTCTTTGGTAGAAAATACATTCATTTGGTCAAGATGCATATTCCAAAGTTCATAAATAAGAAAACCCAAATGTTTTGAATTTTCAAGTTAGATTTAAACTCGTATACTGCTTCAAAATCTAGGAAGTTGATCTGGATGTTTCATAATTAAAAGTTTATTTCACATAAAAATAAGATTGGGTTTTTTTAAAGTAATTTAAAATTATTTCTTGCACAGTGAACGTAGTATTTTTCTTTGATGTTATTCTATCCATATGAGGCATTTAATACTGTTTTTCTGTAGGAGAACAGAAAGGTTGTTTTAGGCTCTCTAATATAAATTGGTGTTTTGCTACATAACTACGTTGTTTACTTAACCAGTGAATCATTGTATGTATAAAACAGGCCAGTTATCAAAACATTATTTGTTAGGCCATTCTCACTTGCACAGAACCATGCTGGTACTTGGGGCACTTCTGTGGACACAGTGATAATGGACAAGCATAAATATTAAAAAAAGAAAGCCAAATATATTTATGTCCAATTAGATCTCCCTTCTCTAATGTTGTATCCTGGTCTTTAAATGCCAAGAAAGTTTTATATTAGGTGATACTGTACAAATCCTTCAACTGTGAATTCTTCATATGTAATCAATAGTAGTTAACTATACTTGTAGAAGTAGTAATCGTTCAGATTACTACTGAATGTTGTGATCATATTTTTAAGACACTAGTTTTAATTTCAGTTGTTCAGAATATCTGGAAAAAAGCAATGAGTGCTGCTGGTTCTGTAAGCTTCAGAAAATAAGGCTGACTTTTAAGGTGTGAATGGCCGCAATTTTATTTATTGCAATTCCATTTTGGGAGTAACCAGCGGTTGTGAAGGCGAGGAGAGTTTTTGTGGTTAAACACTCACAATATAAATAACTGTAGCTAAAGTGTAACTTCTATTCAAGGAGATGAAAATGTGAGAGCAGTCTAGTGTTAATGGCTTTTTTCACCCTTGAGCATGAGATAGTACTGCCTTTTTTTTTTTTGCCTTTCCCCCCCCCCCCCCCCCCCGCTCGTTGGCACAGACAGCTGGCCGGCGCTGTGGATGACAAGGAGGCCATGTGCATGGGCATGATGAAGTAGTCTTGTGTCCACCAGTGCAGGTCACACTGAGTCTTTTTAGTCTCCCTTTTTCCCCTCATGCCCTGTAAAATCTGTGTCCAGTTGTGTAGTTTGGGAGTGAGAAGTTAGGGATGCTATTTTAGACATCTCTTGTTACAAATATTGCCAAATTATGGTCACTTTATTTATAGTAGCCAGAGGCACTGCTTTGCCTGTTGCTGTGGAAAAGGTATGGGTTCTGAACTTGTGGCGAGAGCTCTTCCTGACCCTGTACACTTCCTTCTGAGGGTGACTTCTTTGTAAGGAGGTAAAATTCACGGACAGGTCATTATAGGTGAAGTGAAAGAAGTGCTTCATTCCAAGCTGGGCATAGGTTTATTGGTTATTTTATCAAACTACGTTTGTGATGGCATAAATGGGTAATGTGGTTCTTGAGTTTGTTGCTTTTTTCCTTAGCCCTAAGCTCCAACAACAGTTGTCTTCTTAGGGCAGTGCCACAGGTTAGGCAGGCTTCCCTAGCTCAGTCAGTATCCCTTTTTGGTTTGGTGCCTTTTCCAGCATGTGCCTCTGATTTCTGACTCCTCTACTACCATTCAGTTCATCAGGCTGGCTGGCTGCTCGGTCTTTCTGAGAATTGCCCCGTGTTAGGCGTTGCCTTATGCCAAGGACATAGTGCTCTAAAGTCTGCCTTATCTTTTACTTGTTCTGCTGGCAGCCTTGACACCTGATTCCTTAAAGGGCTGTCTTTGGGCCAATAAAACTTCATAAAAGGAAGAACTTTTTATTACTATTGTATTAGCTCTAGCACAGGAGCTCCTGTGCTATGCTGTGTTGTGTATAGAATATTTTAATAAGGATTCCCCAGGAAAGAGATGGCTACGTGTTACTGTTGGCCAATTTATTTCAGATCCCTAAGGACTGTGTTTTCCAGTGACTGTTGATGTATTCTGCTTAAGTAACTTTCAGAATATAATCACAGAGTGAGTGTAAATTTATGAAGGTACTTGAACATTATGAGATTATAGAATCTATAGTCAAAGTTTCTGTGAGTGCTACTTAGCGCAGGTCATGCTAACTCAGGCCATTTTCAGCTTATGTATGCTACCTATGCAGTCAGGTAACCACTTAAACAAAAGAAGTGTCAGTGAATAATCATGGATCTGTCAGATTTGTGCCAGAGAGGAAGGCAGGGTTTTCTGTCTGCTTAAAGCAAGGTAAAATTTTTGTCGCATATATGCTGGGATGGAAGAAGGGGGAGCTGCCGCAACATCAGCGTGGTCAGTGAGTATACTGTGTGGAGAAATGAGTGGCTGCTGATAGATCCGTTTTGTTTTGTGCACAATGATCTCTGAGAAAAAGAGCAAAAAGAAAGAACAAAAATAGTGCCGTCTTTAAAAAATGTGCATGCAATTAAAACGTCAGCTAATATTGAGACAAAACTTGCAAGTGTATCAATTTCACAGGATTTGCCTCTCCAGAGGTCATGAAATAGTAGTTTTTGAAGACAGTTTTCTTTCCTGTTTGTGTATCTCAAAGATGCTACCGATTGGAGAACAAGCCTGTCAAAGCAAGGAAAACCCGCTTTAATCCACAAAAAGGTTAGTTAGTATGCTCTCCAATGATGACTAATGTTATCTGATGGGCAGAGGATAAGTCTTGCTGATGACCTTTTGTGTCTTGATTGAATTTGAAAAATAGCTACATTTGTTTTATTTAAATCAAGGCATATATATCTGGTGTCTGATCATTAAAATCCTCAAGCGCACAGATGTAATAAATCTGACAAAAGGATGATGGAAAACTTGTGCAAATATATAATCATCTATTTGAGGTTGTCTTGATCTCAACCTGGTGACAAAATCCATGGACTCAGCCCTTGAGCCCACAGAAGACTACTTTTTATTACTCCTGACTATGAAATTAACTTTTTAAATCCCAGATGCATTTTTAGGAAAAATGATCAGGGAACCATTTTAGTGTTGTATTCTCTTCTTTCCATATCCCATGAAGGCAATTGTTCTACTTCCTTTTCTCTTGTATGTGAAAAACAGTGCTTGCACACCGTAGGTAGGTGAACGTTCTTCAGGTTATGTTGTTTTCTAGGGGTATAAACCTGTGTCCTTCTGTTTAAGGAGCTTTTGAGTTTTCAGATGCATGTGATGAAAATGCCTAGATCTCTCTCAGCCTTCCTTTTTTTGTTGGTTTGTTTTTTTTTTTTTAGCTATCAGAATGAATAGGATCCACTGTTGAGACAGTCTAGATTATACAGTGAGACTTGTTATGTCAGCCAGTATTTGATGGCTTTAGGGCTCTGTCATATGATTAAAGCAGGTATGAATGCATAGCTTCACACTTCCTGTTTATAAATCTGTAGAGCTGCAAGTAGCCACTCAAATTCACAGAGCAGTAATTATTTCACAACTTTGGCATTCAGTTCTGATGCTTGTTTTGGGAGGATTCGTCAGTAGTCTCTGCTGAACATGTACTACAATGCACAAGTGACTTGGGGATTTCTACTTAAATTTCCACGAACTGATGAAAAGAAGCTGCTATTAGAAGAGAGGTTACTTCTCTGTAAGTCTTCATCTGCTAAGATGCAGTGACCACTTTCTCTTCTTTTACTTCAGGTTCCAAGTTTAGAGAAGTGTACTCAGTGGTTTTCAACCTCTTCTTACTTGTAACTGCCCAAGTTATTTCTATTGGAAATGAGGAACATTTGTATAGTGAACTTAAGTCAACTAACAGTAAGTTTCCTTTCCTGAGATGCCTTTTGTGGTCTTTAGAAAATACCAGTTGAAAACTTACGAATTAGAGGAAAACGTTGCCTTCTGCTTAGGCTTTTGGTAGGTTTTTAGTAATTCTTAAATGGTTTACAAGTCCAGCTGTACCAAGCATGGCAGTAACTTGGTGAGTAAGTACTCAAATGTTGGATGTGTACACAGTGATGTAAGTCTGATAAAAGAGGATTTAAGAATGTAGGCATTTCATAAACAAGATACAGTTGAATGTCTTAAAGCAAGAAGCCCTCAAAACCTTGAAATATGATTCAGTAAATGTTGGGAGTCCTCTGGTTTCTCACTTCAACAGGTGAATCGTGTCTCTAAATAATAGTAGTCTCATAATATTAGATGCATTTTTGTCCTGTCAGCATGCTACTAGAGATTCAAATCAAAGCGGTCAGGAAAGCTGCCAAATGAGCATAAATAGATGAAATCATTCCAGCCATGGTGGCAGAAGTTAAAGAATAAGCTGAACAAATCCTCATTTTGAGTGTTAAACGTCTTGATATAGGCTAAAAGTACACTATCAGGCTATTATATACGTCATATATTTTCTTATATTGATGTGGACTAAAATTGAGTACTCAAAACTTTTATTTGTTTTATAGATTATATGCCTGTATATCTCAGCTCATATAACTGTTGCTTGTTCTGCGTTATTTCTTGTATTTTAATCTACAAAATCAGTTATTTTCGTGGTCACCTCTTTCTAATTGGCTTCTAGTTTTTACTCCTGTAAGAGCAGGCCTCTTTTTTTTTTTTTTTTCTAAATATACATGCCCATGGAAAGTTGTTTAACTTCATCTTCAGAGGTTTTCTAGACCTGCCTGGACAAAGCCGTCCGCAAGCTGGTTTGAGTTCAGTGTTGACCCAGTTTCAAGCACAAGGCTGAACTATGTGACCTCCTGAGATACTTTCCAACCTGATAGATTCTATGAAATATTTCTGTTCATCTTGAATTTTGTAAAGCCTTGTTTTTATGAAATACAACATCAGGGTCCTAAATCTACCTGACAGTGTCCTACAGAGAAAATAAGACAAAAATAGAAACTAGGAAGCTTTTCAAAATGATATGAAGCATCTCTAATGAAATGTGAAAGAAAAAAAAAAAAGAGGGGGCTACTTGGGTCCTGTTGTATTTGACCTATAACAGTATCAGGCTTTCTGGCTGCTGGCACTATGGGAGGAATGAGTGAAACAACCCTCATCCCCTTTCTTCTGCTCAAAGGGAAGCCAGCCTACTGTCTCATTTCATAAAATAAGTAAGGCATTCAGTTCTTTAGTACTCAAAAAAATGAAACCATATTCAAAAAATGGGCCTGTGAAGAGATGACAAGCTTTGTGAGAATAAAAAAGAATGTAACATTAGCAAGTAATGTGATTAGGTGAGGCATGATATGCCTATTTAATTCTATAAATAAAGATTGTTGTACAACTGCTGCTTTGCGATAGGACTGATAATGATTTTTCTGTATTTGAAAAAAACAGATTTTACTAATGTCCGTCATTTTAAAAATGACAGAACATCTTCTGAAAATTTAGTATATTTTTGGTTAGGTTGTGAATTCATACATTCGTTCTAAATAATTTGGTATATGGGGAGTGCCAGGTAGGTCTAATGAGTTGTATGTCCTTGAGCTCTTATCATGGCATCTGTATGACTTAGCTACTAATTATCTTTAAAATAATCCTGCTTTTTTTTGGTCCAAGAAGAAATTCAAAATACAGTGAGCATACAGAAAAGAAATGGAGGCAAGACAGAACAAGTGTTATATTTTCAAATACCAGAATTGTTTCTGTCTGCTGACTGCGTTATTTCAAGGACTGTTGTAAACCAGAGCTACCCAGTTGGGTTTTTTAGGGCCTCCTGGATTATTTAACAGTAGTCTATTAATTTTAAAGATTTGCTAGCGGGGACCTGTGCATCCAGTTCAAGTCCTACTGGGCCAGGTAGGTGCTGTGTTCCTCGTTGGGTTGGGAGCTGCAGTCTTGTTTTACTGCTGCTGACTGAGGGACTGGGAGTGCACCGAGAAATGTTTGGTGTCTCGCCATGGAACCTTACAGAGTTAGGTACTTACGGACACCTATAAAGTGAAGTTGTGTTCTTAATGAGTGGAAGAAGTGTGAGAGTTTTTCTGCCTGTCCTTGACTGATAAGTCTTTGTAATGAGTGTGCTGTTTGCTGTCCGCTTTGTTACAGCAGCCTAGCTAACTAGCAGTACTGAACTATTTGGTGGTAACTTCCAGAATTATTTTGAATAACATGTGGGACTTGGTGTTCAGTGCAGGCTACTCAGGAGCACAAAGTGTTGGATTTCACCTGCCTGGCCTCTCTTTAGGTGAGCTCCAGTTGGGTGTTGACTGGTAGTTGGGTTCTGTGAGGAACATGCAATGAGATGGAAAGTGTGCTGAAGGTCTTCAAGTTCTGCATGCATGTTTTCAGAACTGCATTTCACAGTCTAGTCTTCAGTGTTCTTCATAATAAAACTGATGATTTCCTAGTTTAAGTTTTGGTACAGGAAAGAAAGTTCTGGAGGTTAATTCTAAATAAGACTTCCAATTTTTAAGTATTTTTAAAACAAGTTATTTCTTAATTTGTTAAATTGCTTGAAGCGGTCGCTTTTTCTTTAAGTTGTACTTAGTCTGAATTACTGTGAATGTCCATGTGATATTTGCAGTATTGAAGAACTACAAAAAGCATCTTTAACGTTTAATTTTCAAATGAAAAGGTCATTTACATAATGAGACAATGAAGCCTTTGGGCAAAGATGAATGTAGAAGAAAAATCCATTAAGGTAGATTCTGCCTAAGAGTTTGAAAGGGTCTAATTCACAAAACTTTGAATACGGTATTATTGCTAGCACTTACTGGAATAAAAATACCCTGCTTGCCTAAAGAGTGGCAAAATCCTAATGCGCATTCTCTTTTGTGATTTCTTCAGGGACATCTTACTTTTGTTAGTGATGACTGTGTCGGTGTAGCTTTAGTGTTTTCAGATTAGCTGTGTAAGAATACTTAGCATTTCTTCTTTACGTAATGAATTTTAACACCTCTGAGGAGTAGGGGTTTTTTATGAGCTTGTGTTTACAACTGAGCAGGCTTGGCGTAGTCCTTCTTATAGGTGGGGACATGTTTGGAAAGAGTGCATCTCTTTCAACTGTGGTTTTATTAAGCTGGTGTAAAAGCTCTTATGGATTTCTGATTCTTCATTGGTATGGGTTCAGATCTTGGTTTGAAACAAAATGTGTCTGCTTATAGTTTTTGTAGCGGTTCACTAAATCTGTTTAAAAACTGATGCGAGTTATAATCAATCACAGCATTTTTCTGTGTAGACCGTTAAGTCATTCATTATAATGACAATAAAAAAATTTCCTTCATTATTTTAGTGTAATACTGATGTGTGGCTGAGTGATAATCGAGGCAGTTTGTAATGACCAGGGTTTATTTCCCACTGTATGTGTTACTTAACGTAAGAAAGGCGAAAGCACTGAAATAGTTACTCACCTGAATCATTACCTCCACTAAAGTGATTAGCTATCACAGGTAGGGTGACTTGGCATATCAGGTGACATGCCATGATCTCTAGGGTGTTTAAATCCTCCTCTCCCTTCTCCTTTTAGCCTATCACAACACATAACAAGCCTCTCCTATCACATGGAAATGTGCTGATGAGGCTAACAACTCATTGTGCTTACCATGTGGTGTATTTGGGGCAAAATGATGATCTCTTTTCTGGAACGGTATTCATAAACTGCATAGGTTAATGTGTTCGCCAATGCATTAAGGTGGAATGCACTGCAAACCATCCAGAGTTTCTGGGACAAGGATGCTGTTCAAACTAACAGGACAGCCACTTACTTGTAATGGGTAAGTTTGGACAGACTGAGAAGATGGGCAGAAATATCATCTGGCTTTACACATTGCCATACACTTCAATTTTGACTTTTGGAATGGTTTTAAACAGTCAGTGAGACAAGTCTGTACCTTAAAAAGGGATTTGACTTCTCTTCTGGTCAGGTTCCCTGCAGGTGCATGTCATGAGCCACAGAGAAAGGCAGTGTAGAACTGGTCTGGAGTGAGGCAGCCACATCAGTCCTCAGAGTGCCATACGTGCTTCTAACCATCAACTACAAAGGGAAAACGAAGCTATACTTTTCAGTGTCTTGTATAACATTTATTTTGATGATTTTTTTTTTTTTTTTTAACGTCCAAATCCTTTGAAGCTGTTTCGCTTAGTTTAGAGTCTGAATTGGACCCAGAAGATATGAGAGGCAATGTCACCAGGCCAAAATAAGAGATAATTGCATTCGGTATAAAAAAGTATTCTTTGTCCTTTAAAAATAAAACCTATTACAAGGCCTTTTGAATTCTTCCTCACAAGCTGTGTTTTTTATTCACATTGTATCTATCTTTTTGTTAGCTGGTCTTCTGGTTGTCATCCACTCGTGCAATTTAATTTCATGTTAAGTATTTGATATAGAATGTATGCTTATAGTTCTTTTGTGTTTTGAATTGATATTCCTTATCTTAATTTATAGTGATAATGGAAATGGTCAGGTTTTGTCCTGTGGCAGACTGCTTTAGCAGCAAGTCATGAACTGAAATACTTTTAACAGGTATATGCTACTGTCTCAGTGGGACTCTACAAATGAACACAAGACTGATTTAGTTGGAATTTTTGACAGTTGTTTTAAATGGTCAGTTTTACTGCATTAGTTTGGAAATTTTGTTCTTTTAAAATTCTGAAACCTTGAATGAAAAAAATGTGGAAGAAACTCAGAAAACTAAGCAGAACAGGAAGTGTCAGATTTAATAAGTCTGTGGATGTAGAGAAAAAGAACTGAAAGTATTGGGATAGTAATTATGAGAACTTCAGTTTTGCAGATTAAATTTGTTCTAAAAATGAACTTGAATATGGCATCATTAATCTATTTTGGGCTGAAGAAGCACTTCTTTTCAATCCATGTTTCTAGTTGTTAGGTGTTATCCAGAAACAAAATCTTATTCTGTACTGGAAATTTCCTAGTCTTGTAAAGAAGATTTTTACCACATTTTCCCTAACAATGTGATACAGTTAAATCCTGGATTTTAGTTTAGAAATTAGAAAAGTGGATTTGTACTTAACATAGCTGAAGCAGCATTTCTTTAAGAAAAATCAGCAGCAGCAGTTAGTGCAGTCAGTATAGCCTGCTCTGTATTCTGTGAGGACGTTAACGAAGGTGGTTGTCAGTGGAAAAGTAATATAAGAACTTTTTGGTCCCTGTTTTCCAGTCTTGCAGCTAACAACATGATTTTTCTTTTCCTAGAGAATTTTAATCGATCTTTTTGCCACTAACAAATTCCCCACTTTTTTTGTGTTACCTGCAATTCAGTGTTGTCTTCTAATTACCTTGCTTAAAGAACAGTTGTGTAAATGTCTTGTGTGAACTAATCCTGTTCTTTAAATAATGAGTAGATTGCAATGTAGATAGGTTAAAGGAGGAAGGAACCATAACAGACACTAATTCTAATATAGAACACTGGCTAAATACCTGCAGAAGCCAGAGTATTACGAGAACAGAGGTTAAAAAGCAGAATATAAAATATTTGATAAATATCTCTTCATATAAAATGTTCATAATTTATTATGTAAATGTAGTGCTTCTAATAGAGACTGTAATGTCCTTGGGGATATCTTGTGAGTCTCTTCAGGGATTCAGGGAGAGATTCCAGCTGCTGATGCTATTCAGGGCATTGTAGCTTCTTGGTGTTAAGTCATTCTAATACCTTTTCTGTTTCTACGCTTCTCTCCTATGAAACAATGGACAGTGTGTTTATATGAAACTCTTGAGATTTGAGTCATCACACTGGAAGGTGGTTTCCCATACAGCTGTTACATGGTGTATCTAAATACGCTGTTTCATCCTTGCAAATGTAGGATCTTAGGAATAGTATACTTCTAATGATGAATATTTTTAGAGATAAATTTTGTAATAGAGCACAGATATACTTAAAACTACTATGGCATCTTTCAGGGTAGTTCTTCAGAATATTAGTCCTCGGATGTTAATGGGGAATTCTCTTAACAGGAGATGCAGCAGTGAAAATGGAGTTTGGAAATAGTGATGCTAATTGTTTGCTGTTGTCTGTTAAAAAAAAAAAAAAAAAAAATCTAATTCAGTTCTTGGTGTTCTACCAAACATGTAATAGGGTCCCAGAACTAACCACATGTTAGTTTTTATTTTATTTCTTGACTATATAGGCTAATGTCTCTATTCGTGATTCTGCTTCTATTTTTCAGCCATTCACAGATTGCGTAACAAACTTATGTGTTTATACCAGCGTAACAGAAGACATAAATTTGTGACCTGACACTAAAATAGTTTACTTTGCATCTGAGTTTGAGATTATATTTTAGACAGATGTATCCCCAAGAGTTAAGAATAGGAAGGCTCGAAATACATAGCCTTTTATTGTCCATCAGCTATATGTATACATACGTGTAATGTGTTTGTGCCAAAACACTTGACTTGCAAGTCAGTAATATTTTTCTTCTAACTATAGAAATTAAGATTTAGCAGTGTATAAATACCTGAATCTTTTATTATTCTTTACTTGTCATGGTATTTAAGTACTACACTTAACTAGAGTTGGCTCTTAGCTGCCAGAGACTAGCACTTGAGTAAATACTTGATGAAAACTATACCAGAAATCGCAAATTATAACTACTTGCCTTTTGTCCTCACTAAAGGCTATACGAAACACTGCCTTCCGATGCAGAAGTTGCAGATTATATTTAACTTTCAGGCTTAGACTATATTTTTTTAATTAAGAACAATTCATAATATAGCTGCATTTAGTGTCTTTGGCACTGTTGGGAGAGAGGATATGAAATATTCATTATATTATAATTTATTTTGTAGCAAGGTCCTTATGTGGTGTTTGCATTTACATGATTGGCATTTGCCTTTGCCTTTCATTTTAATAGGCTGTTTATTTCTTGGAAATGAGTTATATAATGTAATTTTGTGTATCTTAACAAGCATAAATGTCTAGATGATTTTCATGGTGGTAATAAAGTGGAAGCAGCTTTTCTGAATTGTGACAGAAGCTGTTCTGCTCACCTATGACAATAAAAACCTTCAGTCTATTTGCCAGGAAAACTGATGAAGGGACAGCTCAGAAGAGCACAGTTTTGTTTCTCATCTAAATTGGACTAAATATCCATTCCAAGTACTGAAAAGTTTGAGACCTAAACCCATCATCCTAGGAGATCATGTACATGAAGAAGCATCAGAAGAAAATAGTAGTGGAAAAGGAAAGAAAAATGAGGAATGAAGAGGTTAGAAACTGGACAATGAGCGATGACTATGCTCAGGTGAAAGTAGGCATCCCAGACAGGGTTTCTTACTTCTAGGGCTTCCCTAACTCCTGATTCATTTTAGTGCATGCTTCTGTCTTTTGGAGGGGAGTTCAGGGTTTTTGGTGCTGGTGCTGCAAGATGGCTTATGCTCTGTGTTTAAAACCACTTAAAACTTGTACCTCTGCCTCCTTTCCTTTTACTTTTCTTACTGTTCCCATGCCTGGCTGTGCTGGTCAGCTAGCTGAGTGTATTTTCTCTTCTCCAGGGTCAGCAATAATTTATTCAGAGCATCTAGAGCAGTAACAGCACCTCATCTTGGAAGAAGCGATAAGTGCTCTGACAGGGGCCTGTGGCAGGGAGAGGTGATTAATCAGGGCTAGAAATCGCTTTGTTCAGTCACTGAGAATGACTTTACCAGTTCTTTTATTGATAACAGTAATTACTTTTGTCCCTAATATTGCAGTCTGTTGCACTTACATCTGTGGTCATACGTATGGTAAAAGTTATTTTAATGATCTGCAGAGATTTCTGAATTTTCAGGTTCTTTCAGGTTTCTTCTGTGGCTTACAGGGTTGGACTGGTAAGCATATAAAACTAGGCTCCTTTAATTCCTGAGGATATAAAATATAGCCAATAAGATTTAAGTGCTCAGATGGTGGGAGGATTATTTCACTGTTGGGGCTATTATGTAGCAATTTCTATCCACACTAGTCTTATGGGGAGGGTTGTCACAGAACCTGTACTGATTAGCTTTGCTTGAAGCAAACGTAATCCAAATAGCAATGTGACAGTGTGTGCCCCGATGGAGATGCTTTACAGATGGATAAAACAGGCTAATAATACTTAATGGCATTCTTTTTGAGGATGGTAACTGTGAGAAGTAAGCTCTTTGAAGATTAAAAGCGTCACATAAATGCTAAGTATTCATGTTACAGAAAATTGGCAAATCCTATTGTAATAACTAAATCTTCTTCCGCTCTCCACACACAAGATGTTAAACCTTTGATATGCATTATGGTTAGGTCTGATAGAACCAAGAAAAGCTTTATCCCTGGGATGAACCACTACTACCAAAACCCAAAGAATAGGTAGGAGGAAAAAAATACAAATGGATTGAATAATTTTATTATGTTTTTCTTTTTTAAACTCCAAAACTGTGTTGCTGTTATCCTTAAATTTGTGTTATTGGTAAGTATCATGTTAAGACTGTTAAGTCTTTAGTGAGATGCACTGTGTAATTTGAATGGTGCCATTTTTGATGCTCTGGTTATGAAAGATTCCTTAAGAGTAGATTAATTTTTTCATTAGGGGAGGCAGGGTTTTTTTGTCTGTGTTTTCCCCCAAAATATTCTCAAGTGGATTCCTTTTTGGCAGGAATGGGTGGGTGTGGAGGTTGTCTTTTTAGTCATAGCTGGTTCATTTATCTCAGTTGTATTTTGCAGTTTGTTCTTCCTCTTTGGGCTTGTTCCCAAACATACTTTACGTTCACTTGCACATTTTACTTCTTTGAAGCTTTTTAGTAATTGCTTTGGTTCTTGACAACTTCATAACCACAGCCATTAAGTCACAATAAAGACTAATGAAAAAAGTAATAAAATTTCCATGTATAACTAGGATGAAGATTCCAGGGGGAAATATTGAGCAAGTGATTACAGGGAAGATAATTGTCTGGTTAGAGAATTATGTGCCCTGTGAGTTTGATATTGAACCTGTAAAATTGTCACTTAAAAACCAAAATATTAGAATTATTACAACCCAAGCTGGAAGTTGGGAAGAGCTTGAGGTAGGTGAATTTTACTTGCTTTCTGAAGGATGATCAAGTTGTCTGTTTTATTAAAATTCAGGTTTGGTTATTTTTAGTAAAGAAGAAATGCAGTGTTATGCTGATGGTTGCAAATTATTGCTTGCTTTGTATACTTGAGATCTGTAGGGCTGGTGTTTTTTGTTGTGTGGGGGTTTTTGGGGTGGGTTTTGTTCTTTTTTTAAGGCACTGGCATAGCAAGCTGTTTTTCATCCAGTAGTGACATTGGAAATTCAGATTTTGTGTGTGTGTGTGTGTGTGTTTGTAGAGTATTGTGGGCATTTTGAATGCTTGCAGTTCTGGGAAAAAGTACCAGCCCTACTAGATATGTTGTAGGACACCTTACTCAGATGAACTCAAAGTTTCTTGACCCTTCACCTTAACTGAACTTTTTATCCTCTCTGTTTTTTTTCTTCCTGCTTATGGAGCAATTTGTTTTGTGTTTTGATTTTCAGCTTTGTCAATATATTGTGGTCTTCTGCCTTGGCTTTTTTTTTTTGCTGGTCACCTGTGAACTAGAATAAATAATTTCTTTTCATGTAGCCAAATGAAATATTTTAGGCTTTTGAGACCTAAAGATTTTACCAGCTTTTTTGTGGTGTTACTGCTTCTCATACTAATGGAAGTGATGATACGCATGTTACTTTTGTGATTCTGGTGTAAATAGAGGTTACCAAATCAATGATTGGTTTTCAGCAGTCACATGAGATGAAAGGAAAGAAAACAGATACGCGTGTTGCTTCTGTGTCCAGTTTGTTACAGATTATGTTAATTGGCTGTCAGTTTATAGTAGCCATGGCAGATTAACTCTACCCACCCTCAGTTAAACTACTGGGATTCTGTCCTTTTCACTGATTAAAGCAGCTCCTTAGTAGTAGCTTATAGTACTCTTACAGAGTATCTGAGATCATTTATCAAACATCTGTCTGTTGTAGACTAGAATTTATATTCATTTTGGTGTTGAGACAATTAAGACATGGAGAGGTTAAGTGTCTCTTGCCTGAATGTCTTGGACAGTATTAAACGAGTTCAAATGTTGTGCTTTTATTCTTATCCTTTACTACAACAGACAACTGTATGCTTTTGAAAGCTGCGTTTTATATCTCATTCTGTATTACCACAGCATTTTATATAATTATGCTTGGATTTTGAAGGGTAGGGGAAGAAGCATTGTAAAGGAAGCTATTTTTGTGGCTGGTCTGAGTTTCCTAATAAATATTAAATAGGAAATTAAAATGCATTTATTGTGCTCACTCTCATTGCACATGTCACAGGCAAGGTATATAGTAATTATATTATAGAAGCTGTAATAAATCCATTAAGCATGACTAACCATTTCTTTTAACCTTTAGACAAGCTCCTTTCAAAATGAATATTTGTTTCTTATAATGCTTAACATTCACGTGTGAACTGTTGCATCTTAAGCAGCCGTGCTTGCTCGTAAATTTTGGTGGTGTTTCTCTTCAGTGCATCTGTAAATCTTTAAACTTCTTTGCAAAGGGGTTGGAGAGCAGCCATATGCTGAAAGATGGGAAGATAAGTTACTCTCTTGGTTCTTGCTTTAGGTGCAAGTTAGTTACTGGTGCCAAGCAGAGACTGTAGTGCATGGCAGTTCTTACATTCTTGAGCTCAATAGTGTTCCTAGCGTTGCATCATTAAAAGAAAAAAAAATTAAGGAAGATTTTAACTACTTTCTTACAGTGTTTGAATAAAACATACTATTGAGGTAATTTGTACGAACCTTAACTTAGATTCATTAGTCTCTAAGGAAGTATGATAGAGTATGCAATGTAGGTACTTCGATTAGTGAGGAATTGGCTTTGATGTCACCATTTTATTCTCTCTTTTTTTCCCAAAACAGGAAGTGAACAAGCCAAAGTATCAATGTTAGGTGTATTTAGTTACGTGGTCATATTTTTGTGATGACTCTTAATAAATTTGACTAGCAGTCTTGTAACAGCAGAGTAACTTTTGCTGAGACAGGTATTTGCTTCCCAGCTTGCTGAGTTTAGCACGGGTATTTGTTGTGTAAAGTTGTCCTGTGCTTTTCAGTATGACCTTTGTCTTGAAGTGACAGATGTTGTGCTGTACATTGAACCATACATTACTCACAATGCATTTTAAAACTTTCCAAGATAAAGACAAGAAGGTGGGGGTGGGATTGGTGCTACAGGATGTGGAAAGAAAAAAGTTTCTAAAATGAATAGAGAATGTGTCTGCAAAACTTGCCAAAGCTCCACTGTAAGGGTTGATTTCCTCCAGCTTAGTTTAGTTAAACAGAATGTAAGGTCCGTCTAAAGATGTTACTTTAACATTACAGAATGGGGAAGCAGAAAGAATAGTATCTGCTTCTTCAGGAGAAACTGTGTGATACATACATTATGGTTTTATGTACGCTATTTGGGCTACAATTTTTATACAAAACAGACATTAAATTTAAGAGTAGTTGATTGAGCACATGTAAATAATACAGAATTTGAGTACTAGACAGTAAATGCTTCAGATAATTAACCTTGTTTTTACACACTCCTCTTAGTTTTAAGGAGGAGGAGGCCTGTAACTTCAGCTGTGTTCCCTGCCTTCCTTTTTCAGGCGGAACGTTGTATCTAATGTCCAGAATGTGGGTATCTAACGTTAGGCTTCTACATAATGTAGCTTATTTTTTCCGAGACAGATTCCCTGCAGCTCCTGTTTATATCAGTGGCAAGGCTGGCAGGGATCTCCTCTGAAATTCAGGTCAGTTTTATATGAGTGGCAAAATAAGGTTTAAGTCTAGAGTTGGTCATCTAGGCTTGCATAGTTTGAGCTTCAGATACAGTTGTATTCTAAAAGGAAAACTCCAGGATGACTTGGTGATAAATACGTGGCATGAAAGCAGTGTAGAGAGGGTGGTTTCCAGCATGGGACTGTTATGGAAGGCACTATACAAATCATTACCTGCATAGATGTGAATTTAAAAAAATAGTAGAGTCATAAATCCATATAAACAGCATTAAGTTTAAGTAACACTATTAAACTAAAAATATCCTCGGTAGTTTGATGAGCTGAAGGTTTGTTACAATTACTGTAAGTTGCGGTGACATTTTTAGCTGAGGTTGCATGGTTTCATTTAAACTTTATTAAACAAACTGGAGCTCGAATATTCCCTGGGGAGTTGGATGCAGCAATAATCTTCTGTTAAACTGTCTTTAACTTACTGGAAACCATCCAGCTAAGGTAGCATTGAGGAGGTTTGTATTAGGAAAGTTACCTAGACAGAATAACATAGTCTGTGACTTTTCCTTTTGTGGAAGGGACCATTTGTTTCCATGGTGGTTTTTGGAAGTAGGCAGATATATT
The DNA here is from genome assembly GCF_900496995.4 of Aquila chrysaetos chrysaetos. NCBI lineage: Eukaryota > Metazoa > Chordata > Aves > Accipitriformes > Accipitridae > Aquila > Aquila chrysaetos. The sequence continues at coordinate 40,986,103 of NC_044013.1, forward strand.
TTTAAGAATTAACATACAGTATCTAACTACTGAAACTTGGTTTTATTGTTTTGAATTAGAACCTTACAGTAAAATGTTAGCTTCTGTAGCCTTGAGGTGTAAAGAATTAGGTGTGCAGTTCAATTGCATTGCTTTCTCTGCAGTAATATTGAGGTTGGGCCACTGTTACTGGTAGGAGCGATGTGGAGATGGTTTTTGTGGTGTTGACCACCATAGACTGACTTGCTTTGGGAAGTCTTAACATGTTTTGCTTTTCACTGTCAGGTTATGAATGCAGCAACAGTGTATCTGGTAGTGTAGTGTCTGTCTTGTACATCTGATGAAAGCTGCTTGTGAATGGTCTTTTCTTAGGTGTTTGTAGACAGCTGTCTCCTTAAAGTGTTTGGTAAGACTGCCTTTGGAAAAAGTGAATATACATGAAGAAGAAACTTAAGTCAGTGTAAGAAACAGATTTGTTAACTACATTCACATCTAAAGGTGGGATTAAAAATATCTCCATGGTCTATGATGCTTGCTGCGTAGGACTTGTGGAATTGGGAGAAGAAAGGTAGCTTGTGGGTATGTGAATGTTCTAATTTTTAATATTATAATAGTAATAGATTTATTGCTTCTAGAAATGTTACTTTCATAATTTAAGACTTAGTCTTATTTCTTCTCAACATGCCATCATGTTCTATCTCTATGTTGAGTAATTGGTACTTTGGTGTTGGGATTTTTTATTCAAATATTTTATTTGTCTTCCAGGCTCATAATAAACATTGATAATATCTTTGATTTATACTCTGCTCATTTCAGTAGTATTTTCATGTGCCTGGATCTAAATGCATAATGAACTTATTTTTACAAAGCTTTGCAGATGATTTTAAATGGCCAGCATCAGTCATTTTAATGTGTGTGTCCTGGGGAAGGAATGAAAGTAATCACCTTTCCTGTAATTCCATGACCCGTTTTGTAGTTTCTGCATGCAAACAATAATATTAAGTGTTCTGTAGCACTAATAACTTGTTTTAGAAATGTAGCATGGACTAGCAGTATCAACTTATCATCTAATATTAAATGATATACCGACAGTTGTTTTTGAAGGTCTTAGTAGTTTTGGTTGACAAGACTTCTTCCCAACCTTCTCCTTGTCTTCAGTAGGAGTCCAGTCACTTCTGCATTTCACAGTAGATATGTATGTATGGGATTTTCCTAGTCTTGAGCACTGTCTGAAGTACGCACTTGGCAGTTGTAGGTGCTCAAAGAAGTACCAATGACTGCTGCCTACAGTGCTCTTGGGAGTACTGTGTGTTCCCAAGATGCAGTTTGTCTAAGTTTCATCGCTCTGCTTGTTGTCTTTACTCATGATACAGTGAGATGTATTTGCTTAGAGTAGGGGCCTTCTCTGTCCTGCAAAACTGCAAAACAGCAACTCTACCAAATATTTCACAAGAAATACTATTCTATGCAGTTTTGTCACCAGAGAGGTGGTTGCGTTTCAGTGACTCCTAGAAACACGTAACTTGTTTCATGCACTTAGGGATGTAAGGTGATATGTACAATATCTCTGGAGTACTAATATGGTCTGCAGTTAAGGTTGTCAGATTACAAATTACTTTAATTTCTGTTAATACAGGTAAATCTCATAAAGGAATGGCCAGTAAATTTTATGATTATGAAAGTACTTGACTGACTAAAATCACTTTATGTTCTAGCCTATTACATATAGTCAGTTCGCATTTATTGGCTAAATAAAATTTTCTATTAAAACCGTAATTGGAAGTTTTACATGGCTATGGGCTGTTGTATTTCTTTTAATTAATCCTAGCAAGAAAATAGTGCACAAGTATAACTCGGCGAGATTGTACTTGTGTTCCTATTGAGAAGTGCTTTTGCGGTAAGTGGGCTCAGCAGTGACAGCAGCTGGAAGGTAGCTAGAGTTGTGTAAAACTGCTCTGCCCAGAAATTGTGGGGATTGTCGGTGCAGCAGCACTGTGCCGCTGTCCAACTGAGTTCATATGGAGCCTCCTTTGCTCCTCCCTGCCATGCTGCCATGCTGGGGAGAAATTGTAAGGAATTGGATCAAGGGACACAAAATCAGTAGTTATAAATGCATGGAGGGGGGAAATCCTTCATCATTTTTAATGAAAATTATTTGAATTTTCTGTGGAGCCAGGAAGCTAAACCTGAAAACATCAATAATGACACAGTGCTATATTAGTGGCTGTATATGTTGTGTATGTTTCAACCTTATTTTTGCAGTAAGCAATAATTAGGTTACTTGAAAGTCCATTATAATGTGTGTAAAGCCATAAGCATCTGGTTAGTTAACGCTTTGTTTGTGTATAAACTTTTTTGCCAAATGACCACAAACCAGATTGGATTGGTGAGAAGTTCAAAAAAATTAACTGAGGGGGAGAAAAAACCAGAATGCAGTCTATTTTTATTAAAAGTGTGTCTGCGCTCATGCATATAAAAATACAATAAATTAAAATATTTTCATCAAAGAACTGTTGCTAGATTTTTGTAGGATCTAGGTTCTTTGCTTTACCTTGGCAAAATAATGAAGCCAGTAGCTTCCCCTTTTTATGTCCCCTTAAAAATCCCAAGCTTTTACTCATTAAACATGTGGTGGGGAGTTGTCCCTGTTGGCTGACTATTTGCTGTAGTTATGTTGTGTATAAGAGGTGTGGAGAAGACAAGGTGAAGCATCCCTCTGATGTGAAGCACTTCAGTTAATTTCTTGCACATGTTTGGAGGAAAGGCTGTGGTGTGAGGGTCAGTTTCTTTGCAGAATCTTTATTTTGCTTCCTGTTTCCGTAATTCAGAAGAGCTGGGGAGTGTGGAGAATGTGCTTCAGGTTGTAAATATTGTATCTGAGAGTCTGTTTCAAGTTAGGGAAAAATCTTGGAAGAAAACTTCAGCTGGTATGCCTAATGGTGTTTGAGCATTCATTAAATCATCACATGTAAAGACACAAAAAAAGAAAATGACTGTATGGACAGATGTTAATATGAAATAGTGAAATTTAAACACCATATAAGCCAGGTAACAGTATTATACCAACATTCTTCTGCCATATAATTAAATCCATGTTAATTGATAGCACCAGGGCTGTGTGGGTCACACTTTAGGTTTATTTCTTAGCTCCTTTGAATTTTTTTCTGGTCAAAAGTACCCAGAATCTATAACAAAATTTGAAAAGAAACATGACCCAATTTCTGTTTTTACACACCATTGTTAAGTGAAGTTACTAGTCTGTTTAAATGTTGACTAGGATTAAATTAGGGAGGAATGTTTCAATGTGATTTACTTTTAAGGAGTGATTTTTCTTTTGATGAATGAATTAATTGAAATGTAGCAGTTTTAAAGAGAGTGCTGGATTAAGCTCTCAAGTGTTCTGTTTTATTTTGGCTGACAAAAAGCTTGACAAGGTTTTGGCCATGCCGGTGTTGTTTGTCTGGCTTGTTATATCAGGGGAAGGAAAATGCCTTGCTATAAATACAGTGGAATAGCTGTCATGTACAGCATAATTTCTTTTGGCTTCGAGATGGTAAATAGCTCCTTCTGCACTACATGGTAATTTACATGTGATCCAGGTCATGGTGTGTTATTCTCTGCAGCTTGTTTTTTGATAAAGGACTTGTTTTGTTCAGCAAGATACTTCACTTCTTAAGTACTTTGTTAGAGAGTTGCTTTATGCTTGTAAAATTTGAAAGCAAGGACTGCTTTTCAGGAAGCTCATGTGCAAGTATAAATGGGATGTCATCCAACTTTTCACGTTTACAGATTGTGAACAAGTTTGAACAGGTTTTAGTTGGCAATCAGATTTTGACTGTGCAAGAAAATCTTAGGTGAAGAATTACATTTAGTCCAAAATCTATCTGTAGTATTCCTGTTAAAGTCATGCTTCACTGTACTGTCTTATGAGCATATAAGTGGTGATTAAATATTTTTTTATATATACAGAAAAGTAGACTGGTTGCTAGATGAAACTGCTTGAAGGATGCTGCCAGAGCTGCTTTTAATAATATTCACCACTGTTGTTACAGATCATTTCTCTGGCTTACATGCAATGTAAAATTGATCATAAAGCTAGCTTATTTTCCTTTTGTGTGACAATAATGGTGCTTAATTTAGAACAAATTATAATACGCTATTGTAGTCAGAGAAAACTTAGTCAGTGAACTGTTGTAATCATTGATGTTAACTTTAGGTCTACTTCACTTTTTTGAGGAAGATTAGATTATTGGATCTCCATTTTCTAGTAGTCAGATTTTCCCACTATTTAGGTGAAATCATGCATTTAATTTCTTCCTATCTTTTTATTGTAAAAGTAAATATAAGGTGTATAGGATTTTGAGAGTCCTTAAGCTATTACATTTCTACGACATCTTTATTGACCAAATCTTTTTTTTTCTCCTCTCTTCTCACTCAACACAGTTACAGACATAGAGCTAAAAGCGACTGAAAGATGCTTTCAAGAGAACTTGTGGACTCTCATATTATATGACTCAACAGTGCTTCATCAGGGAAGTTCTTGGTGATGGAGTCCCTCCAAAAGTTGCTGAGGTAATCAGTGAACTTGCTGTTTTTCTGGGGAGGCATATGCGGTCGATAATGTACACCTATAGATGTACACACACAAATATGCCTATATAGATACACGAGCTAATTTAATTTCTTTCCTTTTTTCATGCAATATCACAATGTATGTTCTATATCTGAAGATAATGTTCCAGACTTGGATCATGGGTTGTCAGTGATGTGTGCTTGATGGAGCTACTGATTCCAAGCCAACTAATAGGTGGTAGATGAATTTGAAGTAAACCTGAATATCCACATGTAGATTTGGGGAAGTAAAAGGTTGGGAAGTTTTAACACTATATGTAGGCATTATAACAGAGGATTTTATTTAATCTGGACATGTACTTGCTTTTGGTTTCTCTGACATTCCATTGGCTTTTACTTTGTTTTCTAAATTGAAGATTAATCTTTACAAGCTCTTAAAAATAATTTATATGTATAATAAATGTATAAATTAACTGAAAAATAGCCAGAATCAAAATATGTTACATGGATATAAATATTGTGTGTATATCTAAAAAAATAGTAATACCATCCTGCACACATGCGTGTTTAAAAATATTATTTTCTTTCATAGTGTTACCCCTGTCTCGAGAGAGAAATTAAAATATTGTTTGCAGAGAAGAATAAGATTAGCCAGACCTTTCAAATGATATCTTGCTCCATGTCATTTCTAATCACAGCTTCTATTTCTGGTGTCTTCAGTGTTATTGACCTCACAGGCAGCGTACAAGTCTTCCAGTTTTATTTAGATGATGTGAGTAGTGAAGTGTGCGTTGCAAAAGGTTTAACACTGTGGTAGTGTTACTTTTTTTCAAAGCTTAATCTTTTCTCCATTATTTTTTTCTGTTTTTCCTAAGTGTTGACCAAGAGTATGATATTACTTGATTCTGTAATACAGTTAACAGTTTGATTTTTGTGTGGGTATTCAAGTGCTTAACAGGAAAGATTGCAATGTGTGTTAGCACAATCAAATTAAAAGAAACTATATGATTTGCCTATAGCTTAAAGCATGTCTTAGTATTAATTTCTGTATACGTTGTCTAGATGCTTTGACTGTTAGTAGCTCATAAGGTTAAACAAAAAAATGTATCCTACACTGTATAAGATTGGTTTGAAATAATATAAAATGTTGAAAATTTTACATTGTGAGTTAACTTGTACCTTTTTATCCCTTTTATGCCAGTATTAAGGATTAAATTATGGATTTGGATGAAGTAAACTTTTGGTCACAAATAGAGACTCCAGGTTTTCAAATGTCTGCTGGCTACCCTCTATTTTATTTTTTAAAAATCTGTCCTTAAAGACACAGTTTCAGTGGTGATTATTTTTTTTAACATTCATTACAGTTATACTGCAGTTCTTGGCTTCCAATTGGCGAAACAAAATTAATGGAAGAATCATAATTGTTTTTTGATGTCATCTCATCAAAACTGGCACATCATCTCAAAATTCTAGTAGTCATATCTGTGAGCTTGAATACTGTAAATTTGGACAAAATTTGGATTTAATTCTGCTCATACTATAAAGGGATGCTTTGTAATTCCTGGCTTCAGGGTGTGGAAAGGCAGGCAAAGTCATTAGGCATCTTAAAGCCTTGTTCTGAGTTTTCAGCTTTTCAATCATTAAAATCGATCATTTTGAGCCTCAGATTGCTGGGCTGTCTTCTCTGCATGTTTTGAATAGTAGTTTTTCATATCTGAGTAGCGATAGACCTTCAGGAATTCATTGAGTGAAAAACACAGAATTTTACAGCAGGGACATAGAGAACTGAAGCCAGTGGAACTTTGGTCAAATAATTTGCATGACTGTCATACACACGAAACATTTTTTAGATGTCTGGGACAGTAATTTTCTGAAAGGTTCTCTTGGAAAAATGGAGTTGAAGATATTAATTAAATGAAATTAACAGAAGTGCTTTACGTTGTTTTAACTGTGGGAAAGCTGGTGAAGAGGTGAGATGTATGAACACAGCATTTATTTTTAAATCTAAGGAAGTAATGCAATTACCATATGCACTTGTGTGCACCTTGATAGAAAAAGTATTGTTCAGAGGAGGTGAAAGGATGGAATGCTGATAATATTTCAAGAAAGCATTTTTAGTAGCTTTGTATTTTAGATTGAGGAGGGGAAGAATGTTGAGAAAGGACCTCCTAACCTTGGCCCATGCAGTCATTTCAATGACTAATTAGATTATACTTTTTATATATACCTACATATATTATGATTGTGAGACAGTTTATACACAGCATTGTGTGATACTTACTAAGTAGTCAAGTGCAGTGCATCTTTTTCTCTAAATGTGACTAATTGGTTAACAAGCTGCAGTCCAAGTAATGCAAAGAGAAGAGGGATGATGCTAACAGAGACATGAAGGGCACGTTGAGGGGGCTGCTAAAAGAACAAGAAAACAGACTTGTCAAGGACTGAGAAGAGGGATCATAAGGATAAAATCAGGAAAGAATCCAGGACATTTAGAAAGGAGCCAAAAGAATGCCTTGAGCATCCTCTCCTACTCTTCCAGCAGGCTTACTAGAGTGTATGGGCACAGCGCCAGGGATTTGGACCTAAAGGGAACTGTTTGTATAGACTGAGACTTTTTTTTAACAGAAGAGGAACCATATTGTTACACTCTTCAGTTATCCATGAAACATAACATGTCAGACTTAAATTTTGTAAAAAAATTATGACTATGTACAATTCAATTATAGTAAATTTTACATTCTGAAATGTAAATTGCTATGATACTGTCTGGGTGTGACTATTTTAAGTAAAGCTGCAACAGTATTAAGTAATTTTAGAAAATACAAAATTTCATCATATTTTGATGGTGCATCTTATTAGAAGAAGTTTTCCAAACAGCACATCAGTGTGAAAAATTGTGGAGCTCCTTCCTTAGAAATGCAAACTAATCTCTGTTATATATTGTTATATAACTATTCAGTGTTTATATACTCTTCCCAAAGAATGGTTAAGCAGCTAAACTCAAAGTAATGCCAGCTGCCCATGATTGTAATTACGTATGTTAAATACTATTATATTGGACATTATCCATAGAATTCCTTTTCTGTATTTATATCATGAACAGTCAATGTGTTATGTTGAAATAATATATAAATATAATATTTGGCATTCAACTGATATCATAACTGAGATGTACAAAGTTCAACAGAAGGAAGTGGAAAAACTCAGAAATAGGTATGAATTAGAAATATGCTTTGAGATGGATGAAGAGAGGAGACAGCTTTATTGGAAGTAATCTATAAAATAGATGTTCTTAAGAAGTCTAAAAGCACAGAAGGGTTAAATTTGAGTGATGGAGAATAAAGTGTGAAGAAAAGATCATATTTTATTAAAATTTGTGAAAGAAAAACAGTGATTTCTCATTTGTTTATTCATGTATGTATTTTTTATCTTGGAAGTCCTGTTAATCTGAAATGCAAGAATTCTCTTTGTGCTCTTTGTGGGTTTTTTTTTGATCAGAAATAGCTATATTAAGACTTAAACTATAGTGTTCAGCAGAGCTAACTGCATATTTTTAAAAAAGTAATGATTCCAGTGTAACATAAAGGTAAATTGCTTACATATGCAGCGTAGCCTTGAAGGCATCTTGTGAAATCAGAATGATTAGATGTAGAAAGTGTGGAATTCAAATCTCTGCCACGACATTGTCCATGAAGCATATACAGTTATTGTGTCCAAATAGAGCACAAATATAGTTTTAGTAATTTAGCCCTTCAAGCATTTGTAAATGGATTAAGTTTCAGTAATAGAAGAGGATGATCTGAGCACCCTGTGGGAAGTTAATGTATTTGGGTAGCGCTATGTCTTATAGTGGAATGAAACTGCAGGTTCTACATAATGCTTTCTGTAGAATTAGATTCTTCTGTATTATTGGCCTCATTTACATTGACTTGCCTTCAGACATCTTTTAATAGTCTTAAGTGGATAGCAAATGAAAAGTGATAGTTTGATGGGTGGACAAGGAGAGGATTTACTGAAGGTAACACACAGAACTATATTGAGGTAAGTGTCTTCAGGGAACCTGTCTGCTTCAGCGTTATGTCTGGTCATAACTGTGACAGAGGTGTGAACAAAATTTTAGAATTTTTTTACTGCCTTGTTGCCCAATGCTTCTTCGGAGGTCGTCTAGAACCCATTCTGCAAATGAATTCTGCTAGTCTGCTGCCTACTGTTGGAAAGGCAACAGTGGTAGATTTTCCACACCCTGTTATACACAAAGCGTAAAGGGCAGTTGCACTAGTAAATCTAACGTAGCTAGTCTGTGTTAGGTATTTCTTTTTCTTCTTTTTGCCACTACAGCACCGTGTGGCTTAGCCAGATCTACCCAGTGCCCTTGACAGGCCCGTGGCTGGTTTTGTTTTGTCTCTCCCAGTCCTGGCTTAATTTTCACTTGAGATGGAAACCACGCCGGAGATAGTAAGAGCAGTGACTCATTCACGTGGCTCTGGTATTCAGCTCTCTTTACTTGTGCTTGAGGATTTTGGCTGCAGCGCTGTGATTGCTGTTACTGGAGGGGAAAGAGGGGATAGAAAGAGGGATTTTTGGGTCCAGTAACTTTCTTCTTGTTCCACCTAACCTTGTGAATCTCTTTTAGAATGCCAACTCATTTAGGCTGAGGTGCTTGAGGAAACAGATCTGTCTGAGCTTTGTCATTAGATGTTTCTGAAGCTCAATTTTTGAGCCCCACACCATTATCCTCGAGAGACTCCAAGGAGACATGTGCCAGCCTCTGCAGATGTGGAAGTTAATAGGCATATAATATACTCTTTGGGAATTTTCAGCTGATTCTTCTGCCTTTTTTTAATAGGAAAAACTACAGGTTCAAAGCCTCACAGTGATATTATTGCACCTGTTCACAGAGGCTTCCTTTAACTGCTGTCAGTTTGTTTCCATCTTTACTCAGAACTGTCTCTGAAAAGTGTCAGATTACTGTCACTTTGTGATTTACAAGTAATTTATTATGAAACATTATTCTAAGTGATTAAACTACAAAGGAAGCTAAATTTTCTTTTATTAATAACAAATAGTGGTCAGCAGATGACCTCAAAAGCTGGTCTTTTTAATAATGCAGCAAGATTTTATTTTCTCTCATGTCTGTTTCCAGTGTTGAGCTGTTTGTTTTAAAGCAAATAAATCTTTTGGCAACAAGTTTTGTTACATCTTGCTTTATCAATGTAAAAGGCGCAAATACTTTCAAAGTACTTTACTGATTTCTTAGCTTACAGTTAGAGTAACAAATATTGACAGCTGCCAGTTCTTTGGTAAACAATTTCCTGGCATATAGACCTGCATCAGTGTGAGATGGTAACTTTTTTCAGTCTTACTTTGGGAGACATGGCACTCGCATTTTGCAAAGGGACTTCAGCCTGTTGAGAATTGGTTTCTTCCTTATTCCACTCCCTTGTAATGTTATGCTGTCTGACTCCTTTGAAGGGCACAACTGATAATAGACTGCACTTGATTACACTGAATGTCCTACGTGGTTATGGTAGTGTGTAGGTCTCTTGTAATATTTGAAATGTCATTTATGTAGTTATTTTATACCAGTTTCACAGTCAGCTTAATCCTGGCTACTTATTCTCACCCTGAGGTCATCCACTTTGAGCTGGATTAATGAAACCTGATAACAAAAATGGTTAATTCAAACCCAAGTTGGTTCCCCGATTTCATTCATAGTCCTGCTGCATGAATGCTTGTTTTGGCATAGATGTTGGAAGTGGTGTGTGGGTGGGAATGAGTTGTTGGGGGCAGGCGAATGGCTAGCGCTGGTTTAAGCCAGCAATGAAACTACAGTGTTTAAGAGAGGCAGAAGATGGAAAGTACTTTAAAAAAGTAATTAAATGTAGGCTGCACGTGTCTGCAAAGAGACAGGAAAAATTCTAATCGGACTTAAATGTAGTTTTGATTTATTTTTTTAAATCTGATTTAGAATTATTCTTGTGGGTTTTCAAACATAAATTTACTATACTAGAGTGTTCACTGGATGTATCCAGTAGATTTATGATCCTAATTCTGCTATTTGTGGCAGGTCCTCATACAGTGGTAGATTTTGTGCTGTAACAACCTTTATACTTCAAAACTGAAGTCCTAATTAATATGAGAATTTGTACATCCCTGTAGTGATTTTGTTTTATCGTGGTTTAAAAGTAGATTATTTTGATGTGTTTAAAACTTTAACTTGTTGGGTAGATTCACAGGATTTCACACACTTAAGGTAATGTTAGTGACACGCGTTTTTTCCAGAACTGCTGATAGTGTAGAGGACAAGTGTCACTCCAATTGCACATACCATCTCTCGCTGTTGTTTTCTAGTCATCTCTGAGTGTAAATGTTTCCTGATGGTTATGGTGGAAGTTTAAAAAAATTTAAAAGTGTTTTAATTCTGTAGATTGGTGGATTTTTGTATGTGGGCCCCAGGGTGTCATGGCTTCTTTGGTAGGCTTGCAAAAAAGGCTAAAATGTATTGGGCAAGCATTTGTAGTTTCAAAGGGGAAAAAAAACACCAAATAGAGCTTAGAAGGTCAAAAAAAGTGTCGCTTTAGCTGTTTAGAATTGTCTGGTTGTAGTTCCTATGTTTAAAAACAAACAAAGGGCAGGGGGAAGGGATACAGGTGTTGCAGTTAAGATCTGTGAGTTTCATCCCATGGTTTACTAATGATTCACTCTGTGGGTAATACACAAAATAGTGAATCTGTCTGCATTAATTATGAAGCTCTGCTGACCTCTGAAGTCTGCTATTGCTATTTGGCTAAATTCTCATATAAAGAATATACTCAAAACTTTACTAGAGAAAAATGAAAAAGCAGTACATAACTGCATGTACGCATCCTGGTTTTAATATTGTTTACTTAGAATGTGATTCAGATGCAAGCAAAGAAAATACTGTTTAAAATGTGCACAATACTTTTCTTAATAGAAGTTGATCTCTGTTCCTTTATCTTTGCCTCTGAAAAAGTTATATTTAAAAAACAAGTTCAGCAAATAAGCCTACTGTCCAAACCATGATCAGTGACAAATCACTTTGTTCTGGTCTTTCACAGTAATAGTTCCCCATCAGCTAGACTTAATACTTTCTCTTTATGGTTAGATGTACAGTGTGATATCTATAAGAAATCAAATTATAAGACATAGACACTGAAATAATTCTTGTATGTAAGAATAATTGATAAGTTCTGACTGCTTTAAGTTCTATTACCTAATGCAGATTTCTGTCTTGTGATACTGATAAAGTACTGGTGCTTGTAGGAATAGATTTGGGATTACAGGAGGAGTCCATATTTGAAGAGCAGTATAGCATACATATTTTAATTTGTGCTTTGTAGTATTAGAGGCAAGGTGAAGTAGTACATTGCAATAAGCGAATTGGTAATTCTTGTTTACTAAAAGTAGTTGCTCTTTGTCCTAAAATGACTTACTTCCTTCATATCTTATGTATCAGTATTGAATCACTGTTAAGATGCTGTTGAGTAAGTTAAGCTGCAGTGTACAGACTACTTTCATGTGAAAGGTAAATGCTTCAGCCCTTCCATTGACAGTGTTGTGCCTGGTGGCGGCTCTGTGGATCTTCGAGTAACTTCCAAATAGAAGTCTTGATTTCTATTGCTTTCTGTTGGAAGCAAGATTTAAGTACTATTGTTAGAGCAGGGTACTAAACTGGAATGGTCATTCTAGCAACAGTTGCAGTGATAAGATAGTTAAGGTATTGTTGATGGAAGGTTGTTTGGTTTTTGGTTTTTTTTGTGTCACAACGTTTCAAAGCAGCAGTTTTTGATGGCTTATTGGAAGTGTATCTCCCCTGACTGGGGCAATGAAACACTTGATGCTCCAACAACCTCTTGATGGCTTTGAGACTATCAAAGCCCAGTCTGGAGGAGATTTCATCTTCATTACCTTGATAAGACTGGGGAGATAGCACCAGTGAGCAAGCAAGAAGCTGTCTTCATTGGAGGATTTTAGCTTTTTTTTTTTTTTTTTAATATTGCTGTTCAGGAAAAGTACCTGCATTTCACTAAATAAAAGCCCCTGGAAAGGCTGTCTTATAGATACTGGAAGAGCTATGAAAGTTAACAGAATTAAAATCAGAAGTGTGTTTAGCTGAATGGGAGATGACTAGTCTAAAAACTACGTAAGAAGGAGCCTTAGTATAAGTTGTTGCTTTTAGTTCTGACATCCCTGTTTGCCCTGTAAACTTTTTGGTTAACTTCTCTGTCTTATTATTCTAGGTTATCTATTGTTCATTTGGAGGAATATCCAAAGGGCTGCACTTCAATAACTTGATAGTTGGATTAGTTCTACTTACAAGAGGCAGAGAGGAAGAGAAAGCAAAATGTAAGTAATGTAACTTAGAACAGTAACAACAGGATAGTGGAGAGTAAGTGTATAATACGCTTATGTAAAGCAAGCATAAATTGTGGTATACTAAGTCCCTATTTTTATATGTAACCAGGCCATACATTTTCCAGTAAAGACAGTATATTTTTAGACATTTTTAGCTGTGTATTTTGAAATTCAGTGCATTTTTGTTTTCTGTACTCACCAAAATGAAATATTTGATAAGTCATCATGAATGTAAATGTTAGGATCCTACAGAAAGACTGTTGATCACTGTATGTGGGCAGAGGAAGGAGGATGGCATTGATATTTTTCAAAACAAATGAAAGCATCTGCCTACTGACTTCTGTTGTTTTGTCTTCCTTGTTAATCTGATTTGATAGTGTTTATTTTCTTTTTGATTAGTGGACAATGGTAAAAGAAAAAGGAGATACTTCTTGACCTAAACCTTGTTGAGCTATATTGAAATTGAATTAATCTAAGTTTTTAGTCCTTTAGTTGTTGCACAGCTTTTGGCATTCTCAGCCAGTTGTGAACTTAATAATTGAAAAATGTAACCACCATCGTTGCTTAAACATTTCTCTACTTCCTCAGACATTTTCAGTCTCTTTTCTAATGAATCTGGGAGTTATGTTGTCCGTGAAGAGATGGAGAAGATGCTGCATGTGGTCGATGGAAAAGTCCCAGAGTCACTCAAGAAATGTTTCTCTGAGGTATTTCATACATTGGGTAGTTTGTTTTTCTCTGACATACATGCTTGTGCATGTATGGGGACAAATGGACCTTGTTTAAATTGGGTAAAAGCTCATAGCTTCTTATGTTGTAATATTACATTAATTTGTATTGATGTGAATTGCAGCTTGGTATATAAATGTAGGCGTTCTCCATGCTGCTTTACTTACTGTGCTAGTTTGAAAGGTATCATTTCCCAAGGATAACCATGTTACCAAGTAAATTTAACTACTAATATTGTTAGTGGAATTTTTTCATTAGTGTGGACATTTTACTGTGATTGGGGAAGAAATCTAGAATACAGATCTGGGAGGGGAAGGGAAGTCTGCATCCTGGATTTAAAAATGCCTGCCAGCAGTGGTTGCTTAAAAATGGTAGTTTTATAGTATTACTTTTGTCTCACTGTGCCTGCTAGGAGCTACAACATTTATTTATGCTTTAGGTTGTTTGAGAGATGTAATGTTTATGAAGTTTGCTGAAGTCCTCTAAAACGGGCTATTGTTACTTTTAAATATTCACAGATATTTCTTTGGCACTAGTGATCCTGATGAATTGTCAGGTTTTTGTGCTTTGGTTGCTTCATTTGTTATCAGAGGACTACAGATCAGCAAAATCTAGTCATCATTATACATTCCACTGAAAAACTGATTGTCTAGAAGCTTTATTTGTGGATATCAGATTACTTCATTACCTTAAATTTTATTGTACTGTATTGAAGGTAACTTTGGTTATAGGCATTGGCTGAGGCAGACTCATTTAATCTGGCGGTGGTGTCATGTTGGCTTTGTAGGCAATGATTACATTCTTCATTCTTGGCTGTAATCATAAATCATATGTATACTGCAGTCCAGTTTCTGGAGCTGACCCACTTCAGTATTTCCTATTTATAATTTCCCATCAATATGGTGTGATGAATTATACCCTAACAGTTAATTGCACACTGTCCAAGAAATCCAGAAATACTTTATGAAGTCTTGCAGGAAAAGAAGTATCAATCTGGCTTCATACCATTTTCCTGTTCAAGAAAATGCTGTATATTGATTTTTCTTTTAAAATGAAAATAGTGTAATAACCCACTCAGCAGGATTTACTGGCCTGTTAATCATACTAGGTCATTGCTGGAGAGCGAGAAAGTTTAATGTTCCTGCTGTGGGCCTTCCTTCCTGCCGTATGGCAGATGAGTTTATGCTTTCAAGGATGATGTTTATAGGTACTCCTGTTCTTCAGAATTATTGCATGTATTCATCTAGAAATATAAGCTTTAAAATGCATCTTGAGTTTTCCTGACTCTTGTTTCTGAAATACAGGAAACAAATTCAGTGATACCTGTATTGCTCTAGTTGCTCAAGTTCCATCGTGGCTCAGCTGTAAACATTACTTGCTTCAAATGCCTTTTCCCCCTGTCCAAAGTTTTCCTGTCCCTCTTCTTCCTTGTCCTTCCTCTAATCAATTGCAACGATGCAGTCTTAGTGAAACGTGACACAGCTCTTGCTGTGTTTACAGAAAGCAGTGCAAAAAGTAGAGGGAAAGTAGAGTGGAACAGGTAGTAAGCAAATGATCTTGTCTCTGATCCGAACTGTTAGAGAAATAAAAAAAAAAAAAAAAAATTGTGGGCTGCTTTTTTCTTCTCCGTTAATTTGGCAGTAGAGGGTTGGTGGTTTTTTGGGTTTGTTTTTTTTTTTTTTTTTTTTTTGCTTAAGCAAGTGGTTCCATAATGGGTTAAGTCCTGCAAAGTCCATGTTGTTGAGTTGCCCTTTTCCTGACTGTCATTCTCCTAACTTTGTGCTGGCTCAAGTATTTATATGATGCCTTGATGAACTGGATTGGGAAACTGATCTGGCTGAGAAGTAAGCCCTTTTTCTGTAGCTTCTAATCCTATAAGTTATTTTTCAGCTAGATCTGTTTTGCCACATGACTGCACTAATGTGATTGCTGTCACAAAAGAGAAGGGATGAAGGCTCAGAAACAGCGTTTGGTAAGAGGGAAGGTTAGGACCATGCTGTCAGTCAGTAGTGTGGATCTATGCAGATTAAACTGGTGATGGAATAGCAGTGTAGCATCTTGACTTCCTTGAATTATAACCATGTGGAAGTCTATGATAGTAGCTGTAAGTATTGGGGTATTTCTGCATTTATTTGTTCGAGAAAAATGTAACTAACGCTCTTTAGTCTAGGAAAAAGAGGCATGATCTGAAATGATACATTACAATTGGAATATGAAGCAAATGTTTTAGCGGCAATGGTGATTAACCATTTGAGCAAACTGGCAAAGGAAGTAGTGGATTTTCAATTTTCTGTAGTTGGCAGTTGCAGATAGTCCGTGGCCAAATGCAAACTGTTGGATTCTGTAGAGATGTAATTCAGCAAAGTTTAATGGTCTGTGATATTAGGGAAGTTTAAATAATCAATGACTTGAAACCTCTTTCACTTTGCAGACCCCTGTTTATGTCTCATGGAGATTAGGATCTCCATATAATGAGTTTGTCTACTGATAATAGGTTTGCTTGGATTTTAGTTAGTTTTGTAGGTCCTGTAGAAATTAGTCTGCTGATCTCTATGGTATCATGGCCACAGCTTGGAAACCATTCAATTAAATGGTTTAAACAGCCTCTCCAGCATTTAAACTCTGTGAATCTATAGTTTTTATGTATTCCGGAACAGGCAGTTCCATAAGACATCCAGCAAGAGGACTGAGTTAGGAGATACTGTGAATTGACATTCATGTTTGCATGTATGCTCCAGAGTGGGTTTTGGTCAATAGAGGCAAAAAATTGACGTGCTACCGCAGCGATTAATCATATTATTAGTTATTCACAAATCTAGTTTTTCTGTGTTAAGTGTTTGTATAGTTCCGCAGATATAGCAGAATGTTTATGATTTTATAGCACCTGTTACTTGGCACATAAGAGCTTTTATCTATCATAATAAATTTAAATTCATAAAAATAACCTCTGTTATTTTGAGTTTTAAGTAACCATTTTTCTTCTAATCCCTTTAACCTGAGGTTCAGAGTAAATGACTTTCCAAAGGACACGTTGAGTAGGTGGTTGAAATGCAGAGAGAGCTGAGGAGTCTAATTTCCCTCCCAGTGCTGTATTTCAGAATGAAATGGAAAAACAGGCATGGCTCCAAAGAAAAAAAATTATTTTAGTACTTATTTTTATAGGACATTGTCCCAATTATTGTTCATACAGCTGGATGGTTCCTGTTTACTGGTACTGAGAAAGCAGATTAAAACAGCTCACATTTTCTTATTTTTCTTACAGGGTGAAAAGGTAAACTATGAGAAGTTCAGGGTTTGGCTATTGCACAACAAAGATGCTTTCACGTTTTCCCGTTGGCTGCTGTCTGGAGGTGTATATGTGACACTCACTGATGATAGTGATACACCTACCTTCTATCAAACCCTGGCTGGAGTCACACACTGTAAGTAAACAATGCTTGTTATTACGCACATTTTTTAAAACTGTTTCTGAGTTCACAGACATAAACTGTTGCCTTGCTGTAGTTGTTTATTAAAGCTCCCTACTCTGATGAGATACGTGCAGTTCTGTTCAGTGAGATAAATTTCTTCTCCATGCTAATTTGTTCTCTGCGTTTTGTGCTGTGACACGTAAAACATTGTTATGTACAAGGACACTGTTGGTCGTTATTTTTAAGAGATAACAATATTGAGTTAGCAACACTTCTTGCAGTAGAATTTTGCTACTGAGCCAATTAAGAAAAAAAAAAGGAAAATATCTTCTCTTTGGGAAATACATTTATTTAAATTGACTTGACATTAATACTGCTTTAATATTTGGTCTTTCAGATACAGTGGATCGTAAAACTATTGAGACAGTTCTGAAAATAATGCTCGATTCAGAAATAAGTATTACTTCTTAATTTGCTTTCTGCAGTAAAATAAGTAATATTCCTGGCACGTGATGTAGTCAGGGAACTAAATTAACTAAAGAGAAGCCTCCTCAGGATTTGCATTTAGGAATAATCTCCAAAGAACAAGTGCTTCCTTATGTCTATATTAATGTAAAAGAAGGAGCAGCTGTTTTTTAAATTAAATGTAAAAACAAAAGGCTGATAAATTATACTTGATAAATTATGCTATACATTACAGTAAAGCATCTAAGGGACTGTGGTATCCCTAGGAGAAGGGTGTTTGCTGTTGAGATGTTAGTGATTTGAGCAATCTGGTTGTGTTTTATGTACTCTCATAGATTTTCTTTGTTGGTGTCAGCACGGCATTTAATCTCTTTAATGGGTGGGTTACTTGAATAAAGCAACATACAGTTTTTTCTCTTGGTTTTAAATATGAGCATTAAAATTCTGTTCTGACCGTCTGAAATGAAAATGCGTAATAAAATTAGTTTATAGGGAGGTAATTTATTTGCATTACATGAGAGACTGCAGTAGACACTGAGGTTCCAGAAGACCACTAAATTCTCTGAGGTCTAATAGACAAGGTAGAGAAAGAGGTATGCTAAAAAAAAAAACCCCAACCCTCTTTGAATTTTCTAGACTTCAGCCCTCAGAAAAATCTCTCAAGCTGTATCGAATTGAGATCCACCATGCCTCCAACCTTGTCAAGTTTCCTCTGCCCTAAATGTTCAAAGAAAGCTTTACGCCAGGCCCGTGGATATTACCTCAGAGCTTACTTCAATTTTTTTTCATGCTTCAAAATTGAAACTTTTTCTGAACAATTTTTACTATGCTTTTTGTGGAAGGTTTTTTTATACTGAAACTGAGGTTTATAATAAAAAACAAAATCAAGAGCTACTGTTTTAGTAGATTTTATTTCATATTTAATGTTCTCACTTCCTCTGGTTTTAATATACCTGTCACTGTTACCCTCTGCAGCCAGGCCCTCAACTGTATTCCTAGCTATTTCAGATGTGCAAAATAAATTATTCCAGAAAGAAATGGTCTTTAGACTGAAGAACATAATGTTCTACTTTAGCCAACCCACACCTATGTTCTTGAATCAAGAAGAAAGCCTTTCTTCAATTTATAGTCTAAGAGATTTTCTCAGTTTTAAACAAAGAATTAGAGAAATTAAGATTGAAGTGCTATAATTATAAACAATTAAGGAGACTGGATGAGAAGCATATTAGAAAAAAATGAATGGGGACAAAATCTGTTCCGATTCTTAGAAAAAAATTGTTCAGGTGGTTCCATGTCATATTTATCTCTACTGTAGTAGTTATTTTTTTTTCCTTTTCATTTTGTAGAGGGAGTATTTTCATCTTCTCATCTCAAATTTCTCAACCTTTGTCTTAACAGAATCCCAGTTACTTAATCAGTCCCTAGCAAATCCAGTTGCCTCAAGTACCTCAGTTTACATTTGAGCCTTTTTGATTGCAAGGACCTATGAACTGGTAACAGCGTCTCTGCTACCATTTCAGCCTTAAAATCTTTTTCTGAGGACGCCTTCTGCAGGAGCGTAGTCTGTTTTCCATTTAGTGACTATTGTCCGCTCTAACTTCCAGTTACCTCTTTGACATCTTCAACTGTGCAGTCTCAGAGCTTGCTTAATTGCTGTTACATATACGGACTTCTTTATGAAGCAACAGTCTTGCTTTCTGTATAAATTTTCATAGCAGACTCAGTGATCTTACCTCAGTGTAGCCATCATCTTTGTTGAAAATGTCAGTCCTGAAATCAGCTTATTCTGCTTCTTAGCTGTATCTTGTAATTCCTCAGATTTTAAGGTTAGAAGTTGAAGTAATACTTCTGTATTTGGTTTTAATCTCTCTATGATCAAGTTGGTTTATAATAATTTCGTAACACTCCTGCGTATTGCGGCATCTGATACTGTAAAACGAATTACAAAAGGAAGTGTTTAGTCTTCTTTCTTTTCTAGGAAACTTGCATGCATTGTTGCTCTTTTTTTTATGTGTGCTAGTTCATATGGCTACATGTTCTGCTGGAGAACTTACCAGACTTTTAAAGCCTTGTGAAATATGTTTGCAGAGTTTTGGGTCTTTGCTGGGTGTTTCAACACAACCTGTGTTCTCAGGGGAAAAAAAATTAACTTCTGGGGGGAAAAAAAAAAAAAAAATTAATTTCTGTTGCTATGTATTGCATTAGACCACTGAGAAATTCAGTGTTTTCTAGTAGTTGGCGGTGTTTCTTTACTGCCAGCTTACTTCTATAAGCTGTTGGCTGAGTGTAATGAAGGTAGAACTGAGTGAAAAATTAAGTTTTCCATTGTTAGGATTAAAAACGCTGAAGTAAAATAAAATATTTGAGAGTGTTTGAGGTGATTATTGAATTTTCAAGTGCATGTCAGATCTGGGGTCGAGCTTTTCATTGTATTCCAGAAAACTATGTAGCTTACATGTATTTTTGAATCAGTAAAGTGTTTCAAACTGCATACTGTCCACAGGCTCAGTATACTTAACTGAATTTGGAAAGCTTATGTGACAGTTATGTTTGGACCTCTAGATAAAATTAAATTTTACTGTGTTTTTGTTATTTTCCAGTTAAATGTTGTAATAAGAAAAAGAGAAAGTAGTTGTGCTGTGTTATGATGTCTGCAGCCCGGTATCTTTCAAATGACAGTTATGGAGAACTGTCAGGAATTTAAGATAGTAGGAAGATGAACTGGTGAAATAACCTGCTGGTGAACTAACCAGCCTCCCCCAGGTCTGGACAAATACTTTCTTTATAACATATCCGATGATTTCCCTTGTGATTTGAGACAGTATGGGAATCTCATACAACACATGCAAAAGTAAGGAAAATATCAGTGTTTGAGCACTTGGAAGTAATTGCAGCAAAGTATGAATATTTGGGACCTTGCTGTTTTGTTTTTTAAGTTTAATAATTGCAGTCTAATCAGGTCAATCTAAAGAATAAGAAATTTAGAGCAGAAGTATTCTTAACACAGCTGAATGTAAAACAGTAAGGGCTGTTATGACAGTTCCTTTTCTCTAAATGAAGGCTTGTTTTTAATACTTTTACCTAGGATAATGGTTTCCTTTGGGGACAACAAGTAACTGAAATAATGTTTAGTAAACCTAGGCAGACACTGTTAACAGAGTACAGTGAAAGAGTGAAAGGTTTTAAAATTTCTTCTACTGTAAAATGGAAACTAATTTGTGAAACTTGCTGGAGCGATTATGAATTTCTCACCTGGCTCCGGGGCTCCGGCTGGCTCGCCACGCGCCCTCTCCTGGCTCAAGCTTCAGACCTTCCTACCAAGCCTTACCTCCTCTCACAGTGTACTGCTTCCCATTAAACATCTTGAATAATATGTCAGAGACATGAAAAATTGCAGTGATAAAAATAGTGAAAGTTATTAACATTGATTTAGAAACAGACAGCGAACATTTTATTGCAAAGCACCAGTGACTCCATTTAAATTTGTTTAATGAGCCAAGCTATCAGGGAAACAAAGGAATTCTAATTTTTCATTTGTAAATAACATTTATTTTGGTATGCAGATGACTTTAATTATATTTCTCAGCACATAATTAGAAATGAAATTTTAAAGTTACAGGAAGCTGCACACACTTACTGCTTTTAATCAAATTTTGTTCCATTTCACTTAAATCATAAATATGAATAATTTCATTTGAAAGCTACCAAAATAACTTAAGTTTCTTTTGTACCTTTGTTCCCAAAAACCAGTTTCAGGGATATGACTCTCTTCTACACCTGAGTACTGACCAGCTAGCAGTAGTTTGGATTTTCTCAGTTTCATCGTATGATCGGGTACCTTTTGGGTTTGTTTGTTTTTTGTTTTTTTTTAAAACATCATATTGAATAGCACTGTAGTGGAGCATGTAAATCAAAGATAAATCCTGTCAGGGACTACTGCTAACACTAAAGTTCTCTGTAGGGGAATATTCCCCCAAATCATTATACATCTTTAATAATTACAAATTAAACACCTTATCTTTTCCAAATGTAATTCAATAATACAACGATTCTCTGCCACTGGAGGCTGTCATTTTGTTGCCTACCCTAGCTGGTTTGCACTCTTGTAGGTATCAGAGTGGAACTGACTCCATCCTATCTGCAAAGTACAGCTTTCTGTGGCTTAGTTTGGCAGACAGACACACAGGAACATGAGACATGGAAAGGTCTCCTGTCCCTCCAAGCGCAGACCCTGGGGGGGTCACTGTATCATTCCTTTCGTAAGATATTGAGGCTTATTTTTTTTAAATTTTTTTTTTCTCCATTGGGGTATACTATTCCAGTACATCTTCTACATGTGGGCAGTTTGTCTTAATTTTCTGTCAACATTGTCCTTGGTTTCAGACACTCTCTGCTCTCCTTCCTTCTTACCATTCAGTCTAAATGCAAGTGACTGTTACGTTTCTTCTTGACCTTTTTGTCAAAGTAAAATGAGCCCAGTGCAGGTCTGTTTCAGACCAGGTGCTCCATCCCCTGTTCCATCTCAGCCTTGGGTGATACATGTTGCTGTCATTCTGACACCAGATGACACCTCATCAGTTTCCTTCATTTGGCTGGAAATATTTCTTTTGCTGCAACATAGGTGGTGGTTCCTTTTTTATGACTTGAGTCATTTTGTTGTGTCTCAGTGTCATGTGATGGGCTTATATACTCAGGTTTTCAGTTCTTTTCCATGGGGAGAATACTCCCATTTATCAGAGAGGTTACTGGTTTCAAACTGACAGACCATGTAATTTGTACTTCTTTGTTACCTGGTTCTCGTGTCACTGAGTTCTTACTATAATAGCATCCTAATTCTCTTCTGAATTGAAGAGACTCTCTTCTGTCGTCAGAAAAATTCATCAAAGTGTTCCTGCTTTTTCTGACAGCTCTTACGTACCGACATGCAGTAAGACAGTGTGTAATCAGTATAATAATTATATTTTAGAACATACAGTTATCGCTAATTTAACATAATAAATGAGAGAAGCCCTGCATAACCAGACAGCGTGGTTGAAATGGAAGAGTGAGTTTTTGAAATAGTATAAAATTGAAACTGAATGTTGTGGAAGTAAACGCTCCTGTCAGAGATGGGTTTATAAACCTGTAGGGCTTTGTGTTAAGATGAAGATGTGAGTCTGTAAAAGGAAAGTGAAATGAAGTGATCACTTAACTTTGCTCACGTTAAAAGGCTGTCTGGATGTTAAATACATGTTCTGTAGCTTGCCCACTTCAGCTGTGGTACCCACTCTTGAAACGCCATCTCTTAATGATGTATGGAAGGTCACTAGAAGTCAGTTCTGAAGATTTTGGATTTATTAAAGGTACCTTCAAGAGCAAATTTCATTCTGTACTATTTTCTTCTAAGTGTGTGAACACTTGTGCTTTGAGAGGAACTGTAGTGTTTAATATCTCTTCTGTATGGGTTCCCATCTTAAGGCGGTGATACACTATATTCTCCTAGATAAAAGCCTGGGTAGTTGTGTCTGACAGACACAAGGATCTTGGTTCAAGTCATAGTATTCCCTTCTCTCTATGTCCATTTTTCAATTGAGGGGAGGGGGGAAGATGAAAGTATTACAGCAGACGAGGCCAATAAGAAAAAGCCTCAGTGTCACTTAATCTGCATCTTGCCACTTCGTTATCCTCTTAGTTCCTGGGCTATTTTATGTCTTGCAAAGCAGCTCTCTGTGCCCAGGTCCCAGAATCTTGCGTGTGTTAATTTGAAAGCCACAAACAAGTGTGTTTAGTCAGAAATACTGTTTGGTGTTCAGTCATTCGGTCTCTGGTTCTGACTCAGCCGTTGCGCAATGAAGAGCTCGCTCTGTGACTGGGGAATGAGTTTTGTGCGGAGGATATCATGGTAAACAGTAAAACAAACCAAGTTTCAGTTAAAATGTTGGGAATATGGTATGCTTCTACTGCTGTGAACCAGAGAGGATTGTACCAATAGGTGGGTAAAAGTTAAAGTTTTAAAATATATTTAAATACTTAGTCAATTTTGGTTGTATAAAGAATTGTAATAAATAGTGCCTGAAATGAAAACATGTTTTTAAATTTTTTTCTCAGACAGAAGATTATTCATGGCTTGCTACCGATGCAGTATTTAAGAAGGGCATACGTTTCATGGAAATGGCATTAAAGTGAAGGATGCTTTTTTTTTTTTTGTGTTTATCACTGTCATGCAACCTGACCGTCAGTCACAGTGTGGCAGCTGGTTTTAAATTAACTCATTTTTAGTAGATTTACAGTTTCTCAGGTGCATATTTTTGCTGAAAATGTTTACCCGTTCTTCCCTTACGATATGAAGACTCTGGCTTGAGGTGTACTTGACATTATCATTCTTCTGGTTATACTTGTCTAATTCTTAGAGAATTGAACTAAGAAACACTATTCATAGTTTTACAGATCTGAAAGTTTTTCATATTTTTAATGGGCAAGTGATGAGGGAGACATAAAATAGCATATGGTAGTAAACTGGTAGCATATGATTAAATTTCACAATTGCAATATATCTCCATGTGACCTCAAATAATTGTATCAGGTATTTAATTGACAAAAATGAATACTTACTTGGCCTAGAAAGCCAGTCTGTTCTGATGTTTTGGACTATGCTGTATATATAAGATACAGTTTTTTAAAATAATCATAAGTTATTTAAAATTTGACCTACTGAATGAAAGCCCAGTTCACACATCCTGATGTGATTGAACAGGCATTAGGAAAAAAATTTCATACTTTGAAAAGGCAAAATCCTTTATCTATATAAAACCTCTTTAGAATATGGCATTTTTTTCATACACATTAGTATGTTTTGGATAATAAGTGCAGTCTCCTTTTATCATGCTTCATTTAAACTTCATTAACAAATATGATTATATGTGTATATCATAAATTGCAAGAGATTTCTTTTAGTTTACGTTTATGGAGGAATAGATGGTGCATTACATATCCTGAGACTGATTTACAAGATTATGTGCAAAAAATCACTCTGGAGAAATCAAATTATGTAACAGCTGGCTTTTCAACTGCAGAGTTAAACTTTCACATGTGCTGTAATCCAATAAATCTTTCCATATTTTATAGAAGTGAAACTATTGCAGTGGGCTACAATTCATTGTTACTGTGAATGAAAAATATTCCTTTGTCACGTTTTTACTTGTATTCAACCTAAGTTGTGTAAGTCTAGTCAATACAAAGAATGTTACTTCCTACTACGTCAGTTTTACTTTTGAAAATGTTTGGCTCTTCTGCGGAAGGTCAATACGCTGGACCTGCCTTGGCTATAATATCAACGTAGCACTTATGCTAATACTTATCAGCTATTCCTTTGAAGATGATTGTTTGAAAATTCTTTGTCTTTTAAATGACCACGTAATTTCAACCACTGCTTGACAGAAATGCAGATAAGATGCTTTCTGATAACCTTTCTTTTCTGAATTTAAAATATAAAGCAGCAAAGTTAGCACTGTAGAAACCATCTGTGAAGTACAATTAAAAAAATTGAATATAACTAGCTTCTACCATAGATATTTGAGAAAGGTTCTCTGACAAAATAAAACAATCTTTCAGTTCTTAATTCCTATAGATAAATAATGCATCTGCCAGTGAAAGCAGGTTTCTGCAGATTTACTCTTCAGTAAAGACAATGTGAGCTTCCTTATGTTTTTTGAATAATCTTAGTGTTGCATCATTTCAAGAATGAAGTGCAGCTAGTACATTTGTTATTCTTCCTAGTCACAAAGGTAGATTAGAAGGAAACAAAGTGATTTACATGCTCATGCTCAAGAGGGTTAGCATAATGCTTTTGTATTTGCTAATGACAGCAATAATGTGTATGTGCAATTCTTCTAAATGACAGTACAAACTTGCCCTTTATGTGCAGTTCTTTAGCTAGTATAATAGTACTGTGATTCTCTTCATGTACATAAAGTTCTGTCTCATGAAGTGGCTTTTACCTTTCTTTTTTTCTTTTACCTTTTTTTTTTATTTCTGTTCTTGAAACTCCATGAATATACTTTTTCTTCTATTTCCTGCAGAATACTGGTACTCTAGTCCTAAAGCCATGTGTTGTGAGCTTGCTCTTATCAGTATTGTAGCACCCTGATACCTGTAGAGGGAACAAGACTGAGGGAAAGTGTATTTTATTTGGTAGATTCTCTCTCATCTGTTGATACGCTGACTGTTGTGGGGCAGGTATGTTGTTAAATCATCAAGAAATCGCTGTATTTCTTGGAACATACCAGATGCTGTTCTATATCACTTGACTGTTTTGCTGAGGATCATGAAGTTGCTTACATCTGTGGCAGTGCTAAGCACCCATGATATTTCTATATGCTGATCTTCAAAGGAATAATTTATCTTCCTTGATTTCTGGTAGAATAACATTCCTTTTATGTATTTAGATTATTGCTTCTTCATGTATTGGGGACAGACTTCTTAGTAGGGCCATAGTATGGTTTTGGACAAAAAGAGGATAGATTCAGACAAGATGTAAAGGAGAAATTTTTTACGATGAGGGAGGTGAAACACTGGCATGGGTTGCCCATAGAGGTGGTAGATGCCCCATCCCTGGAAACATTCCAGGTCAGGTTGGACGAGGCTCTGAGCAACCGGATCTAGTTGAAGATGTCCCTGCTCATTGCAGAGGGGTTGGAGTAGCTGACCTTGAAAGGTCCCTTCCAACCCAAACCATTCTATGATTGCAACACAAGAGCCAGGAGATGGTAAGCCAGATAAGGGAATTTGATCCGTCTAGGAAGGAGGGGGAGAGGAGAAAGGAAATCAGTTTAGTTTTTCTTCTGGATCAGTTCTCTTATCTCACTTACTATGTAAATGCACAATAGCTGATAATGATACAAGTGAGGATGCTGCAGCACGTGCCTGGGGTTAAGGGGGAAGGTAAACTTTCTCTGTTCAGCCTGAAGTTATGTCAGCTTAACGTGACCCTAGAACTGCAGCTTTGGTGTGGGTGTTCTGCATGCTAGTGTATGGTTTGTCTAGTGATTATACTGAATGTACAGAGGAAAAGGAGGGCATGTTTTCACTGATGTTACTTTTCTAGTTAGACTGCCTAAAAATATTTTACAGGAAGATGCAAACCCCTTCCACTCCTCCACCTCTACTTCAGATACTAATTTTTGTTCAAAATTTTCCAAACTTTCTGCTGATGAGGGTAAGGTTTTCGATGCATTAGATGATGTGCCTGCTGGGTAGTTACAACTCGGTCATGCTTATTGTAGGTTACCTACTATAAGTTACTATTCTGTTTAAATTACTACTCCTAATGACAGAAATAGGAAAAGAAATCAATAAAATTTCAATTTGATATGTAACTTTTTGGGGGTCTCTTCTCTTCTTAAGCCTTACAGGATTATTATTGTTTCTGTAGACTAAACCAGGCCAAATAGCTCAAGTTAAACCTATTAGAAAGCTGGCATGGATTTAAAGACTCAGAACCATCTGGGAATGGGATCACGCGTAGTGGTTCTTAATATAGACAGCTTTGTCATTACATATCTATTTGAGAACCAATTAATTTGCACTGACCTAAAGCAGTGTTGTGACACACTTGCATATGTAAAAAGGTTAAAAGTATTGTTGAGCAGAAACTTAATATTTTTATATATATATTTAATTTCAAGGATAAAATGTAAGGAGACTGGCAGTTGTATATAATGTTTTGAAAGAAAACACAAGTTCTTCCTCTGGCTATTTTTATTCACCTTTGCCTAGCACCTTGTTTTACTCATCGTTGGGTTTGGGGTTTTGGTTTTTTCCCCTTCTTTAAATTAGCTTGTAAGTTCCTCTGTATAAAGTATCTTCTAGGTTTGTATAATCACTCCCCAATGTTGTCTGGGTTTCTAAGTGCATCTGTAGTATAAATCATAAAGTGAAACAAACTATTTTATATTTGGAAAAAATTAATGCTGAGATACAGTGTTTAAATGTCACATTAAAATTTAGCCTTATTACCGTATAAGAAGGCTAAAAATTTCAAATAGGAATTTTTCGAGAGCAGCCAAGTACTAAATAATTTTTTTTTCCCATAAAAGTTCTGGGATTTTTTTTTTAAACGCTACTTTGCGTCCTTTTAGAGGTTTTAAATACTGGATACCTTGGGAAAATAAGATAGCGCACATATAATCTACCTGTTCAATTCACCAAGAAGAAATATGTGAAAACGAAGAGGCTGCTGGAACCTTTAGCGGTGGGAAAAGTTCATTTCTGTATTTCTAAACACTTGTGATGATATGTTATTGATGTTGAACTCCTAGATGGTGAATAGGTAAGATGATTCTGTAGATAAAGAAGGTAAAATTGGACCTTTGTCTCTCTACTGCTCGTATTTTTAATTTTTATATTCAGGAGTCAGGCACAAAGAAATCAACATCATTTCTCTTTGTGACAAAATAATGCTGCATTTTTATTTGGTGCTGAATTCTAACATGGTCTAGATGTCACCAAAAATTTCTTTTATTTTTGTTGATTATACAGTGGAAGAATCTGACATCATTGATCTCGAAAAACGATACTGGCTGCTAAAAGCTCAATCAAGAACTGGACGTTTTGATTTAGAAACATTTGCCCCCTTAGTTTCCCCTCCTATTCATCCATCTCTGAGTGAAGGTATGGAACTTTGATCAAACGTGCAAGGAAATGATTTTGCTGTGGTGTTCAGTATCTGATTGTCTACTGACATACAAATTTTATGGCTTTAAAAGTGGGCCTATTTTAAAATGTATTTTAAGCTTAAATTACAGAGATCATTCCACTGAGTTATGAATGTTTGAAAATGAGAAAAGATGCCTGAGAAATCTCTATTTGTTGGGAAATCTGGAACGACAAAGGAAGCGATTCTTCTATGTGTTGCATTCATGTTAGTTGTCAGGAAATACGTCAAACTTTGTGTGTAATTTGCTCTGTAGTTCCTTAAAATTTTTCATTGGGCTCCTTAAGATTCTGTAATGACAAAATATACTGCTGTCCCTGGACGAGATAAAATAGAAGACCATTTTTAAACTGACAAGTGTGAGTTTCGTCTATTAAATGACAATTCAGCATGCAAGTCAGAAGTTGTGTTATGCAGTCAATGAGACAGTCTTCCCTAATAGCATAAGTTGAGGAAGACTTTGTTCAGAAGACTTGGTCAGGAGATTTGTATGTTGCAATGCAGACATATTAATAACCAAGCTGGTCTTTCAAGTTGAAGCCACTCTGGTAATAACTGGAGGTTGCAATTGTCTAATTGCCATTTACTGCATAACATGAGGACATTAAGTAACATTCTATTTACATGCTAGTTTTTGTCTGCAGTCCTAGAGTGAGAATTTTTTATCACCAAGTGGTCATCTTTACTGACAAGTGGCAGCAGTAAGTAGAAAATGGGAAATTCATCTGCAGGGGATGCAAGCTGTTAAAATACCAGAACTTATGTTCAATTCAATAGGGATACATGCCTACATCCTTTTGCTCATAAGTGAGTTTTCTCTTCTTAGTGGTATAAATTTACACAGCTGCTATAGGGAAACTTGAATGGTTTCTGGTCGTTCTATATGTCTTCTGTGAATAGTGCAACTGAGTCATTGTCACTAAAAAAAAAAGTTTTGTGGGATAAAAAAAAAAGTTATATGTGCTGAATGAATAGAACTCTTAAATCCTTCAAAGGCCAGTAACTAAAACTCCTAATTCACTTAGGGCCAAATTTGCAATGGTATTCAGTGATTTTCACAGGAGTTTCTATCAGGCACTTTGGAAGAGCCAAAGCATTTGGCATCTGAGTACCTTTACTGGTTTGGTCCTTTAGCTTTTGTGAAAAAGCTTGTCCTGATCATACTGGTTTAGATGTACACACTATAAATCAGTCATTACAAGGAAGGCATGAGAATAAGGCTCCTGTTCAGAATTCTTGATTCCCTTCCCACTCCACCCCTGGCTTTGTCTAGCCACACATAAGTGATCTAATTCACCTTTACAGTGGTCTTAGTAGTGCTTAATTATCTTTATTACACTTAGTGAGAATTAGTTATGATCATAAGTGTTTGTACTTCTCCTTGCAAATGTTAACCATTAACCCTTCATATAAATGCTAAGTATCATTGTCAGCTGTTTCAGCCAGATGCTGTAACAGGAGATGTTTTTGTGGTTTGCAGGTTTGTTTAATGCTTTTGATGAAAACCGAGACAATCACATAGATTTTAAAGAAATTTCCTGTGGGCTCTCAGCATGTTGCAGGGGACCCTTGGCAGAAAGACAGAAGTGTAAGTATGTGAAATGTTAACTATTAATTTTAGAGAAGTTTTTCAGTTTGAGCAATGAAGTTTAGTTGTTTCCACCTTTTTAGAAATTTTTTCCACTGAACAAGTGTGTGTCTGTGAAAGGTGACAGACTTTAGAAGTTAAAAAATTAAAGGAATTTTAAATATCAGGGCTTCCTTTTATAAAGGATGATTAAACCTAATTCTGTATATTTTATAACATCCTTAGCTTCATATAAATTATCAACCTGTTTGGGGGAAAAAAAATATATTTCGGAAGTTATTTTGCAGTGTTCTGCATTATGATGCAGTAGTTTGTATCTCAATAAAAAAAGTGCAGACACTTATCTATTCATTATATATAATATAAAACAAATGTCCTATTTGATTGTCTTGTGGTGAATAGCATGTTCTGGCTTGTTTACTGTCCAGTTTTCAGCTGGCTCCTTGAAAGGTTCTTGTGTTTTGAAATACCTTTGTTCCATACTTTTCCAAAGCCATATTGCTGCAACTTAAAAGCTATCATTCACTGGAAATTTCTGGATGCACATATGTTCCCTGCTCTGTCACATCAGAAAACACAGCAGAGAATTGCAGGAATCTAGATTTCAGTTTATTAAACACAGCTGCTCCATTTCCTCACTACCACACATGCATCCTGCCTCATCAAAACTGTCAGTACTAAATCATGTTCTTGTGACTCTGCAGACTTACATTCTGCAAGAAAAAAAAAAATAGTTGTTGAGTAGTTCTAACATAGAAAAGTAATTTCCTTTTTTCTCAGTTTGCTTCAAGGTTTTTGACATTGACCGGGATGGCGTGTTGTCTCGCACTGAACTTAAAGAAATGGTGGTTGCACTTTTAGAGGTCTGGAAAGATAACCGTACTGATAAAATACCTGTAAGTTATATTTGGATTTTTATTAATTTGCTTCTGTTTCTTGAAGTCATCCTTCAAAAGTAGGAATGTGAATGTTGTTTGAACATGGTTTCAGTGAATACAGGCTTCCTTGAGCTACCTTAGCTGAGGAGTATTGATAACTGGATGTAACTTACCTTGCATAACTTTGACCTGCCATTAACCAAAGTAGAATGATTTGACTATAATGTATACTGTTTCACATAAAGAAACCTTAGGTACAAAGGTGCAACTGTCCGGAAGCACTCAGTTGTGAATTACATAGAGGTATCATCAACATTTCTTATACTTTTATTTTGAACCCATGCAGCTCCAAAGAGTGCTGTGAGAATTTAACTGTTTTCTAATCCTTTTGTTTGTTAAGGAATTGGACATGGGTTTGTCTGAAATTGTAGAAGATATTTTGAATATGCATGATACCACAAAGGTAGGAATTTGCTGTTCTTCCCTTGTCATTTTTATACACTAGTATCTTCAGTTTATTTATAAGAAAGAAAGTAAAATCCTGTGCTTTCTTTAAAGCAGAGATGTGTCAATAAAAGAATTGCTTTCAAGAAATGTCAGTTTTCCATTAAAATTTTCCACATTGTTTTGTGAGAGAAAGAACATGTTTGAATTTTACAAGCCATTTTTATATATGAAACTAAACCAAACATACATAACCAGATTAAATTAATTTGAAGCATATACTGTGTGCAAGGCTTTGCTATGCATAATTAATACCAGTTTTAAATCTGATGCTTGACTTTTGTTCTGGATAAACTGTTCTTTTGTTTCATGTTTAGAATGATCTTAGGAAAAAAGGGGTAGTGCATTAGTGTATCTTACATTTTA
Organism: Aquila chrysaetos chrysaetos; assembly: GCF_900496995.4. NCBI lineage: Eukaryota > Metazoa > Chordata > Aves > Accipitriformes > Accipitridae > Aquila > Aquila chrysaetos. The sequence continues at coordinate 41,017,660 of NC_044013.1, forward strand.
TCCTCTGTAAAGATGGATTACTCTCCTATGCTGGAACAGGACTGTTAATTCAATAGTAACTTATGCATTATCATTATAAAACTTCTTTGTTTGCAATAATATTATATACAACCAGTGAACCTATGTACAGTGATATTGTTTCAGAGCTAAGTATCTGTGAAACCATGGAGACATCTGTCATGACTGTTGTGACACACGGCAAAAAGTCGTAGTAGTTTATATGATGCTTTATAGTTAGCTGTGTGTAAATCTTTAATTATGTTGTTGCTTTTTCCAGACAGGCACTATCATCTGCAAACAATATAGGGGAAGTTGTTTCCATTATTTCATCCTTTGCTTACTAATTGGGAATAGTGTCTGGCAACTATAAATAATTTAAGAAAAAACTATAAAGAATGTCTAGAAATGCTTAATTACTTGTTTGAATAGTTGTCTTGCCTGCTTGTACTCCAACAAAGTGGTGGGCAAATACTTTATTATAATTCTTTCATTACCAAAGCAGTAGAAAATATGGCTTCAGTGAGCTCGCTCTTTCATCCTTTGAGGTTTTTATTGTTTGCTTTTTTAAACAGGGTAGTTTATAAGCAAGTGCATAGCAGTCTCATTTCCACAAAGGGTTAAAAAAGAAGACTAAGTCTTCAGAATATCTTTCATAGTTGCACCATGAATGTAGTGCAGGAAAGAGCTGATGGTGCAGTAATTACATAAATTACTTAACCTCTTTTCATATGTTAGCTTTGACCTGTGTGAACTCTGGAGAAAATGGTCTGTAAGAAGAGGCAGAGTAGCTGCCACTTCTGTGAAATTGGCTATGAATTATACTACAGTATAAAAAATTCAGGTTGATCCTATCACTGAATTGTTGAAAATCAGAAGGTCCTCTGACATTGGTCAGTGTTATGCTACAGTCACTTTTCAAGTGATTAAGAATTAATAGTGCTTGTGTAGTAAGGTAAGATCGTAAGGACGTGATGATCCAAAATAGTTTTTTGCAACCCACAGAGGAAGGTGGTGGATTTCTGAATGGATGCAAGTATCTACATGCGCAGAGCTTATCCGGACGATCGAAGTCTTAGATTGTCTTAGTCTTGTTTTGTTTCCTACAAAGTGATTGCCTTGATGAGTCACATACTGCTTCTGCTGATGTCTTGGTTTGAGAAAGTATGACTACTGCAGCTGAGCATGAATACTGAATCTGAATGATGGAGAGCAGGAGCGAACGTTACTTGTTGTGCATGGTTTGTCCTCTGTACTGTCAAAGCTTTTTCGTTCTCTAGGTTGCATATGTTATGCTAAAACTGGATTTTTCTTCTTTCATTGGATCAAATTTTATTACCAGAGTGATAGATGCTAATTTTTATCAAATCACTGGCTTTGTCATGCCTTGTATGACACATTTAATGAGCATTTTAATAGAAATAGGTTAATGGTTTAATGGTTTTTCCTTCCCCTTTCCTTCTCCTCCCTTTAACTAAGCTTGGACACCTCACTCTGGAGGACTACCAGATATGGAGTGTGAAGAGTGCACTTGCCAATGAATTTTTAAATCTACTTTTTCAGGTATGTTTAGAGGAATTTTAAACTTGAAAATTATGGTAATTAACTCATGAGCTTTTTGCATTGCCACGAAGCACAGCATCAGCCTTTGTGCCAACATGCTTAGAGTTTTGTCTATTGCAATAAGTTATGTGTTTTTGCAATTGTGCATTACCTTGGCGGAATGATTCTCTATTTGATTATTCTTCTTTTCAGTGTATGGAGATGCCTAAAGCATAATCTGTTAAAGTGAACGTAGTGTACTGTTTATAAAATGAAAAGACATTTCAAGTGTATCAGCCATTATATTTTTCCATTAGAAAAAGGCTGTGTTCTTAAACAGTTGTTCTTGCAAATGTTTGCCAAGAAAGTGACACAGAAAATGAGAAAAGGTATTACTAACTCTTTACAACCACTTTCCCTTTAAATTTTCTGTTAAGGCCATCTAAGGAACCTTTCATTGTTTTTTTTTTTTTTTTGATGAAGCAGTCCTTGAAAGCTGTGATAACATATCACTATTGTGATGCAGAAGCTGAGGATTAAGTGTGTACAGAATTCATTTTAATTGAGCTTGAACTGGATTTTTATAAATCCTTAAAACAGTTGTATTTTAGCGCTGGCTCACTTTGTGCAGAAGATAACCCCTAAGATATTTTCATTCACTGCAGTTTGTTCCTTACCTGTTTTCTGTAGAGGTTGATACTTTGAGTTTAAATAATAATCATCATCATCCTCCTCCTCCTCCTAATGGAGCCTTGAAGATTTGCCCTAATTTAGTATTCACCTCCAGCCCCATATGACAGTCTCAGTTCTTCCAGGGAAGGCTGTGGAGAACCAGTGGGCTCCGTTCTCATTTTACCACTGAAGCTTAATCAGTTACAGGGTCAGATTGTAGCAGAAAAATACTTCATCAGAGAGAAGCTGTGTGGTTTTTAAAAAAAAAATAAATCTCGTGAGAGGCTACCTGAATAACATACTACTGATTCTCCTGTTTATGACCCTAGACTACTTTATAAATTGTATTTTGAACTGTACTTTTCCAAGAACTTCAGGGCAACCGAGTGAGAGCATTCTGAGGCCATCAGCTACACCACAGCTGAAAAGAAAAATCAGAAAGTTCTGCAAATTCGTTTTGTCTCTAATTGCATCAGGTTTTGCTTACATTGCAACCTTCTCAAGAAGGGCTGTCTTTATTTTTGGACCATCTAGCATCAAATATCCTATCATAACTTAATATTGATTAACTAACAAATATCTATGCAATATGGAAGTAGAAAGAATGAACATGTAATAAATTTGTCTTCGTGATGATGACACATCGCCATTGTTACACATTGTCTCATTTACAGTATTTTTTCTCCTGACAGAGTTGCTACATTTTCATTTTAGATTTTTATTTTTAGTTCCTTCGATAACTTTATCATATGAGGCACCCTGATCTCATGCTGCAGGCTCAACAGCATGCTCGCACAGGACAGAGTCTGCCATTGATTTGTCTGTGCATTTATTTGAACTGTCATGAGCTTGTGTGTCTCGCCTGCAGACGGAAAAGCTAACTAGTCTGAGTGGAGTGCCTTGGAGAGCTTGTCAACAAATTGGTTTGTTTGCAGCGGGGATAGTTTATATGAAGAATCTGATACTAGCACGGTGTTACATGAGTTTAAAAAGAATCATCAGAGCCAGCTGTGTGTGTTGGAAAATCTGTTGCTTCCCAGCAGCTAATGGCCTTTGTTTTATTCAGAATGTGAAATGGTCTCTCACACTGTAATATAAATTTAAATAAGATATCTCACCAGTCATTAGAAATCTCCAGCTGAGATGCAAATTGATAGCCTCAAAAGAGACATAAGGAAGAGACTATAAATCATGTTATGAGTAGCAACCAATTTGAAAACCGTCTTGGAGAGGAGACAGCTGACCCTCCTCCCTGCAATGGGAAACAAAGACTCCTGCAGAGTCTGTTCCCCTCCGCTCATCACTCCCTGCCGCATGCCCTGTGGCTGCGGAGCTGCTGGGAGAAACCAGCCGGAGATGTCACTGCAGCCAAGGCCGGGATGGTTTTACTAGGAAGAGAGGAGTAAAATATTAGCCATCTGGGACTGCTGCCTTGCACTCCGAATAAAACCCCACCCAAGTCGGGCAGCCGTCTAGGGGATGGTGCCTTTTCCTTCTGTGTTTGTTTCAAAACGAAAAAAAAAAAAAAAAAAAGAAAGAAGAAAAAGCATCAGACATTCAGAGAACGTTCTACAATTTTGAGAGCATTTTCGTTGGTGACTGGTTGGTTGGACCGCTTTAAACTTCTCTCTCGCTCTCTTCATGTGCTTGTTTTCTTTTCAGTTCCTTATATAACCCCTTCTCCTCATTTTTCCCAATTCCATTTTGTTTTTTTTTAACCTTTAGCTTATCCTCTTCCAACAGCTTGCATTCTCCCAATTCCTTATTTCCTCCCTCCAATACATATAGACATCTTAACTTTTTGTATATCTGATCCATGTCAGTTACTGTGATCTTTCATAGCATGTGCTTCAGACCTGAAAATAATGAAAATTCATTTTATGTTCAACTTAATTTGTCTTGGGGCATTTGACATCCTTGGTATCTTTGTCATAACAGTGGGAACAGGTCATGAATCTCACAGCTCAAAATACTTCTTTTTTTAGTGATTTGTTCAATTTTAGCTAACCTTGCTGCATAATTAAAAAGAATTTTATGAAAAGTCCTATTAGAGTTCTTTTCTTTCATTTACCTAGTGCTTGTTTCATAGTGGTGTAGTTCTTAATAAGAATTACTTTCTTTTTCCAGGTGTGTCATATAGTTTTGGGGCTGCGACCTGCCACTCCAGAAGAGGAAGGACAGATTATTAGGTGTGTGTTCTGCTCAGAATCTTAAATGGATTTCAGAATCATCTTTTAATATTTTCAAAAGGAGGACTGTAATTTCCCTGTTTCAACTAATACTTCATGTTGTTCCTTTTTTATATGCAGAGGCTGGTTAGAAAGAGAAAGCAGGTATGGCCTTCAGCCAGGGCACAACTGGTTTCTTATTGCAATGCCGTGGTGGCACCAGTGGAAAGAATATGTCAAATACGTAAGTATAATAATAATGTATACTGAATAAGTGATTTATTTGTATTTGTGAATGTGTTGATGAAAAAATAGTGTGGAACAAATGACTGCTTAACCAATAATGCTTGAAATTAAGTGTCTCCTGTCTCTTGGTGGAAAATAATTGTTTTGCTGAATCATTGTCACATGGTGAGCTTTTCACTATAATTTCATTAAACTGTCATTTCTTTCTGTACTTCGTTTCATCATTCCTGCATGTCAAAATATTTTAAAAAAAAAAACATACTCTCACAATAGTACTTCCCTTAAGTCTTTTGATCCGTTTGATAATAAAGCTACCTGTTTTGGTTTTGACTTTGCTTGGGGCACAAATACACACTGTGCATTTTCTGGATAAATAAAGGAGGGAATTGGTATAATTTGATTTATAGGCAATGACGGAAAGTAGTCCAGTACCTCATGGTGATCATAGGAGTCCTACTAAAACTTTATAGTTACAGAGTGCTCTGTAATACCCTCCAACTAAAATATTCAAGTTAAAGCATCACTCACTATGAATTTTACAAAAGAAAGCGTATTTAATAAAATTAAATTTTAATGAAATTTAATTGAGGTGGAGATAAATATTCTTTGCACGTTACGCAAGTGAAATAAACTATTTCTCAAAAGAGTTTTATATAGTGATAAGTAATCATATAGTACTTGAGTTGTTTTATAAACACAAATAACTAAAAATATTCAGAAAACTGCAATGTATGCATTAACTAACCATGTAATAACAGTTATTCTTTGTGCACAATGAATTGGACAAATGATGGCTTAAACGCCTGAAATAGTAGGTAATTTGATCCTTGTCATAGTATAAGTACTCAGATGTGCACATGATTTCATAACTAATCTTTTGCATAATAGTACAATGCCATTAGTCACTGTCTACCTCTCGAGCAAAGAGAACGCTCAGAATTTCTGTGAAACTCTCTAAATGATTACTGTAATTCCAACATACATTTTAGTCTTATTTTATACTTTTAGCATTACTGCACAGTTTTGTTATTTGACAAGATATTATGTTTAGTGATGTCATACATAGGGGACAACATAAACCAGGAAACATCCCTTTTTCAGTGTTGTTTGATGTTCATTGCATGGATTTTCTTTTTTCCTCTCTAAGGCTCAGCTAATTCCCTTTTTCTTCTGTTTTCTCATTTGTTGTCGTTTCTTGTTGTGACTGGTGCTGTAAATTGGGTAGGATTCTTCTTACATTTATCTGTACTGGGCAGGCAAGTTATGCTTTTGGGGGGATGCACATTTTTTTCTCCACCTTTATCGTGCCTAAGTGTGAGCCAGATTGCCTTTGCAATGCTGTTTCTCCAAAGGAAACAAAGGAACTTTGTTTCAAAACAAAGTTAGGGTAGACTAAAACGTTGCAGGTTTGAGGAAAGAATGTTTTTTTGTTCTTGTGCTTGCTGTTCTCATTTAACCATATGAAATTCAACGAGGACAAATCTTAAACTATTTAGAATCTGTAATTATAGCTGTCTGAAATGGTTGTCTTTTTATGTATCTAGTTAGGGAAAATAATTCCGGCATTTCACAATTTTAATATTGTGCAGAAGAGTTTATTCAGTTGGTTTAACAGTTTTGGCTGTTTGTTTCTGCAGATTTTTCATCAGTAGATGTAGAAAGTATTCTTTCTTACTCTGTAAAGCTCGTTGTGATATGCAGAAGTGGTCACGTAGCTGTGAATTTTGGTGATTGGTTTGGCTGATGCTAAACGTCTTTGATACTGGCTTATAATGAACTTTTCTACTTGCCTACCAATTTTAGGATGCAAACCCTGTTGTGATAGAGCCTTCATCTGTCTTGAGTGGAGGTAAGAATTCACTCGTAGCTGCTGCAGCCAATACTTCAGAGCAGGGAGAAGACAAAATGGGAGGTCTTAATTACTTCAGTGCAACAGAAGAAAAGTTTTCAGATAATATTTCTACTGCATCAGAAGCCTCAGAGACTACTAGCAGCAGTAAGCATAACACCTTATTTCCTTGGAGGTTTAATGTAGAACAGGTTTTGAGAAAACTACATACTGCATGGATTCCTCCAGGCGAAAAGATAACACAGTTTAGATTACAGAAGTGGCCTATGTGTGGACTTCGGTGAATTACTAGGATTTTTTAGTCTATGGTGGATAAACAAGAAACTGTCTTGTTTAAACAGCAATTCATCGTTAATGCTATGATTAGTTTCCAGAATTGTTTTCAAGATAGTTTTTGTCCTATCATTTATTTTCTGAGTGGATTTTCTCCCCCCCCCCCCCAACCCCCCTTCCCATTAAGTTGTTTCTAGTGATACCTAGTTGGTGTTGTACTATGTCTTGCAATGGGATGACCTCAGATACTGTAAAGGGGAAAGAAGCAGAAAAGAATATTAGGAAAAGCATATTTACAGTTTTACAGGGCATGTGATCTAAATGAGTTTGTGCAGATTCTAGGAGCCACCTTTGTGAAAGAAGATTTTAGTGATGATTTTCAGTCAGTTCTTGTGAGAATTTGCGATGTTGGGTTTTTTCTTATAAGACAGCTGAATCTTGCATCTAGTATTTTAAAATCTGTGTCTTAAAATTGTAACTTCAGTTTAAAGTAGATAAATTACTGTGATCATTTTTGGGGTGAGGGTTGGGGGAGATAGAGGAAGGGCAGGAAGGGAGACAAGTTTTAGGTTAAAGGTTCTTTCTTCTTCTCTTTATTTTAACCTGAAATTTAGTTTTAATGTTTTGCATAACCAAAGGAGGTTCTATAGGAATAAAAACATTCGCCTTTTCAAGGAGGAAAGAATAAAAATAAGGCATTATTGCATATATATTCAGTTTTGTGTATAAGATTTTCAGGAGTTTGATATTCAAACATCCAGACAACAAGCAAATGCTAAACACATTTGCTCATGCAAACTTAGTTAGGCTGTTTTCAAACCAGTATCCGTGTAAGTGTCTGCTTTGGTATTTGGATCTCATATATCCACTTCTTTGCCTTTTCTGAGAGTAATAGTGTATTTGTTACTGTAGTTTGGAAGAGTTGCATGTTTTACTGAAGTATGAAGTATAGCAAACTTCTTCAACAACCTTTTTTAAAAGCAAACAAAAAAAGGATACAAGAGTTTAATTCATTCATTTATGGCTTATGGAGTCATGAACTGAAACAGAGTTGTTTTTTTGTTGTTTTTTTTTTTTTTCCCCTTGTATTCTGTTACAGATGCTCTTTACCCTGGCACACCAGGGACTGATGTATGTTTTGCTAGGCAGCATAATACTTCGGACAATAATAACCAGTGTTTCCTTGGAACCAATGGGAATACTTTGCTACAGCTTAATCCTCAGAAACCAGGAGCTATTGATAACCAACCCCTAGTAACACAAGAACCAGTGAAGGTAAATGCATCTGAGTCATGTGAATATAGGAAAAGTATTTTTAGTGTACTTTTATCACAGCTTTTTATGTGGTTTTTTTCAGCTAGTGGCTTAATTCTAAATTAACACTGCTTTGTCCTATAACAAAATTTGGGTTTCTTAATCTTATTTTAAGAGGAAAAAATTGTGTTCAATTTCTGAGGCTACTATTGAGTGTTTTGTGAGAAGAGAAATATTCATAATGTTCTTAAACAAAACTTAAAAATGAAAAAGGCATTTATGAAAACACAACTTTCAGCATTAAATGTAAAATATTTTAATAATTAAACACTTCAGTGTTTTCAATCTGAATTTAAGAGTTTATTGCTGTTGCATAAAACCAGAAAATAGTTAACTACATAGTAAAACAAAACTGACAGTTTTTCCTGTATTCATGCAAACAAATAGCAAAACACAGACCAGCACCGCCAATGATGAGCATAGATTGGATTTCTCTATGCAGTATCTGCGGTTGTTGGAGTAGGTGACATAAGAGAGAAATGTATTATGAATTTTATACTGGACAGCCTTTTAGAGAATAGTGAAACTTGAGCATTAATTATTGTTACATTTAAATACCATCTTTCAGCATGAAAAGCAGTTGCTAATTGCTACTTAAAAGTTTTTTAATAATTAAAAAGTGTTCTGTGTTCATGAACTAAAATTGTTGTAGCTGTATACTTTTTTTTTCCACTTGAGATTTGACAAAATCTCTTTTTGTTTAAAGGCTGCATCATTAACAATGGAGGGTGGAAGATTAAAACGATCTCCACAATTGATTGAAGGAAAGGACTACATAATGGTACCAGAACCAGTTTGGAGAGCACTTTACCATTGGTATGGAGCAAATCTGTCCTTGCCCAGGCCGGTAAGTTGTGATTATAGACACTGTTTACTTGCCATAACCGCCGAGATAATATGAACAACCTAATGTGTCCAAGCTTCTGCCAGTTGCACAAGGTAATCTTTTATGGTCATCTCCCACTTTGTCCAAAATGGATAGTCTAAATGAAAAGTCTTGAAGACCAAGCTGGGAAAAAGCAGTCTCAGAAACGCACATGGATAGAAAGTTGTGGATATTTACCAGGAGGTTTGCAGCATAATCCCCAGGAGGTAGTGCAACAGGGCAGAAATGCTGCTCAACTGATCGTGATTACTAAAGCAGACAAAAGTAAACTTGAGATCACTTTAAAAGACTTGGCATCAAAACACTCATCTTTAAAAGCTAAGATAAATTTTCAGCTGGTCTGCAGAACCAATAAAATCAAAACTGGGACACCTGTAGCTTTGAAAATGCATTTCTTCTCTCACAATTTAATGAAGTGGGGGGAAGGACACTGTCCTTCAAGTTCAGTGTCATAGAGGACATAATATGCAAGATTTAGTGAAGATCTAAAAAACAGATAGCAGTAGGTGATCCTAGTGAAGAAAACAGGCAAAGGCTATTCTTTGTCAAAACGGTTGCTCAGAAGCACTTCTGAGCTGTAGCTGCAAGCTGCAGGAGTAGGTATTCCTAAAAAGAATTTGCATATGAGCACATCAACTTTTGAGTACTGCACAGACTGGTGAAGTTGTTCAGCTTCTCATCAAAGGTTTTTCAATAAAACATTTATCATAAGCAATTTCTCAAGAAATAGATGCTAAAATTGAGTTGAAATCTACTGTCTAAGGCTGCATCAGCATGATTCTGGTTAACCATGTTCAATGCTAAAAGCAAAGACCAGTAATCTCACCTGATACACCCATCCAGTCAGGCCCTTCTTGTTTTAACTCCTCACTGTTAATTTTTGTTGCAGGTATTATGTATTGTGGCAATGTGAATACTAATTGTTATTTTGAGCAGATCATATATTCAAAATAAATATTTCTTTTGTGTCATTCTTCTTCTAGTATTAAGATAATTGCCTTTATTTTTTCTAACAAGTAACTAAAAATCTTACTGGGGAGGCAAGTGATGATCATTCTCATTCTTCAGCACAGAATCAGTAACGCTCCTCCAAACTTATGGAATACTCATTTGTCAGCAAATAATTCATATGCAGTTAATTTTCACATATCTTACATTGGACTGTAAGCAGAAGAACCAATGAATCAGAATAAAATTGTGAAATAGTTTTACAAACAATTACCATAAGTGTATCCATTGTGTAATAAAAAATGTATTTACAATTCGGTAATACTGCATTTTTATATCAACAATTATTTAACTGCCTGTAGTCACTTAAAGCCTTGTAATAAAATGAACTAATTAACAACGGCCTATCAAAGATAAGGTGGTATTTGTACTCGTTTGCACAAAATTTTTGTTTAGAAAAAAGAAAAAAAACCTTGAAGGACTGAAATTGACTTTTTGTAAGTAACACTAGTATTTTCTATATTAAAGCTATAATATCTTTAATTGAAAATTAATTTAGGTCACAATGCAGAATGTATTGCCGAATATAATTTTCAAATGTGAAAGTGCTATATATTAAATGGAATTGACTAAGTGGACTGATAATTGGTCTGTGTTATCCCAATGAGAGATTTTTTTGGTTGCAGTTAAAACAGCAACAGTATTTCTGAAAGAGAAGCAGTAATTATATAGCAATAGCCATTGTTGAATCATATAATTTGCTCACAATTTATTGAGCTATCTCTCTGTTTCTCTGTGTGTAATATTGCAAAACGATTAACAGGTCATAATCATTTGGAGCTATAGCTGGCATACCTTGAATTACTGATATTGAATTTATAAAAAAGTAGGCTGATGTTAGAGGCAAGAAAAAAAATGAAGTAATTTGGTCTATTCACCTAGAAACATTGGAAACTTTCTTCAATTTCTGTTGAGTATATTTATTCCATATAGGGGTTGGTTTACTCTGTGTCAGGTGGTCTCTTATAGCAGCTACACTTAAAAAAAGGAAGCGAGGGGATTTTTTTGATGGCAGCAATAGAGATTAGGTGTTTGGTGCCACAAATACTCAGTGTCACAAATGGGAGAGAATTAGCTGTATGATTTTTGACGATTTGGTCTGTTAACCATAGTACTGGCAATTATTTTACAGTGAAAAATCACTGGCTTCTGTTACCCTCCTCCCACCCATTCACCATGGAAACAAACACCTTTCATGATCCAGAAAAGGCCACATCTCTTTATGCACAAACTATTGTGCTTGAGATTTTTGTGATAGGTTCATTAGAAAAGAGACTTCTATTCAGAATGAGACAATTTTAGTTGGGGTATCCTGTCTAAAAAAAAAAAAAAAAATAAGATATGTATAAACTGTAGCTTTTGAGCCCGTAATTAATGAATATTTTGGCACTTAGTTTTCTGAACACTTGAATTTTTGAAGACCATTTGATTACTTGCAGCCGTGTATACAGGCACTTACAGTCCCTTTCCCATCCCGCAGTAGGGACTGTTATGTTGTTTCTTTCCAGAAAATGTCATCACTGTTGTTTTTGTTGTAACTGAAGTTTAATACTTCAGTGCATTATATTGCTTCTCACAACTTAAGCTGAGTGTTTTCTTCTGCTTCACATGGTCACAAAACTAGTAAACATTCCTGCCATTTATGTATGTCTACGTTTGGGTGGATCTAGATAGCAGAATCTTTGTAGAAATGGTGACTGAAAAGCTGCAAGTCGTGTTCTGGGGTAATTTCAGCTTTTTCTGCCAACATACTAAAATGCAACAAAAGTAAGTTTCAGTCTGTTTTTACAATATGAAGGTTGTAATTCAATCCTATAGTTCAAAAAGTTCAGAACAAATGTCTTATTCAGCAGGTTTGAGTTTCTTCAACAGTTGTGAAACTTCTGTATTGAAGTATACACTGAGTAGAATTAATGAGGTTCATTGTAGATTCACATACATTTCAGGAATTACAAAAATGTTTGTTCCATGGTGTTGTACAGGAAGCTATGCTCCACTAAATAAGGTGTTTGCTTTTGACAGTCTGCAACTAGTGAGCTTCAAAAAGGGCTTAGAAATCAATAAATTGTTATTCCTGTGGATATTTGCCTAAGACCCCATAAGAAGTTCAGAAGATTTCTCATCTCCTAGTGAAACATAGTTTATTTTTTTAACCATCTGCTTTAATCATTACTGCCTGTTCCTATTGGGATTTCCTACATGTTTGGAACAGCAGTCTCTAAAATGTGTTTTAAACGTCTTTACTAGGTGATCAAAAACAGCAAAACAAATGTGCCTGAACTAGAGTTATTTCCTCGCTACCTGCTCTTCCTGAGACAGCAGCCTGCCACTCGAACGCAGCAGTCAAACATCTGGGTGAATATGGGTATGATGAGCCTGAGAATGTTTCCTCAGCATTTACCTAGAGGTAACTTAAGAATGCAGCAAGAATACAAGTGCGCAGTTTCTAAGAAAGCGAGACCCACAGCTGTAGAAGCTTGCTGCCACTGTGCTTGTACACCAGCTAATCAACTGTAAGGCACAATCAGCATTTGGTAAAGATTTAAAGGCTTTCCTCCTATCTTCTCTTGAAAGGAAGAGGCATGAGGGAGCATTTTCAGTGAAGTCAGTTAAGTCGCGTAGTTACTGCAAAGAGATTGGTGAGTTGAAAGTGAGAAATGAGCACTGCATAAACTACACAGCTAAGAAGGGCGGATCTGATTATTCCTGTCGGTAGTTAGTTTTGTAGCCATTGAATAAATGCATCTGTGCATTGGGGTGTGTATCTGATAGTACAGTGGTATAATAAATGAAATCACTGTTCAGCCAACTGGTTCTGAGTTACTTGGGCAGCTAGGCTTTAATGTCCAGAATTATTTAATACTCTTTAGAAAGAGATTGAAATAAGGGAATATGAAGACTATTATTTGATGCTGTTCGGAAAGACAATTCAGTAGGAAGCATAAACATACAACTGGAATATATATGTCATAATTGTGGTGGGTAATGCTCACCAAAAGACTGTAAAAATAATGGGCTATAAGAATAATCTTTAGATTGCAGCTTCACATTTCATCTGACAAGTGTAGCAGGATTTGTTTTCAGTTACCAGTTTGTACGCATGGTTGCATACTTGCGTTGCACAGTAGGTTTGAAGAAATACCTGATGTTCGCATGCATGTGTGTTTGGATACACACAGATATACATACACATCCACAGTAACATATGTCCAGAAATGGGCTCACCTGACTACTGAAAATTAAATCTTTTAGCCTTGCTAGTGTTAGCTTGTGTTTAAAAATCTCATGCAGATGCTCAATTTTTCACTGCTTTGGTAGAATCTAAAACTTAACGTGTAGATAGCGGCTGCCTGCTTGATCAAGTTCCGCTACAGAAACTGCCTGCTACCCAAATTCATTTTTCCTACTTGACCTAATAAAATGGAAACTGCTTTGTTTGGACATCCTAAAATGCCCAAATTCAAATTAAGAGAATCTTCTGATGTGCCAAATTTGATCTTGATTTGGAATTATTTTGCTCTGCACTAATTTATTTGTCCAATCATTTATTAATCTTTTTGAGTTTTCAAATATGCTTTCTTGCTGTAATCTTACAACTAATCCTCTGATCCCTAGTCTCAGAAAATGCTTTTTTGTTTTCTTCCCAAAAAATGAGTACTTTGCTTGGTATACTGAAGCAAAACTGATGCTTTGCTGACTTACAAGATGATTACAGTATAGTTTTACTCTCTTGGCAAATTGCATGTAATATTGCATCTTTTCATACGGTAGTATTTATTTTATTTTAATCTTTTGACAGTGAAAGTAGAACAATGTCACTTCTCTGGTTACTTAAGTAATGCAGTTGCCCAGTTGGGTTTGGCTGTATAATAAAAGCTTTTCATGAATATGTTACAGACCTGTCTCTGTGAGGAGTGGGGAACTTCCTAAGGTTAAACTAAAGAAGAGCAAAAAATGAAGCATGTAAAGTTGGTCTCATCTCTTGTGCAAATGTGTTGTTTAAAGATGAGCTGATATTACAGAAAAGAGCAACAATCTCAACTGGTGGAATTAATTTGTGTTGCAAATATGAGACTGTTGAGAAATTCTGGTGAAAATCCTAGGTGTCTTCACAGAATGTGTGCTGAGGAATTTAGTTATAAAGAATACTTTTATTGTGAAACTGCCAGGCTGATTTCATCTTCACAGATCAGCATTCATCTCCATAGAAGAGCTGAAGCAAAGTCATGCTACTTCCAAGAATAGTCAGACTGATTTGTTTGACCTTATTTTTTACTTCGAGTGTTCTCTCAAAAAGAAAATTCTCATGAAATTTTGAATTCCTTTATTTTGAAAATTACCATTGTCTCTGATACTCTGTCTTCAAGAGAAAAAAAGAACAGTCCAGTCTTTGAAAAGTTCTTTTAAATTATTTATTTCCTATGAGAATCTTAGGGGAGCAATTTTCTAATAGGTTTTGGTAAGAAGGGAGGTAAATTTATCTGTTTTGTGATAGCAAGTTTGTTGTCCCAAAGGGTTAGTAACAACTAGCTTTCAATCTAACTCATTATTTTATCCATAAACAAAAGCAGTAGAACTGTGTACTTCTTTTTCACAAAAGTACTTATAGTATATGCAGTGTATAAGTTTATTGATCTGATTTCAGTTGGCCTGTGGGTATATACATTATTTTTTGCTCTTTTCTTATGATTGTGAATCCAGGGAATGTACCATCACCGAATGCTCCTTTAAAAAGAGTGTTGGCTTACACTGGCTGCTTTAGTCGCATGCAAACAATTAAAGAGATACATGAATATCTCTCCCAGAGGCTACGTATAAAAGAAGAAGATATGCGCCTCTGGTTATACAATAGTGAGGTAATGTTGGTCTTTTTTCTTTTTTCTTTTTTTTTTTTTAATCAGCTATTGGATATTGTATATCTTACTATTTTCTAGAAACTATTAAATACACATGCACAGAAAAAAAATAAAATAGAGGATGTAAGTTTCCTTTGCAGTTTAACCACCCAGGTTGGAAAACTCTTGCCACTTGCTTTCTAGAGTTTTCTGTGCACTGCAAGCAGTGAAATTTAGATTTTGGTGTTAATGACCCAAAAAACTTACCTTTTGTTTTCCTAGTAGCCTGATAAACATTTAATTATCCTGTGATGTATTTAAAAATTGGCAATTGGTTGACCTATTACAAGGCTTGATGAAGTTTCATAGAAACTGTTTTAAATGGAAATAAAAATATAGTCTTTCATTGACATGCCATCCAGAATCTATTTCAAATGTGTATGTGAACAAATCACAATGAACAAGCAGAATGTATTCCTCCAAATCATTAAGTGCATGTAATTCTCTCATTCTAAAGAAATACCACATAAAATTAAAGCATTGAACTAGATGCTTCTGGAGATTAGTGAACTACTGTATTTAATTAACATAGGTAGGAAGCTGGTGCTCTCATTTTTGTGAGTTTTAATTTCATTGCTTCGAGATTAAAATATCCTCAGAGAATTTTAAATCTAGAAGTAATAACTGGATGAAGTATTTTTTTCTCCTGCAGAACTATCTTACTTTGCTGGATGATGAAGATCACAGACTGGAGTATCTTAAAATCCAAGATGAGCAGCATTTAGTAATAGAAGGTATAAAAAGGGCTTATAATTTGTTTACACACTAAAAATGAATAGTTTTATATGAGTATAGGTATGGTTAATATATTGTGTGTAGTACCCATTTCTGTAATTGCCCAAACTACACAAATATATAGGCCTACTGCCCAAATATTTTATTTTTGGAAATGTTTTGAGAAGGAAGAGTATGTGTAAATAGATGTCTGTCTCTATATATGCATGTATTGAAAGAAATACTGGAAGAAATACCAAAGCTTCAAATAACCCACCCCCCCTACAGTAATAGCTAAAATACCAGAGATTTAACAAAAGCGGGGTGAGGCATCTGAGGCTTTTTCATTATCTGGGGTTTTTTTTCACTAATTTTACTAGAGTTTAGGTTACAATATTTGCATGAACATATTCTTACTGACAAAGCAAAAGGTGAAGAGAAGCGCATGCTTTAGTCCATGTCAGGTTCATTTCTAATACTTTCATTACAAGCTGCTTTTATTTTCACATCTGGAGAGAACCTAACACATTTCGACTTGACTGCTTGGCTGACTCTTGTCGTGGTGGAAAGGTGTCATAAATAGTCTCAACCTTTCTTGTTTCAATTTATGCCTATTGTGTCTCATCTTCCTGCCATATGCTACTGCGCTAGGTAGTGCTATCAGTCACAAATATGTTAAGCCTTTGTCAAAGGTATCAGGGTGCACAGATCAGCTGAGTTTTCAACTAGTTTGACCTTTTTGGCTAATTTTTTAATAGGAGAAACAGAAGTGTACATAGTTAATCCACTTTGCTGTTGTCCTTACATCACAAAGGCTATATAGAAATCTGGGTCTTGCATTGGTTCTATACAAGTTTCACTTAGCGTAGCTTTGTATTACACCTTAGGTTGGTGTGCTAGATGGACTCATCCTTTTTGCCACTTGGCTCAGCTCATATTTGATCAATCTAAAATTGGCAGAGTGGCTGATGCAGTTCATTGTGTATCTGCGTTAATCACTAGACACAAGAGAAGAAATGGGAATTTATACATAGGGAGCGGGGCTGCACCTTGCCGTATCAGGTGAAACAGAACCTCGAGGCTGTAGTTCAATAAACAAACTGGCATTAAGTCAACACTGCAACTGAAAGAAGCAGTCTGACCTTCCTCTGCCTTCACCGTGGACAACTACTTGACACTTATCCGAGGAACTGGCTGTGAGAAGTGATCTAGTGAAAAATAACTCCCTCTTTTCAGCTAGCTCAATTCCTTAAGCCAGTTTGCTGTACGGCTTGTGTCAATGTAAGATAGATGCTTTTTTTTTTTTGTCCCGCTTTATCTCAAAACACATGTAATTTGTCCCTATTTTGAAATACATTTGAATCTTTTGTTGGTTCGTAACAACAACAAATATTAGTGATCGCTCACGAAGCAAACAGATTTGTTCAAATCTGGGGGTCCTTATTAAGTATTAGAATAAGTACAGTAAAACTTCTTAACCAACAGCAAAGAAATCACAGAGCTGCTTTCTAAAGATATTACTGGCATGGATGGAATGATGCCAGTATTAGAATGATTTCCAGTAATGTTTGGAAACACTGAAATGAAAACTAGCAAAAATAATAACTAAAAATAAGCAAATTTCTAATCTCAAATATTAGAAAAATTTAATTAAACCTCTTCAGCTGTATAAGCTCTCTGGACTAAGTAACAAACAGTTTTAAAAAAATCTTTATACCATATCTCTTTCTAGTTCGAAACAAAGACATGAGCTGGCCAGAAGAGATGTCTTTTATAGCAAACAGCAGTAAAATAGACAGACATAAAGGTAAGTGTTTCAGCAGAGTAATTGAATTATGATGAGAAGAAAAATCCAAGAGGCTATATTATGTTGAAATAATCCTTTTTAATATAAGTGCTCTTAACTTTGGAAGAGGTCTTTTATGCCTGTGCTGCTTTCCTTGTTCTTTCTGTTTTATTAAATTAGATGGTGGAAATGTGGGAGGGTTGGATGTATAGATAGATAAATATGTAGATGTTCAGATGCAGCAGTAGCAAATGGTACATAGCAAATTCTGGATTTTGTGTTTATTATCTTGGATTTTTTTTTTTTTTTTAAGGTAAGGAATAGTAAAGATTTTAACAAATTAATCCAGAAATTTCAGTACCATAATTATTTACCTGAAAACAGTTTGTATGGATTGTACTGATGTCCATAGTGGATCAGATCCAACAAAATACCTCAATTTCTGTTAAGTAAGGTTGAGAGAGCAGATATTTTGGACAGGCTGATCTTCTGTTGCATCTGCTAGCTGTAGTCTTGTCGTTGGGAGCAGGCTAAATTGAATTGGTTACTGTGAAAAGGTCATATTCTTAACTTTACTGATATATGACTGAATTTTTCACATCTGCACAATTGGTATAATTGTTTTCTTTTTCTCAGTTCCTACTGAAAAGGGTGCTACTGGATTAAGCAATCTGGGTAACACATGTTTCATGAACTCCAGTATCCAGTGTGTCAGTAATACACAACCTCTAACACGGTATTTCATCTCAGGAAGACATCTTTATGAGCTTAACAGGTAATTTTCTATTTGAGACCATTGGCATTTTAGATGCTGTAACATTTCTTTAAAATGAGTTTCAGCTTTCAGGAGTAGATGGTATGAATAAATCCTTTTAAGTTCAGTGTTATCAACCATCAGCTATAGAGCAGATACTAGATTAGATATGTGAAAGTATAACCTTTTTTGTTTCTGAGAGAGTTAAAACAGTTCAGCAAGAACCCTTTGCACTTCCTTGTTTATCCCTATGCTTGAATTTTGTTTAAATTTTATTATGGTATTAATTACTTTATGATTCCTAGGACAAATCCAATAGGAATGAAAGGACACATGGCCAAGTGCTATGGGGATTTGGTTCAAGAGTTGTGGAGTGGAACTCAGAAGAATATAGCACCATTAAAGCTACGGGTGAGTCTGTAATGTGTGTTATTTAAAGGTAGAAAGCCAGAATTTCTTTGAATAGCAGAAATCTTTTAATGCACTTTTTCCTGATGTAACCTGTATTGTAATGGTTCTGGAACTCAAATCAGTATCTCCCCTAGAGAAAGGGAAGGAAACTTGGACATACATTTTCATGTGTTAGAAGCTGGCTGTGAAGCCAATGACCATATCCCGGGCAGTCAGTCATCACGTATGTTACTCCAAACCGGTCACAGAATTTGCTTTCTTGCCTGTAAGGAACGTAGGGGAGGTGTTCAGGAAGGGGCTGTGCAGGGGCAAGATGCGCATCTGGAGGAAGCCAGGGTTCATCAGTCCTGGTGCAGACTTGAGCAGCTTTCTGTGGAATACAATCATGGTTCAGTGGTTGTAAGGTCAGAGGACTTATCTGATATGGATCAGAGGTTGTGGTGTAAGATGTGGCTTTTATAGCCCTTGTTAGGGACAAAAGATTATGTATTTGCCTGTAAATGGTCTTGTTCTGAAAGTATGGGGGTTACCTTAACTCTTGGCAATTGAATTTTTGTTCTTTGACAGCATGCATCTTGTCTACAATATTTTTATTTATTGTTACAACCTTTGTTACATTATGTTTAATAACTTTCTGGCTTTTTTTGCAGTGGACAATAGCAAAATATGCTCCAAGATTTAATGGCTTTCAACAGCAAGACTCACAGGAGCTTCTGGCTTTTCTTTTGGATGGTCTTCATGAGGATTTGAACAGAGTGCATGATAAGCCATATGTTGAACTGAAAGACAGTGATGGTCGACCAGACTGGGAAGTAGCAGCAGAGGTATGGGTTAAAATTTTTGGGTTTGGGGTTTGTTTGTTTGCTGGGTTTTTTTTTCCCTGTAGTACTAAGCTGCTAAGTTGTTGATGAGGCTTCTGTGACAATACTCTTTCAGGGCTGTACCGTCTTTTGGAGCTTGTTAGATCTGTGATTTAAGGAGTCAATTTCACCTTTGAGCTGAAAATGAGTTTTAAGTGTTATAATAAAGGTATAATGATGAGACTTCACAATCATTTTGAACAGCTCCTCAGAATTATGGAGTATCAAAATATTTCAAGATATCTGATGATCCTTTCAGAAGTACTTTAAATGATGTCATACCTTGATTATTGTGTTAATTGAAATAACTTTTCTTTACTTGTGTTGAAACTAAATACTTCCTTTTTATTAGAAATTGGTAAACCACTTCTATGGAAATAATTTGCCTTCCATAGGCCAATGAAACTTTGCAGGTCTTACAGCATATCCTACTTCCTGTAGTTCAAGCAAGTAGTCTTCAGCTTCTAACTTTGTATTGGTTTTTTGTACTTCATTTTAGGCCTGGGAGAACCATCTGAGAAGAAACAGATCCATTGTCGTAGATTTATTTCATGGGCAGCTGAAGTCACAAGTAAAATGTAAAACTTGTGGACATATAAGTGTTAGATTTGACCCTTTTAATTTTTTATCCTTGCCTTTGCCAATGGATAGCTACATGCACCTAGAAATTACAGGTGAGTAGTAGTGTTTAACTCCCTATAAACTTGTCATTGCTAAAATAAAAACTGTATATGTAGAACAGCTATAAAACGTCCAATTTTTGTTTGTGTTAGTACTTACACTTAAAAATAGTATAACTATTTTAATATAATAGAGTACAAGAATTTTTGATGGAATACAGTTAAACTACAATAAAACCTTTAAAAACAGAGGATAGATGGCCCATTTTTAGTCTTGACTGAAGGACTTAATAGAGAAACATTTAAACTGGAGATTCTGAGAACTTTCCTTCAGTTCACTGTGTTGTGGAGGTTTTCCTAAATCTGCCTGGGGTGAAAAAGAAGGGCTAGGGGCAGTGTACAACCAAAAAATACTTTATGGGTCACGAACTATACTATGAAGAACCCATGTATTCTTGGAAAAGAGACAAAAGGAAATATGATAAAAAAGTGAAACAAATTTTGAAACCATTTTCTACTGCCTATGCAGCAGGAGATTTTCTGACATTTCAAATGCAGACCTTGAAAATTGACTGGTAAAAAAAATTAAATAAATCATATCTTCAAGTGGGAAAAAAAAATACTTTCTAATAAGTAAGTAGCTGTAATGTATTATTCTCATTAAAACTTTCCTGGTTTGCTGACCAGTGTGTGTGTTTTCCCCTTTAAAGTAATTAAATTAGATGGTACTACTCCTGTTCGATATGGCCTGAGATTGAACATGGATGAAAAGTATACAGGTTTGAAAAAACAGTTAAGTGAACTCTGTGGGCTAAAACCAGAACAGATTCTACTTGCAGAAGTGCATAGCTCCAATATAAAGGTAAGAAGAAAAAAAATTCTTCATTGCTGCAACATATTTTTGGTATTTTTGTTTGTTATTTGTGTACAGCAGTATACTTCTTCATTCTTTTTGACATAAAGCTTTGGCTACAAGAACTGTGAAATAATTTAACTGAACGTGTGATAAAAAAGTCATCTTAGTTGTATCTCTGTATGAATTTTTATTTCACTCTTAAACTGTAATTTGGCTTGCTTTAAATAGATTTAAAATCAAAGTAAACTGAACCAAAATAAACCACTTGTAAACAAAATTAATAGTGATGTAGAATCTTGCAGAAGTTTAGTTGAATTGATTCGTAATGGTATTTTTAGGAAAAAAAGGATAAAATCATCTTGAGGTAATAAATCTGAAGTTAGAGTGCTTTGATGAGTTTAAACACTGTCAAGACGTTGGAGGCATAAGTAATGACTGGCTTTAGTGCACATGTATATATGTGTATATATATAATATTTTTTTACTGTCATTGAATAGGATTAAAACTGCTTGAAACTAGGTGCTCTCAGTGTCTTTAGAGTACCATTAATAACTCTCTCACGTCTTGCCACAGAGATCTGCAAAGGGGTGTGCTTGTTGGCTCCCTTTTTACCTTCTAGAAAGGTGTAAGAAAGCAGATGGCAGGGGAGAAATGAGCTGATAGATAACACTTTTTTCAGAAGGACAAAACATGTTCGGAG
Source organism: Aquila chrysaetos chrysaetos (assembly GCF_900496995.4). Classification (NCBI taxonomy): domain Eukaryota; kingdom Metazoa; phylum Chordata; class Aves; order Accipitriformes; family Accipitridae; genus Aquila; species Aquila chrysaetos. The sequence continues at coordinate 41,039,212 of NC_044013.1, forward strand.
TCACAGATAGAAGTATATACATGTCTGACTAACTTGCTGCTGTTTTTTACTGAAGAACTTTCCTCAAGACAACCAGAAAGTCCGGTTATCAGTGAGTGGGTTTTTGTGTGCATTTGAAATACCAATTCCAGGATCCCCTACATCAGCATCAAGTCCTGTGCAGACAGGTAAAAGGAAACATATTTATTTTCCTGTTCATTTAAAATGCACAGTGCTTAGGTATTGGAGATATTCAAAAGAAAACCTTACTTTTTAGTAATAAGTAAACAGTGAGGATTAAAGAAAAGACAGATAAGTTAGAGTTCTTATCCACAGAGAAGCTGTGAGCAGTCTCAGTGTCTGTGATCCTTTTTAGAATCATACCCAGGATAGCAGTCTGAAGATCGCTATGTACTTACTTTAGTTAAAGACACAAGAAACACGCTAAATATTTTATTACTTGTGGATTGGCTCTAAGGCAGGACATATAAAAAATTGGAAGCCTGATTTTGTTGTTTGTGGTTTCATCTATGGGTTTTAAACACCTCTGTTATTCTTTGCTCTTGCATGCTCTGATTTTGCAAAGTTGTAGGCAAATAAAAGGGTAGATGTTGGTCTTAAAGAGAGTAGAAGATATCTCATTAAATGCACTGAACAGAATGGGAAGGATAAAAAAATCTTGTGATCAGTTCTGGTTACTGTACATAACTGAGAATGTAATTGTCTATCTACAGATGTCTCAGCTGGGCCATCGGCTAATGGAGCACCCAACATAATGATGAATGGGGACCTTCCAAAACCAGCCCTAATTCCAAATGGAATGCCAAATACTGTAGTGCCATGTGGAACAGAACGTAACCTTGCCAACTGGACTCTCAACGGTCATGTGCCCTTGCTTTCTGATAGTCCATGTACAGGGTATATAATTGCAGTCCACAGAAAAATGGTTAGTAGATTTTGTATTTGTTATAAATTGTTCACGTAACACACTTGGAAAGAAAGTCAGTGAGGCTTTTTTTAATGTCCTTATGATAAATTAATCTTTATTTCTTAAGAACAGGGAGCTTGAATATATTTCCCTCTTAAGTGAGCGCCAAGTTCTACAGAAACACAACTCTTGTAAATTTAAATTGTAATGTCTAATGTTGGTGAATTTTTCTTTCCCTAGTACTGGCGTGCTTCCCAGTTCTTTAATGCTGAGATGCATACTTGGGCATTTGCTAACTCCCTGATTAAATGTTCCAGGTTCTTTGAGCAGAAAAAATCTAATTAGAGGGGCTACTAGAAATGCGTTTCTTTCCCATTATGTGGAAAAGCCTTACATCTTATATGGAAACAGAGTGAAGATATATAGTACATTCCTGGGTCGTTCTGTTAGCATTACTACACTTTGTAAGAGCATCTGTAGTTAAGTTGAACTCTAAATGTCAGAGCCGGATGACTGAACACCTCAAATAGCCACGCGTTCTGTGTGCGCTGTGTCCAAACTTTAAGAGTCTGTTGACATTTAGAGCCTGGTGGTTATGGGCCGGGAGACCATTTAACTTTCCTCTTTACTGTGTGTTTGTATGAGGGTTTTTTGCTCTATTCTCTCAAGAAGTGGCCGCTAACCACTGTTATCACTGTTATCTTGATTCAGATTTTGCAGAATCTCTTAGGTGATTGGTATAATGCTTTTGAGCCATTACAAGCAGCTAGCTCTACAGCTTAAAAACCAGTAAAAGTTGTTTGTGGAAGCTCTTCCAGGAATCCATGCTTGTCATTGTCAAAAATCTTATCAATGGAAAGGGTTAATTGTATAAAAATTATGCAACGTAGTAACCATTTGCTGTACCTTAGTGTCGTTAAGTCAGCATGTTAAATGGGAGATGTAGCATGAAGGTTAGTTTGTCTGCTTGGAAGAAGTTGTGTACAACTCTGTAGTGCTCCTTTAGATGTAAAGGTTTTTGTTTTCTAGCAAACGTGAGCTTGCCTAGTGTAGAGGTAATTTTGGGATAGGTATTAGCATCATTAGGTGCGTGGCTGCATTACAATATTACCATGTGGTGGGAAAAGTAAGAAATATGCATCATATGAAATATAAAATATTGTACATCGTTGAAACAGATTTATGTTGATGTGCTCTAATGCCTAAATAACATTGCGATATTATCATAAAATACAAAATGGTTTTCCAGTCAGTGATCAAAATTTACAGTATTTAATATCGGAAAAAATTGCTGTAATAGAGTACTTTTAATAGAATTAATGGTTTGTTTTAATTGCCAAAGCCTGAAATAAGTAACAAGGTCAACATCCTAGTAATTATGGTGACGTGAGTTAATGCGTACTTATATCTGAATCATTCTTTTATTTCACATATGCAGATGCGGACAGAATTATATTTTCTTTCATCTCAGAAGAATCGTCCCAGCCTCTTTGGAATGCCACTAATTGTTCCTTGTACAGTTCATACACGGAAGAAGGACCTGTATGATGCAGTGTGGATTCAGGTTTCCAGGCTTGCTAGTCCTCTCCCGCCTCAGGAAGCTAGTAATCATGCACAAGACTGGTGAGTTTGGCATCTCAGTCTTCAGCTTGAATTACGTAATACAGTGGCTTAGACTTGCTTACGAGGTTTAAGACTATCTTCATCAGTTTTGACTGCTCATAATACCTCTGTTGAATGAACATATGCTTTTTAATGTATAATTAGGCTTTAAATGTCAACAACTTTAGGAACAATTGTGTACGCTTTCACCCCAAATGCTTTCTGCCTGCAGGTTCCATTTAGTGGGTTATTTTTGTAAGAAGTTATTTTGAAGTCCTGCAATTTAATAATGGCAATAATTAAAAATAACTTCTAATCCTTTTTAATACAGTTAAATGTAGTATACCTTCCAGCTGCACTTAAAGGTTGGTTTTACACAAATTGGTTGATTTGTTCTCTTCCAATGGTTGATAAGTAATTATATCTGACAAATTTAGATGATGAAAAGGCAGGTCTTGTTTTAATAACTTAATCTAATCAAAATTATAATTTCGAGGGGTGTGTTTGTGTGTTGTTTTTAAAGTAAACATGGCAAGCGTAGTGAAGGAAGGTAATTGGCAGTCTGAGTGCTCATGTTTTGTGTTGCGTTCTCTTCTGTTTCAGTGATGACAGCATGGGGTATCAGTATCCATTCACCCTAAGGGTAGTTCAGAAGGATGGAAATTCTTGTGCTTGGTGTCCATGGTACAGGTAAATTGTCCTTTTTAATTTAAGGAAGGGAATCACTCTAGCAGAAAGGTAATTTATGGTAATGAGTTTGTGATATATTTCAGGCTTCAGAGGTAGTACCAAGCAATAAGAATCTAGAATCTAATTTAACCAAAGTTTTCACATGGCAGACTTTCACTGTAGTATAGCTTTTATGACTTGGAGAGTTGAAAGTTCTGCTGACACAGACATTTTAAATTAGGAGACAGACATGAGATTACCAAAAACCTCTTAACCCCTTACAGTATTCTGTGTGCATGTGTATATATATGCAGGTGCATCTGTGTACATATTTGGATGATTTGGGGGGTTTCACACAAAACCAAACTTTTAGGTGTAAATCATCTACCCTCACTAGTTCCTGTGCCATTTGAAGAGCAAAAACGAAAATGGACAATAAGAAATTCACCCTGGAAGCATGCTTGGAATTCTCCCTAAACAAAGACATGCTAACGAGAATTCCAGACCTTTGCTGGAAGGTATTCAGACCATACACTCATTTAAAAAAAGGTCTGTTAGAGCTAGATAAATAAAGTACATTAGATATCGTGTTGTAAAATACTTCTGGAGACAGAGCATTGTAGTTTTTTGGTGTTGTAGGTAGGCTTGGTCAGCATTATATGCAGGTAGATGGTTGAGCTTACCCAATAGCTTCAATTTCTCATCTCTGTTAAAGTTTTGTAGTAAAATACCAAACTGACACTGATTATTGTTATATAAAAATGCCACTCTCACACTGAAGCCAAGGCCTGAAACTTTGGGGGTGCATATGTTACAAAATATGGAGCAGAATTGGAGTGTGAAGTAATGTAAAACTTAGTGGACAGTTTACTTATCACGTCTAACTTTTTCATTTAGATTTTGCCGTGGCTGTAAAATTGAGTGCACAGAAGATAGAGCTTGCGTTGGGAATGCTTACATTGCTGTAGACTGGGATCCAACAGCACTCCATCTGCGCTACCAGACGTCACAAGAACGGGTAAAATTTCAACGCAACCCCTTTGTTGTTTGTTAATAGCTCTGAAGCACAACCCATTTCACTGATTTTTATTCATTTTTTTAATTTATTTTATTTGATGCTTCTTTTGTCCACTTTCTGTTAAAGTCAGTAATCATTGAACAGTACATTCTGGATAAATTAATGTCTTAATGTTAGACCTCTTACGTGACCATAATGTGGAAGGGAAGCTTTTAAGAAACCACAGCAGTGTATTTTCTGTCTGTGAATTGCTGTTGATCTAGCCTTCACAATATATTACAAAATATATTAATTTGATAAATTTTCAAAGCGCACCAGTGCTTACATGTGAGTAAACCTAATTCCTCATTGAGTCAACAGAATATATCTAAAGGTAAGCCTACAGCTGAGTTAATCTAGAATAGCTGTTTGAACTTGTGAGTTGAATCTATAAACTTGTGCTTTATGGATAATTTTGTAAGCAGAACCCAAGAATAAGGACAGTGCATTATTTGTACTGCCTCTTCATAATTGAAATAAAATTTCTGCTAAAACTTAGTGCATCTATTTATCTTTAATCCTAAATAACTGTATGATGTTATTTGTATGATACTGTGAATAGAGCCTTCCTCTGAGCAGTTTGCATATGTTTCCAAGTCAGATACAGCTTTATCTCGCTTTAGATTGTAGAAGAACATGAAAGTGTTGAACAAAGCCGACGAGCTCAAGCAGAGCCCATCAATCTGGATAGTTGTCTTAGAGCCTTCACCAGTGAGGAAGAACTGGGGGAGGATGAGATGTACTACTGTTCCAAATGCAAGACCCATTGTTTGGCCACCAAAAAGCTGGATCTTTGGAGACTTCCCCCTATTTTGGTATGATCTTGTGTAATTTTCCTCTATAGCAACAAAACCAAAGTACATTGATCACAAATTTTAATTGCTAGGTATGTCTCCTTGTTCTGAATAAGACTTGCTTTTGTTCACAGTCTCAGGAGGGCATTGGCTTAGTTTGCTTCATGCATTTCTGTAATGCAGGCAAATAAAACAAACCTCAAATCCTTTTGAATCCTTCTAGCTGATACGTTGCAGGAAATGGTGGTGGTTTGCATTCAGTGTCATCTGTTCTGACATAGAATTTGAATTTAGGCGGTCTTTCTGGTAACATGATCTTTTGTCTGGTTGTGTAAAACGTGCATTTGTCACTTTTCAAATTTGGTTGCGTTAATTCAAAACACACAGTGCTGATCACTGAATTGAAGCAACCTTTTCCATCATTTTCCCATGAAAATATTAGTTCCATATCTTGCCAGCTTGATCCCAAAATCCAAATTGTCACATTACAGCATTGTTACTGTTTCATAGTAACATATGACAAAATGTGTATGTTTCAGGAAGAATTATTTTTAAACAGTGAAATTACTCACTGTGATGTAATTGTCCTCCTTTAATTTTCTCTAACGTGTTTCTCCTTAGATCATTCACCTGAAAAGATTTCAGTTCGTAAATGGCCGCTGGATAAAATCTCAGAAAATTGTTAAATTTCCCAGAGAAAATTTTGACCCAAGTGCCTTTTTGGTACAAAGGGATCCAAGTAATTTTCAAAGAAAGCAGCTAACGCTCCAGGTTGACAGCCTTCCTGAACCACGGACTCTCCAAGGGGAGTCTAGAAAAATAGATCTGCAGATCACTTATACACCAGGAGAAGGGGAGATAATGAACAGAAGTCCATCCTCCCTTAACACTACTGTCTTGAATAATATCAAAGGTGGGTAATAATTAGGGAAAATTCCAGTCAATACTGATATTTGGAGGGGGGAAAAAAAATAATTTATATTATGAACAAAATCTGAATGTTTTTTGGCCGAAGTACTGCATTTATTTTGAAACATTCATTTCTGTTATTGTTTGCCCTGGAAAGCTTAGTGAAGCTTTACCATAAAAAAAAAAAGAAAAGAAAAAGAAAAAAAGAAAAAAAAAAATTACTCAGTGACAGCAGATATTGGCACTGACTGCTTGTGTAAGTGGACTGGTTTAAGAGTGAGGAATGTGCTCATGCATAAAAGAGTTAAATTTCAGTTATAGGTGTATGTATGTGTGTGCACAAAGATAGTTTTATGTACTACTCATTAGTTGCAGTGAAACAGTGTTTTTTAATGTTTGGTTATTAAAAAAAATATTTTTTTTAAAAGTCTGCACCATGTGTTTACTGATCTTAGTACTCCACATGTTTTCTGTTTTAGCATCTCCATCTTTGGGGAGGAAAAGTGGAACCAGCTGTCCTTCAAGTAAAAATAGTAGCCCAAATAGTAGCCCAAGGACTTTAGGAAGAGGTAAAGGGCGTCTGCGGCTACCACAACTGGGTAAAAACAAACTGTCAAGTAGCAAAGAAAATTTGGATGCAAGTAAAGAGAACGGTACTGACCAGGAACAGAGGTTTACTTCTGATCACAGTGATGCTCTTACTAGAGGGCAGATTTTGGGTGGTAGCCAGAGTGAACTATACACTGCTCAGGACAATGAGATGACTCTAGCCAACGGATACATCTGCGAGCAGAATGCATATAGTAATGGCAGTATCAATGGTCAAATTGATAACCACAGTGAGGATGATATTACAGATGACCAAAGAGAAGAAGTATGTGTTAACCCAATTTACAATCTATATGCAATTTCGGTAAGTTGACTTTTTTTTTGCAAGTAAACTATCTTTGTGTGGCATTGTTTTGTCTAAATGCATTTACTCTATTGTTTTCATTACAGAAAGTAGGGATCTATTGAGAAGGAGAACAAAGTAGAGCCATTGTCAGAAAAATAAATTTGCCGTAAAACTGAGTACAGCTGAAAAGTAGATCTCTGCATAATATTTTTTCTGCTTGAGTATGTAAGCTTAGTCCGCTCCAGATGCGTAGATTGTCATGAACCATTGCCACTCGCATAAAGATCATGAATTTGTGAATCATTTATTCTGTGAATTCTGAGTTACGGATGTTTGATCCAGAATTTATTTTCTTCTTCATTTTCTTCAGTGCCATTCAGGAATTATGGGAGGGGGTCATTATGTCACTTATGCCAAAAACCCGAACAACAAGTGGTACTGCTACAATGACAGTAGCTGTAAGGTAAATTATTTATTTTTGTAGCAAATAATTTTCATCTTCCTTACCTAGAGCCAAAGAAATTTACATTTGGTCAGAACTGTCCTTTGAAATCATGAGCATCTCAAAAGTTTAATCAGAAAAATATTAAAATTGTGAACTGAAATTGTACATGAGATTTTTTTCAAGTTAACATCTGTTCATCAGCTGCTACCATGGTTAAGGAAAGATGCTTATTTTGTACAAAGATGGAAAAATTACTAAAAATGGAAGTCTAAGAATATTTCTTCATGATGCTAGCAGTTTTATATTCAATTACTGAATAACTAAGTTCCGACATTTCTAAGTATTTGCATTTACCACTCTAAAATTTGTCATACTTTTCAAGTAAATAATGGAGCCTGATAACTATAATAATGGAGACAGAAAATGTGATTCTTCTTGTAAACAACCAGTTAAAAATACTGTTTCTAGGGCAATTGTGTGTATTTTAAGTTCAGTGACAGTAATGCAATTGTCCCATTGCATGTTTCAGACCATGTTTTTCTCTTTCTCAGGAATTGCATCCCGATGAAATCGACACCGACTCTGCCTACATTCTTTTCTATGAGCAGCAGGGGGTAGACTATGCACAATTTCTGCCAAAGATAGATGGCAAAAAGATGGCAGACACAAGCAGCATGGATGAAGATTTTGAGTCAGATTATAAGAAGTACTGTGTTTTACAGTAAGCAGATGATCTTCCGTGGACTGTTTTGAGAATGTGAGGGATAACATCCTGAAACTTACATTTGGCAAAAATGTTATTGAAGCAGATAACCTAAGTGTAGTTATTGTACCCTGTGATCTGAAAGCACAAAAAGAAAACCCTAATTAAATAGCAGTTAATATAAAGATAGTATTGTTTTGTTCTGTTATCTCACTACATGCTCTAAACATTTCTGATGTTAGACATCAGGCTGATACTGCCATTGGCCTTTAAATAAAAAGGTTTGAGAAAGCCGACTAGGACCAAATAAGAGCTAAATTAAATAGTCCAAATAAGAGCTAAACAAAGTAGTGTAGAGTTTACCAACTGTTCTAACAAACCCCTAAGGCTCTCTTTAGGTTTAAGATAATGGGGAAAAAAAAATTGTAGTGTTGTCTTTGGACAACATGATATTGCTACCTCCTTTTTCCTGCAGTTTTATTGCATTTTATTGGCAAAACAGGGAAAGCAAGAGAATGAAAAGTGCACAAACTTAAAGAATTATCATCAAGAGTACGAGAAGTTTCCAGTTTTGCCACCACTAATGTGTGTCAGTTGCTTTCTTTCTGTATGTTGGGAGCACAACCAAATCATAATTTGAGAAGAGATTAATTTCTACACTTGAATGGTTTATTATAATTGTGTTTTCTCCATGTGTTGGCTGTGCAGATCAACATGTTTCAGGAATGGCTTTTCTGCCTGAAGAGTGCTATCTCAAACTTCTGAGATGCCTCAAGAAGAAACTTCAGGTTGGAGAGAGTAGTTGTGATTACACGCGTGGTGTCTTAAAATGTGCACATTGCACAAAATGTTCCCAGCTTTTGGAAGGAAAGATGCTTGAGCTTATGTTTCATGACTGGTGTTGCTTTTAAATTTGCACTTTTAAAAATTCATATAATTAAATTCAAAAACATAGTTTGTTTTTGTTGTTGTAAGGGCTCTGGAGTGAATGGCTGTGAATTATCCACTGTGTATTTCAAACAAATAAGAAGCTGTGGCTGTCAGGTAGCTATCGTAGCATTCATGGATGGATTTTTTTTTTTTATTGGTTTCATAATTTAATGGGTTTCTCTTTTTTGAAAATTTGGCTGCCTTTTCAAATTTTCTTTTTTTGCAACAGGTTATGCATATACTTGCAATTAATCCAGAATTGCTTTCCATGCCCTTGCAACATGCTCTTTAAAGTCAACGGGCTTATTGCACGAAGGAAAGCGTGACAAAGTCTTAGCAGAGACTGGAATAAAGGTGATTATTTTATGAGTAGGCATTTCTTTAAACATTTTCAGTGTTAAATTGTTTGCATATCTGAATGAAGATAAAAGTTTCACTCTTTTGGCCTTTTGTTCTTCAGCTGAGTCTAAGCAGCTTACTAATTTTGTCGTATGTCATCTTCCAAATTCTTTAGATTTTGTATCTTCACTAACAAAATTGATACTTACATGGTTGATCTCTGACATAAATGTTTGGATTCATTTTACTGTGTTTTACAAGAATGCCAAATCTATCAGTAAGCTTATAATCTCCAGAAAGATCTGAGTTTTATCCATTTAAGAAATTATATCAGCTGATCTTGCTGTCTTTACTCAGGCAAAAACCTCCTTGCCTTTGTTGGAGGTTGTGCCTCTTTGAGGACAGCAGATCAGTTCCAAAATAAGTATTGTCTTACTCGTAAAGTGTTGCTCCCTATCCTCTATGGTCTTTTATCTTTAAAGTGGTCTGAACATTGAGACTGAAGAAAAGCAAACATGGCTTGTGAATTTCTAGGTTAGAAGCCTTTTCAATACCCATTTGTCTACTCCTTCCTCTGCAAACTCCATGAAAAGTGAAAGATTTTCAACTGAATTATGTTAAAATGTTTTATTTAAGCAGGTAGCACAATCTACTAATGTTATTTGATCTTCTGTGTTTGTTACATTGGTTGTAATTAATTTTTTAAATTAAATTAATTCATGAATTAGTAGTAAATTTATTAAGTTAACTATTAACTACATTCACTTTGTAAATTATTGTATAAAACTTATTGACAATGCACTGACTTTAGAAAGATGTTAATGTACATAAATACCTTGTAAATAAAATAGTGTTGATGTACTGGAATATGAGCTGTATTAAAAAAAGGTATCGGTAATTGTATATGGAGTGAACCTGTTTATCTGTAACTATATTATTCAAACAAATTAAATACTGTGGATGCAGATGAAGTGTCACTTCTTGTCAGATAATTTTTAATAGCTGTTTTCCTGCATTGAAGTTTCTGTACTGTTTTCATTATGCTTAAATGTATTTGTCAATCCAAAAATTGAAACACGTAAGTAAGCATACAGCAATTCTTTGCAGTTTGTCCAGCACAGCACTTAGTTCTAAATACCAAGATATTTCAGCTCTTCTAAGTTTTGTTTTTAAGTTATTTTAGTTTTCCTTTTGAGAACTTTCTGTCCAGTTTTTTTTTTAGAATTAGTCCATTTAATTTTTTAAAACGTGTGCCTGTATACATGAGAGAGAGTGAGAGCGAGATCTTTCCTTCTTACAAGTAAGTCTGAAGAACTAGTGCACTAAACCACATTAATTCAGTGGTTCTCACATTTTTCTGCGGTGTAGTTTTGATAGATCTGAAGTAAGATCAGTGATGACTTAGAAGCACAGTGCCCACACATGGGACCCCTTCTTACCCACCCTTGAGAATCCTTCTGCAGGTTATTAAAGTGGGGAAAAAAAAGTAAATGTCTTTTAAAATATTTCGTTGCTTAATTTTTGTATGTGTACTTGGACAATTAAAATTTGAGGTGTAATAATTTTATTCCAGGTTCTCATGCTGTGGTAGATAAGGTTCCTTTTGAGTTTAACAAAAATTACATAAAAAAGCGTTTTTCTTCAAAATGTTCTAGAAATAATGGGATTTTAAGAAAAATCAATCAAAGACTCCATCACTGGAGAGTTTGATAGGAAGTTACGAGACAAATCTTTCAATGGCACGTGCCAAATTCTTGCTTTCAGCTGGACGTGGGGCAGCACAGTGGTGCTCACAGCCACACGGCAGCAACGCTGCCCGCCTTGTCCGCTCTGCCAGCAGCATTCGCATGTCATGATGCGCTCTCACCAAACCCCTTCTTTTTAACCTGTTAAAATGAGAAAATAAAACGAAGTTTATCTGCAGTGGGAATCATCTGCATATTGCTTATTAGCGCAGGTTTTTGCCTCACCAGGAGGAACTATTTCTGAAGTTAAAATTTTTTGTGTTACAATAGGATCTGAAGTAAATGACACTTAGTAATTCTGCATGTAAGCATTTAATTGTGCTTGTATAATTGATCAATAGGCATTTTAGGTCAAGCAGAATATCTGTTTCCATGAGACAAAAACAGCGCTCTCAACATATGACTTATACAAAAGGCACAGAAGCAAAAGGTAAGATGCAAGTTAAAAAAATTAATATAGTTCATAAGAACAGGCCAAGAAATAATGTGTCTGTACCGCTTCAGTGTAGATGCCTGGTCATCTCCAGATAGCAGTTTGCACAGGTGGAGAATGAAACTGCTACATTCTCCAGCAAAGGAAATTCTTTCCTGTAGCTAAAGGAAGAGTCACACGCTGTAGCACAGGCCGTCATCATTTCCTCTGATGTTGTTTTGTAACCTGTTAAGTCTGTAAAATCACAGAATAACTTGGGCTGGAAAAAAGGAGGTCATCTGCTCCATCTAACTGTTGGAAGCACACCTCGGTTCACGGATTGTTACAGTTCCCTGTATTGTGGCTGTGGTCAATACAGAGCATGATGCGTTTGGTTGCATTTTAGTTTTCTTTACAAGTTGTGGCAAATGTGCCACTAGGTTTCTTTAACAAGGGAAAAAAACTGTCCTGAAAGAAGCTGTCCTGAAGCCCACTTTCTGGTACCACCTGCAGAAATAAGATGGAGTTTTATATAAACAGAGGCTAACAGTGGTTTTTTGGGAAGATACAGTTCATCATGAATCCAAATAACTGTGAGGTTAATGCTAATGGCAAAAAGTCCTTGGGAAAATTTTGCACAGGGTACAAACTGAGTTTAGCATGGTAAATGCTACCGGAGATCTGGCTCAATTGCTATCTTACTGCTAGAGGGAGCACTCCCTGCATGTGTCAGATCATAACACCAAGATTTAAAAAGGAAAGCAAGAAAGAGGATACTTTATTTGAGAAAATATTTGGGCTTTTTACTCTGAGTTGAATATGAGATTTTTTCTAGAATCTTCCATTCATGATGCACATGTTTGTTGATATTATTTTCATGTATGCCAGTGTACTTTAGATGTGTCCTACTGCTGGGTTTTCTTTGATGCAAGACTTAAGGCTAACGAAGTGGAAAGTCAAAGGCAAAAATCTTTCACTTAGTCACTGGAGGGGTAACAATTCTGAGACAAACATACAGGAGTAAGAGGTCAAAATTGATCTTGCTGTTGCTTGAACGTGCACTTGCAGATAGGTTGCAGTTTAGAAGTAAAATAAAACTTCAGAAGGTGAATCTAGCTGTTGGTTCATGGAATTTCTGAAAAGAAAGGGAACGGTAACTCCAATAACTCTGATAAGCAGACTGTACCTGAATTATATTTCATCTGAAACTCTTCTATTTTTTACAAAAGGTAAGTCTGATATTTTCGCAGTTGAATCCCTTGTTCAGTATTGCTGTTTATAATAATGATGCTTATTCTTAGAAAACAATATTCTTAGAAAAGTGAAATGATCCCTTATGTAAATGAAGGTTTTGTTCTTGGAAGCAGTGCCTTTGAAACAAGGATCCGAAGGTACTTTATGTACAGCCTTGGTGTGCTGATACGTTCCTGCTGCTGCTTCTGCGTCTATGAGTGTTTGCTCACGTATTTTCGTCTTGATTGTCTCTAGTGTTGAGACATTTCCTCTGAGCAGACACCAACTATGAGAGACTTACTGCAATTACAATCATGCTTTTTTCCAAAAAGGAAGTAAATCTGGTTGAGTTGGCAACTGGACCAAAGTCCACAGTAAGCTGGTCTATCAGGCGTCACATATTGCCTGGGGTTGGTTGGTTTTTTATTGTTTCCAAACATTATGTTTAGCTGGAAATGAACTATTGTTGTTCTTTTATGGACCTTGAAGATGCTAAATGGATATTTAACCAAGGATTAGCATGCATCAGTATCACCAGGGATGATGCCGGAGAAGCTAGTGTCTCTGGAAATGAAGCCATCTCTTCCTATATTTATCAGCTGCAAATGGAGCATTTGTGCAGCATTAAATGATGACACTTGCTCAATGCAGTCATCTTTACTGCCTGGTGATAAATTTTCAGAGCATTCACAGTCGTCGTTCTTCACAAGTGTGATACTTCCAGAGTGTCGTTTGAGTCATTTGTGCATTTTCAATATTGAAAATTTAATTTGCATCAAAGAATACGACCTATAGTTGTTCCTGTCATGAATTTTCTCTGTTAAGGCTTTTAGGTATTGAAAGTGCAATTTAAAAAAATTAAAAATTCTAATTACCAAAGATGTTCATAGGTGCTGTTTTCAGTAGTAAAGCTTCAATTGATTCAGAAGTGTACCAAGGGCCATTAAATAGATGAAGGGATCATATCACTGCCAAAAAACTGCAGCCATTTTCTGCTGTTGAATGCCTTTTATTTCCCAGATCAAAACTGTACAAGTCTCAGACAAGAACTCTCTGAAATTAGCAGAGCCCATTTTGTAAGATAGGAGCAATTGTGGAATGAGCTGTGCTGGAATTTTGCCCATGTACCTTTATGTGCGTCTGAAGTGCTAAAAATACGTGGCCTACACTTGAAGATAGTTAGGTGGCCTTCCTTTAAACCTTGAGTCAAGTCCATCAACCAAATGGCTTTTGGTCTTTCTCCTGGGAGGGAGGGGGAAAGACACAGCAGGGAAAGGACCTTCCTATGCAAAAAACTCTTATTTCCCCCCCCAGTGTGATGGGAAGCACGGACGCACCAACTCCTGCAAATGCCCTGCTAGCAAAAGGAGTTGACCACCATCGCTTCCCCCTAAACCTTAAAAGCCCAACTCCAAAAGTATTTTCCATCTTCATCCTATTGTTCGCATCTGTTCTGGAGTTGCTGGTTATGGCCAGAGTATATCCTCCTGTTCCCTGCGCTCCCTTTGGTTGGCACAGGAGCTTGGGTTGCTGCTTTTCTCTATATCATAGATTTAGCCATTATCTACAGATTGGGGCCATTAAGTGTCCTGAGAAAGTGCACGGACTGCAGGCACAGCTGCCCCGGCTGGCCGAGGGCCCAGAGGATCAGCGTATGTATTAATTGCAGCTTTTGTTACATTTTTTCCCTGAGGTCCAATAAATTGAAGCAAGAAGTTAGTAAAATGCAGTCATCCATGCTTGCTGATTTATCGTTTCAGGAAAATAAAAACCTGACAGAAGCTTGGAAGATTGTGCCTTTTGTTTGGGACAAGCCTCCAACTTCCTTGTTCATGTGTAAAAGATTTCCTGTTTGTGAAAATTAAAAGCAATGTTTGATAAGGTCCCTTTAGCAAAATCAACCACAAACTAGAAAATACATTAAGGCTGCTTCTGGATTTAATAGAATCCAAAATTTCTGAGCCTATTTGTAGAATCTAGAAATGCTACTCTTGCTTGTGATTGATAGTTGCTCACTTCATGAGTGTTAGGATCTCACAGAGAAACTAAAACAGATGGGTGACATCCTGGCTGTTTTACAATATAGACATACAAACTCAAGATTCTTGTCTTTTGGGGATTAAATAATGTTTATCACTGAGACAGACTTCAGCAGTTTTCCTGGGTTTTGCAATTTAGTCCTTTTGTCTGGGCAAACAAAACTGGTAGGCTCTGTGGAAAGATAACTGAGCAGGACGTTTTGGTGTCCGCAGGACATGTCGTAGGCTCATGTACTTGTTCATCTAAAGGCATAGTTGAAAGGATACTAGAAAATCAAGTTCAGTCTTTTATTTAGATTTCATGAAAAATGGCCTCAAGGCTGAAAATCACAAGGAAAATGTCTATTAATTTGTTAAACTTCAGTTAATGGTTGTGCTTTAACGCAATCAGTTGCTGGCAGCATTTGCATCTTGTGTGGCGGTGTGGTGGTGATATCCCCACGCCTGTTCCGGGGGTAAAACCAACCCAAGCTGCTTTCCTGTGTTTATTCAAGCTTGTGAGAAGTGCAGAGACAACAAAAGCATGTATGGATACTTATTTTAAGACTAAAAAAGGATAAATAAACAAGTATGAAAAGAACATCCATTTGTGTAAAAGCACATCCAGCAGGCTCTCTGTTGTTAGCATAGAGAACAAACGAGGAAAAATAATGGCAAAATACAACTTTCATTTTTATTTAGGATCATTCCAGACAGATCTCTAACAGTTAGATGCTTCCTTTAGATGGATTTGAAGCTGCCGTCGTACTGTGTGTTTCCATTCTAACTACCACTGGGTAGACTTCCATCGAAGTCGTTACTTACCTTCCTGTCAGCGTTTGGGGTCAGACGAAGGGATCACTTGGGTTCAAGGAATGGTGTGTGTTTTTTCTGGCTAGTAATGCTGTGCGTGATACCGAACAGCAGTTCTTGAAAACGCTCCGATTCTGATGTTCTCCTTAGCCTTTAGCTATAACCATCACCTCAGTGCTGGTTCCAGCCATTCGTGTCTCTTGTCAATATAAAATTGTAAAAATAGAGCTAAGGCAGCTGAATCTCCTGTCCCATGTAACCTGACTTACTGAACCTCAATCTCTAACTTTTAACACTGTATTTAAAAATCGTGACTGCAGAGCAAACAGATGTCCCTAGGTGGGGCACATGCTGCTTTTGTTTATCAGAGTTCATGTTGTTCCATCCCCTGCAAAAAAAAAAAATATAGCAGCAGATGCTTCACAGCCTTTGTTGAAGTGTTTGTCTGATCTCTGAAAACATAGGACTCCTTGTACTCGGTTAAGCAGTATTATTTATCTTAGTACTGCTGAAATTTTTTTTTCAGCATTAGGTTTTTATTGGGTGCAAAGTACAAATGAGTTAGCTCATAAAGCTCTTGGGTGACATGACTGTGCTTTATGGTTTTTGGGAATAGTATATCCAAACTGCTCTCAACATTTCTCAGACAGTTGTTTCTCAGTTCTGTGCAACATGGTAAAATAACATGCTTCTCTCTTTTCCAGAAAGTGGGAAGCACAAGGAGCTCTTGGGGGCCTTACCAAGGCAGGTTTCGTTTTTTCTTGTGAAAGATACATTTCCCTCTTACTCAGACTGAAGGGATCAGGGTTGTTTTACACCATCTGCCTTTGCCACAGAGTGTAATGTAGACTTAATACAGATTAAATAATAGCATGATGTATAATTTTGCATAGAACTATTGAATCATAAAATAATTCAGGTTGGAAGGAACTTCAAGAGGTGATCCAGTCCAGCCTTCTGCTCAAAGCAGTGTCGTCACTGAATTTGGGCATGCCCTAATGCTTGCAGATACAGATGACTTAAAAAAAAAAATAATTTTTTAAATTAAAAAAAAAAGTTAAATGAAGATATTTCCTTTTCTGAAGTACCTTCTTTTTACTTTGGTTTGTCAGTATTCTGTCACAGCCAGGTCATCTTATCTAGACTTTCAGATTTTGTCTGCAAATACTTATCTTCTTCTTACTGACGCTTCTCTAGCTTTTTATTTCCTCAAATTATCTTGCAACTTATATTGTCTTTACACCATCCATTTGAGGTTTTTTTGGTCAAACTGAGGTAGGAGAAAGGAGCTAAACTGACAAATAAATCGGAAAGGTGGTGGATTGTGTGCTGGCTATGTTTGGAGTCAAAGAAATAGTCTGGGGCAATAGGCTTAACTCAATCTTAACATCAGAGAGAAGTTTGGCCAGGTATTTCAGTATCTCAGGGTACATGGGTAATCTTGTTTAAAATTTGCTGAAACATGATATAGAAAGCACAGTATTCATCTAAACTTTCTTTATGTTTAGCATACAACAGCTGAGATGGTTTGCAGATTAAAAACTGTCCCTTAACTTAATGCAGCATTTTGATGGAGAAAATATTTATATGTGTTATAAATAAACCTTGGCCTCCCAATGAGAAACTGCAGGAAAACTGAAGAGTGCATGTTAGTTAAGAACTGGATAACAACAAAGGAAAGCTGCTGCTTCGGAGCCAGAAACAGGATCCAACACCACCAGTGGCAAATTAAGAAAGCCTTACACACGATGTTTGTATTACGATGTTTGGAGTAACGAGACAATGCAAGGAACAATGTGATTACAGAGATCTGGCCCTTTCATTGTTAGACAGATCCCTCCTCCAACGCGCTCCATTGACATTTTGACATTGCCCCCGTGTACCGTGGGGAGAACAAAGTATACAGGATTTGTGTATGAAGGCTTGCCCGAGGTAGGGAGGAAGAGCTCAGCGATGGGGATTGGATGAACATATGCTGATGTGATGCAGCCTGAGAGTAAACTGAAGATTAGGACAGCAAGCTCGGCAGGAGCCAGCAGAGTGTCCTGCCAGCAAGGAAGGCGAAGGGCACCCGGAGCCTCGTTAATAGGAGCAGGGCCAGCAGATTGAGGGAAGTACTTGTCCCTCTGTGCTCAGCACTCGTCAGGCCACATCTAGGGTACAGCGTCTGCTTCCCCGAGCCCCCTCCAGGTCAAGACAGACAAGGGGGGGATTGCGGAGATGCAGCCAGCCTCTTCGGTGGTGCGAGGCAGGAGGATGGAGACAACGGACAGAGACTTAAGCAAGAGCGGTTCTGACCTATACAAGGAGAAACTTGTTCACCACGAGGGCAGTGCAGCAGCGGGACAGGCTGACACAGCAGCTGTGAATTTCTGTCCCTGGAGGTTTCCAAGAACCACCTGGATGAAACCCTCAGCTGCCCGGTCTGAGCGCACACCGACCCTGTGCTGAGCAGGAGGCCAGACCAGAGACCTCTGAGGGCCCTTCCAGCCTGAATTCTCCTGTGATCTGAACTCATTTCCAAACTCACAAGGGTAGAACTGGCTGAGTTTTTAAGCTCTGATGTTCCGATATTCATGCAGCAATTTAAATCATGGCTCAATGCTTCATCTAGATGCTGGAGGTTTTCTTCTAGGATTCCCCCAGCAAAAGGAACAGAAAGTTAGTTTTAGTTAGATGATGTTTTACATTTGATATGGCGTAAAACACCTTTGGAGACTTTTCAGTCAAAGCCATTCACGTTGTATCAGTCTGCTGCTTCAAGGGGCAGGAAAGGATTCCACACAGGAAGACCCAAACGATGCACATTGACCATTAGCGCACGCTCATGTTTATGACCTTGCTCACGAGCAAGTGAACTGTAAACATTTGCTTGCCATGTTCTTTTGCTTTTTTTATCTTCAGTTTTGATTATAAAAATGTTCCTGTTTAAAGGACATACACAAGGGAATAAATCTTTGGGCCCACAGCCCCCTTGAGCATAGGCAGCCCCAGTATTTAACTTGTAACAAAGAGAATTTTAGTGGAAGCTTTTTGATAAAAAGTTGGCAGCATATCAGAGGGCCAATTTGACCATGAGATGTGAACAAAGATGTCAGGCTGGGTGTTTAAGCCTCTTACCTTTCCCTCTAATTATCTTTCTTTAAATGATTATGAATGAAATATAAGCTAGAATAAGATTGCTTTCAGTGTATATATTTTCAAATAGTGACTCGAAGTTATTAAATTTTGCTTTTAGCATAACCCAGAGATTTGACTGCTTAATAAGACACAAGGCAAACTAGCAGCAGTTTAAAGCAGTAGAGTGACCCGAAGAATTATTAGCTTTTAGCACAAAATCTGTAGGGCTAAGAAGCTTGAACTGTTGTTTAACTTATTTAACTGGGACAAAAATGCTAGCTGTATTTTAAAGTTACCTTCTTTTTCATGTGAGTGGAAGGCAGTCTATTACAGCGAAAGAAAAGTTGAGTGTGAAGAAGGGTGGAGATCAAATAAACAAATAAAATGTATTAAGACTTTATTAAAGGAAGGTAGGGGATAGAACACAGATGTGAATATCCCCTCCTAATATATTTCACTCTTCACTGGGTTTGTCTTGCTTCCTTTAACTGCTGGGCTTTGATGTTTCAGGGTAGAAAGCAGACGCCTACTTTACCTAAGCTTTTGTGTTCAAGGCAGCATTGACCCTTTGTCTAACAAGTGCTCAGGCAGGTTATAAATCTGTAACATTGCACTTCACCTTTTGTATCTTGCTTAATGACCTTTTAAAAATAAATGCAGAATAGCTGAAGGAAACAGTATCAGCGATGGAAAAGCTGACACGTACGCAACCTGAGCTCTGATTTTTCAGATTGCTCCAGCCTGTTAAACAAAACTTCTTTTTCTTTGCTCTGTGGTTACAAAAAAGAGGAAAAAGGGGGACAGGGGAGTGCTTTCTTAGCGGGGTTCTCTGTCTTATAATTCTGCTGTAAACTGCTTGCTGGAAGAATGCTGCACAGAGTTGCTAGCCCACAGAAAGAGGGTACAGTCATTCAAATATGAAAATAGATTCTTTTTACAAATATCTGCTATTTTGTTTTCAGAAGTTTGTGGAAAGCTGTTGTCTTAAGGGGCTCTTGCAAGGAACCATTGGAACTGGTGCTGTTTATTTCTCTTGCATAAAAGTGATCGTTTAAGATTCTCATCAGGCTCTTTTTCTCTTTCCCACAGTACTAAATTTAACATAGGTAGCCTTGATATGAAAAATTATAACTTCTATCTGAATCCATGAAAATGTATATTATCCCAGAGGAATGTCTTACTATAAAATGTTCTCCATCTGAATGAAAGGAAAACTGAAGTTTCCCACCATTTCAAACCGGTACAATAATTTATTTTGGTGATGATTATAATGGGTATTTTGGATTCATGTGTACAATAGTAAAACACTGACATTATTTTCTTTTGTTTATGTATTTTGCTTAAAATAAAAGATTACTCCAAAGGAAGGTATTTGAGGAAGAATACTTGCAGAGAGAGGCCAGATTTATTTTGGCTGACTGTTCCTGGCCTATCAGCTAGAGAACAACCTGTACAATTTACGGAGACCTTCAACCTGCTTGTAGTTGCCTTTACCAGTTGCCTTAAATTACTTTTAATGTAGAATAGCTATGCTAGCTGAACTGACTTATGTTGACAATCCCTTGCAAGATGCACCAGATATTTTCCAATAATTTTACTCATTAGATCCCCCAAACAATTGGAATACCAAAAATTGAGTGTGTTTTGGGGAGGTCACTTGTACTATTTGTGTTTTTTCCAGGCAATTGTACTCACTGGCTCAGGGTGAATAGATTCCGAGTGAACCAGTTTTCAAGTGTCCCCACAGCCTTAATTTCTGCTGGGGTTCTTTAAATGGTTGGTGCTGTCTATTCTCACAGTTTAACTGAAAGCCTTGCAATTCGTATGTGTTTTTCCTAAAAGCCACAGCACTCT
This sequence comes from Aquila chrysaetos chrysaetos, assembly GCF_900496995.4. NCBI lineage: Eukaryota > Metazoa > Chordata > Aves > Accipitriformes > Accipitridae > Aquila > Aquila chrysaetos. The sequence continues at coordinate 41,059,657 of NC_044013.1, forward strand.
GATAAATGTTATAATGTCAGTCTGAAAAATGTATTTGGTACTTTAACTTGTCACAGCACACGATGCAGTTGCTAGCAGGGTGACTGCAAAGCTCTGCTCTCCGCTTTGCAGGGGTTCATACCCTTCGTATGCTACACGGCGGTGTTAACTTCTGGGTGCTGTGCTGTACCCCGTATGGGACTTTATTTCTTTTGTTAGGGCCCTAATTCAATTTTTATTTCAGAATATTAGCATTTTCATCTAGTCTTTGCAGTTATCTGCTGGAGAGATGCTCATTTGGCAGGTTATTCCCTGGCTGTGCGCTTCAGTCTTTCAGCTTTGGACCTTTGGCCTTTACACAGATGGTCCTGCCAGGGTTACAGATTGACACTATAAATCACTTCTGATTTAATTTGTAAAAAACATCCTGCTTTAACAAATAGTGTTCCAGATTGACTTGAGTTAAAGTGGGTTTTATGCCTTGACCCCAAATGCCTGACTCTGGAAACGTGAACAATGGACTGCAGATTTCTAGAAAAGAGGTGCTCTGGGGGGAGCAGTGTCATTCGGTGTGACTTACAAAGCTATCTTTGAATTCCTTGGTTTTCTGCTAGTCTCTGGTAGAGGCGTTTGTTAGGAACCCACATTCAGGAGTCCAGCATGTATTACTGCATACTGGTAATAAAGCCAAGCTCCCATCACAATAATGTCTCACTAGCTGCGAGTGTTTGGATTCCCTGCCTTCTGCCCCAATGAAGATTGAAATTTAAATATGAACTTAAAATAATTTCTAGTGGAAATTGTTACGGATCAATTAAAAAAAAAAATTTGCTATTATAGTAGTTTGTGTAGAGGACAATTTCTTCAAGGCTGGCTTGCTATTTATCTCCATCTTTTTGAACAAAAATTTGATTTGGGTCAATTTTTGCCCCACTTTTCCAACTCCCTGTTCCAGAACATCTTACAGAGAGCCAATGAACTGATAATCGATGAACCCACATTATTGCATCATGACACAACATGCAGAAGCAGCAGGCTGCGTTTGTGGAATGCTGCTAGCATTCCAATTCACGGTTTGCATCTAATAAATGCTATTATAAACACTTATTTATATGTGATTGAGTCTTTCAGCTACAGGTGAAGGTAGCTACCTACCCCTAAAACTTAACCTTTCCTTCTTGTGTGCAATGTAGCTCTATATTACAATATCCTCCCTATATCTTGTATCCTTTTACATTTTAGAAATGTACTTGCTATTTCCTTTTATTTCGTGTGTTACTACTTCCACTGATGTGTATATATGTGTGTGTATGTCTATATATAGGTGCATACAGAAGTCTGGAGTCTTACGATTGTCTTCTGTTCATTTAATCTGAGTTCCCATAACTCCTCCAATCTGTCAGGGAAGGCATAATTCTAAGAGTCAAGAGTTGTATTACGTTGCTGCTTTGCTCATATGAAAGACTGGTAACACTGTATTTTGCTGTATGCCATTGGGTTTAAAAAAAAAAAAAAAAAGGGACAAGAAGAGCAAGGGGTGGGAGGAGAGGAAACTATTGTCCTTTCAGTATTAGAAATAATGTTACTGATGGTAGAGTACTCTTAGAAGTCATCAGTGACAATAAAATTCCTCTTAATAAGAACAAATGGCACTGTTCATTGAGAATGTGCTGCAAGGAGCTTCTTATAAAAATTGCTAAATGCAAATTATAACCCAGGGGTGTTAAGAGCATTGGTATAAGAGCACTGTCTTTTCTTAAATTCCCTTCCAGGTAAGTCTGAAGACAAGAAAAAAAGAATACAAAACCCCAGGATTAGGATCAGGCGCAGAAAAGCAGAGCGCTGCTGGCCAAGCTTTTACAGAGTGTGCAGTGCAGACAGCGTGGTACAGTGTTGTATTGAAAATGATCTATTTGCCACAGAGTATCCTGGGATAATTGAATGCTCTATAATGAGGGCGCAGGATGTGTTAATCATTCCATTTCAGCTTTCTTGACAGGAACTTGGCAGTAAGTTACAGCAAAGCAGGCACTGATACTGAAGTTTTTATTACCACTGCCCATGCGACCGGCAGATTTTATTATTGTACTGTTCTTCCTGATTTTCTAAATGGAGAAGCAAGTTACACTATCGCTTCTATAGGCTCTGCTGGGGGCAGCTATTGCAAAATAACTTTTGTAAAGTAAACTTTTACTTTCTCATGCGCTGGGTTTTTTTTACCCTTATCTCAGTCTGTATTATTTGGGGTTTTTTTAAGCCTCTATTTAGTCCATTTACCTAGAAAGTTGAAAACTCTAGGCAGCCCTATCTTCTGCAGAAGTTAAGTCTTACTTAGCCACATATGTCTTAGTCAAAGAGGGGGGGAAATGAGCTATTGGGAGAGTTATTTCCATCTTCTATAGCTTACTGTGCATGCTCTTTTTCTTTTGTAAATGAATTTTAACTGTCAGAGGTGCTCGTGTATGCTTTTGTTGCACAGCCCTTTTATAAACTTCCTATGTGTGTTGCCTCGTGTTAGCAAAACAAGCCACTATGTTTCACCAAGCTGACATCTCTTTCTTGAGGCTGGATCTGTTACTGAGGTCACTCGGTACTTGCTGAAAAATGGTCAGGCGTTATTTTTCTTTTTAATAAGCTTTATATGAGGCAGTTGTAAATCATGAACTGTGGATTGCCTGTTGTCCTACCAACTCTTCTTTGTCACAACCTCAAAACATTTCTATGGTTGCAGCAGAAATTGCACTGACTTTTCAAATGTGTTTCCATGTAATCTGAATATTTGCGTTTTATGAGCTTTAATAGCTGTTTTTTAAAATAAATCAATCTTGTTCCATAACATGTGCATTCATATCTGTGGGATCATAAACCCAAACTTCCTGTTTATGCTCTGGCACTGCAATATTAACAATCAGGACAATAGAAACCCATTTCAGGTTTTTTAATATGAGTGACATTGGAGTCCTTTTTGCAGTGCTTGATAAGACACCATGTTCTCTGCCAATCAAACTGCTGTAAAACCATTGAAGTAAATGGATCTTTGGCAATTATTCTGCTTACAACCTGCTTCGTAGACTTCATCTATACACAGGGACACTCCTTGGACTGGGACTGTCCCAACACCCAGTTCCCAAAATGTTTGAGCTATACCAGTGATTTAGAGCACTGAAATTCTCTGAGGACTTGGAAATTAATGGTGAATCCTCCCTTTTACTTATATGTGTTTGGAATAAAGTGCTGCACAGAAAGCCGAGTAGCCATCAGTTGCAGTGAATTTCACCCCAAGGGGCTGGAGGAAGACTTCAGCACCTCGGTGGTTGACTTTGAGTCTTTATCCTGCTCTTTTAAGCAGCAGTTTTCCTTTACCTTATGGAGCTTACTGTTTTTCTCCCGGGATTATCCATAGGTTCAGCAGTGACTGTTGGGTTCCAGGACATAAAACATTATGTTTTACTGCATGTAAGAAAGCATTTTGTGTACTGCAGAAGAGTTTCATGTACAACAAACTCAAATGATTCTAGGCTTTCAAAGATATAACATTCTTGATAGAAAATGACTATGATTTATTTAGGGCTTAATGTCAACATCAGCACAATCAGCAGAATGTAGAACTTCTGCCTTCCTTTCTCTCTCATAAATTCTTCATAACCACACATATCTGGAAACTAATCAGTCAAGATCTTTCTCCTACGTGCTGGGAACAACGAGTAGTCTTAGTAATGTGGGAAGTGAATGGGTGTTGACATTATGAAGGTAATTTCAGTTGATGGAAACTAATAGATTCTCTCTAATAGAGAATAGGTTCTCTTCATACGATAAAAAGAAAGGGCATGGAAAAGTTTAGCTAGGAGGAGATAGATTATAAGAAAACAAAAGCCATAGTTATTAAAATAGTGTCAGCTGTTTGGATTTTTTTTAATCAGAACCGTGTTTGAGTACTCGATATCTAAATAATTTCAGAAGATATTAATAGGTAAAAGATAATAAAATAACCCAAACTGATTACAATCTTATACCTTTTATAATATAACTTTAAATGCAAATTGCATTCAACTGCAAGAAGGGAAATAATGTCCCAGAGGCATTTCAATTAATTGGTGTAGTTAATTACACTCATAATTTTACTTGTGTGACTAATTATAATCAGGTTTTATGGGTGTATATGGATTTATTTCCGATACTAAAAGCCCCAAACAGCGGGTTATTTTTAGGAAATATATTTAAACTTCATAATGAAAACCGCATGTTCCCATTCTCGGCGGTTGGCTTGAATGAGTTGTGTCTGTGTTCAGAAAGAGTTTGGAGGACACCAAGAAGACAAACCGCCCCGGCTTTATCCAGCCTGGCTGAGGAGGCCACTGTGGCCCCTGCTGATCCTGTTCATGCTCCCAACCCTCTTTAATTGTTTTTTATCCTGTGGTGGGCACCGGAGTCCACATCGGTGGCCCTGAGGTGTTGGCCACCTCCTCCGGTGGGGTCTGGAAATGTCACCCCTATTCCCTGCAGCCGCCGGTGGCAGGGGGCTCCTCAACCAGCCCGAAGCAACGCTGCTTCTAGGCGGTTTTCTTGAGGTGCAATGACGGCTGCCACCCAAAGCCCCGGGGGTACGATACCTGAAACACGGTGGGGAAGGCAGCCCGGGGTTGTTTTGTTCTCCAAGATGGGTCCCCGGCAGATGCCCGCAGCAAAGGGATGGCCGGGCTTGTTGGACTCCCCTCAGCCTGACTGGAAAGGACCCTCAGAAGATGGCGGCCAGCAGCAGGCGAGCTCTGTGGGTGCCCAACCCCTTGCCTGCCACTTTTTCTCTTTTTTCTCCCCCTTTTTTCTGCCTCCCCCATCCCCCTTCCCTGCTTTTTTTCCTTTCAGGGCTCTTTTTAAGCGGCAGGGCTGCCCTACCTGGCATCTAAACCCAGCTTTGGGTGCTGCAGACCGCCCGCCCGCCCGCCAATGCCCGCCTCAGAGGGGCCGCAGCCCGGCCGCGCTGCCGCTTCCCACAGCCCGTGAACGGCAGAGCGGTGAGTCGGTCCCGTCTGCAAAGGAGATTACAAACGGGGGAAAAACTCTGAGAAAAAAACAAGGTGCGCAAAGACTCGCCAGGCTGAGCGCCGCCCCTGGGGTACGGGACGCCTCAGACGGGCGTCCCGGGTGCTTCGGCCGCTTCCTTACGGGTGCGTTGCCTCATGTTGAAACAGAAGATTTCATAAGGTTCTGTAAGGAGCCAGGGAGAGAGGCAGTGTGTGAGTGAGGTGGGGTTTAGGTGCTTCTTGTGGAAGAATTCAGCAGGATTGTGGTCGGCCACGTTGGGCCCTGTGTCCGTGGGGAGCAGCCCGCCAGGCTGGGCAGCGTGGCAGGAGGCTGCCAGTCTCGGTTTCCTCGTGTGTATTTCTTCAGTGCATCTCAGCTAGAGTTTTCTTGGGTTTTCCACAGGTACACATTAACTTACTAATACATCCTGCATTTCCTTTTTTTTTTTTTTTAAATTTGTATATGATTTTCTCCTATATGAAACATTTTCCTCAGCCACCTCTGGCTGCAGAGCTACCCTGACATTTTTTTCTCTGTCATTGAAACTTCTCTAAACCCTATGCCACTTGTAGTGCTTATTGGAAGAAAATCACCATGTCCACTTTTAACTCTATTGAAAAAAGCCTCACATCTCCAAGCGTAATCATTTTTGTGGTGCAGTGTTATCTCCTGTGCAAGGTACAGCAATAGGCAATGCGTCTCCCTGTCTCTGGATCAGAGGTGGTTGACATTACACCTGGTACTACCACATTTATCGGACTTCAAAACCAGGCTGGGAAGCTAGGTAGGCTTCTCTATATCCTCTTTTGACTACAGGTGGATGGGGGATATTTTACATGGGTTTGCTATATGACATCTGTTTAACAGGAAGGCTGCTGGCTGTGCCGGCAAATGCTGTTTTCCCTGTGAAATCAACTTCTGGATGGGTGAGGGAGGAAAGGAAAAAGCAAAAGGCTTTATCCTTTTCTCCAAGCAGTGATGGAAAAATAAGTCTGTCCAGAAGAAAAGTGCATTTTGAGCTTGCGTTTGTCAGCAGGAGGAGCTGACCATACAATGAAGCTGGCGAGTTTGTTAAAAGTCTTTGTGGATAATGTAAATATATTTCTTGTGAGTAATGGCTAGGTTTCCTTGTCTTTTTCTGCTTCCTCAGAAAACGTTTTGCTGAAAACATATTGTATTAGGAATTTTTTTTTGTGCCTGCCCCTCCTGTCATCCCTGCCTGCTCCTCCGCCGATTGTCAGATGATTGTGAAGGAGAGAAGCTGCGCCTGTGTTCATATGGCAGATCTGCTCCTTCACTTCTCTGACCTCTGAAGGCTTGCACTCAAATCAAGGTCTGATCCAAAACTGGAAAAGGATGGCTTTTTGGATGCATTATACAATGCCATGTAATCTCAGCTTGGTATATTTTTAGAAATGGGGAGGACCTACTGAAGTTTGGTGAGTCCCTAGTTGCTGTTCAACCTTATGGGGAATGGACTCTACCACGACAGCCGTTACAGGCAAACCCTAAACCAAAATGCAAGCTGCTTCCAAAGGACAGACTTCTCATAAGCAAAGCTACATCCAAACTTTGATAATCTCCCAAAATGTTTTGGTCTTTGCACTCTCAAACACGATGAGTTCATACGTCTGGTCTCCTGCAATCCAAATGCTAGTCTATCTCTGACTTGATTCCAGATTGGCAAAGCCCTTGCTTGTCTTTTTTGTTTTGAACCTGAAACATACAGCTCTAGTGAATTTTAGTTTCCTGTGTTGTTTCATTTTCTATTGTACTCCGGTTTTCAGTCATAGAAGGTAAGCAGTCTTCAACTCTGCCTCCAACATATGTGAAATGTATTAGCAAAGTTCTATGTTAACTTTTCTGTACGTGGGAAAATACTGTTCTTTCTGGGTCTTTCTAAATACCTCTGTTCCTTCCCCCACCCTTTCCTGTATTGCCACAGCTTGGCTATTTTTTCTTCAAGAGCTACTGTCGTTTCCTAGTGTCTTTGCAATATAAGAAGTTTCATGCCAAATGTAGCATAGACAAATTTCTTGAAAATCGGCACCTGAAGCTGCTTGTGGAACAGCAAATTACTTTTCCATAACTGTCTTCACAAACGAAAACCAAATGTCCCACTTCAAGCCTTCCTGTCTTGTACTGTTTTTTAAATTGCATAGCTTTTGCTGTAGATTTGTATTTATTCACTGCATTAATACTAGTCCTGTAATTGTCCTGCACCAGAACAGAATGTGTCTGCCCGGTTGCAGAGGTGCCTCTGACAAAGAACAAATTGAACTAGATCACTGACACAGATGCAGATTGTAGCATTTCCCTTTTCCTCATTGGCATAAAATTCAGATTCACTCAGTAAAAATGATCATAATTGCCTATTCAGGTTTTGTTCATGCTGAGGTTTATGCAGAAGAATACTTACAGAGGACTAACCATCTTCTCAGCAGATTTTTTTTTTCTTCCTCTTAGTAATGTTTTAATATGTTTCATAGTAAATGAGATCCTCCCACATCGTAACTAATTGCCATAAATGGCCCTCTCTACCTACATGGTAAGCTGAGCCACAACCTAGTGAAAAGTTGCCCCCATGATTGATCATTTATCAGTAGCAATAAATAACAGTTGACCCAGATCCTCCATAGTTTCTTCCAATCATCCTTAAGAGAGGTGCCTTTGGGCACCATGAAGAATCACTTCATGAATTCAGTAAATAATCTGAATAGAGTAGAATGACGGGCTCTTACACATACTCCCACCAGATGCAGGGGGCTTTTTTAGTGCAAAAGGCATTGTTTTCAGTGGAGGCATCCTGATGAGTATTCACATTGCTGGTCTTTAAAACAGGAGCTCCCAGTCCTACAGGACTTTTGTATGTGATTGTGCTGCCCACCATGTTGCTTGTAAATCTTGAAAGAGCAGTAAAACATGAGCCTTTCAGAATACTTCCATTTATTACATTTTGTAACACAGCCTGAAAACAAAGCATCTTTCCTCTTAATTCCTTGATGCGTTCTCTACTGGTGGGTTGTTGGGGGATGTAATGGAAAAAGCTAACACAGAGATGTTCAACAGGTGGGTAAGTATGCAACCATTTATCCTGGTTAACTAACTAGCCAAGCGTTTGTACAGAAGTGAAGTTACCCTGGGTAAATCCATGGTACCCTTTCTTTCATGGTAAGAAATCTGCCTGTCCTCTCCCTGATGGGCTGGGTGTGTGCAGCAGCTCTGCTGAGCAAGGTGCCATATACAAAGCAATTTTGCTATGTGTAGATAATACCCAGGTGACCCATGTGAAGTTAAATCTCCAGAAGCCTGCTGGCATCAGAAACATCCCAATGTACTGCAAATCCATGTTGACCCCCCCCACCCCAAATGCACACTCAACCCTAAATGTCGTGAAGAAAATAGGGGAAAAAAAGTCACATTCCTTTTCTGAACGAGTATTGTGTGGATTCCCCTTCAGCAAGGACAAAAGAAATAAAAACTCAAGGCAATGAAAACATAGGTCTGTGTTCAACTTTAATCCTTCATTTATGTTTGCTTCTCAAGTTTTTCAGTTAGCTAAAAATACAGTTAAAGTCTTAATGATTCCTCTAAACCTGAAAAGGTGAATTTGCTTTCCCATGTGTTTTTTTTAAGCTTATATTATTGATTGTTAAATATGAAAATAATTCCCCCCCCCCCCGCTTTTTCTCCTTTGGTGAGCTGTGGTTAGTCTCACTGCCATGATTTTCCTGAAAATGGCCATATAGCTGTAGCATAAAGTCATCTTTGCAAATATTACGCTAAAGAAAAAAATACAAGTCTGCTAATACGAAATTCTATTTTGGTGTGACCAAAATCTAAAATTCTAGAAGAAGCTGTAACATGTTCTATGGCATTAGCCAAAGAAAACTGTTATGACTTTCTTCGGAGAGAGAACTGGAATAATACAAGGAAATCCCATTTCCCAATGTATCGAGCTTTTCTGTAAGTAATTGAGTAAGATCTGAAGAAATCAGTTCAAATCACAATCTTCTTGGAAAAACTATGAATCTTAACCGTATGTGAATATTGCAGGTATGTTGTTATTAAAAAAAAAAAAAAAATGTTCACACTGAAATGTTCAAACTGACATTTTAAAACTTCTAAAATGTGATACTGGAAAGAGCCATTTCTTGAGCTGTCCCATTTTATTAGGCAAATGAAAACTGTAAAGGATCATCAAAGTCTCATGCTTCAAATGCAGCCCTCCAAAGAGAGGGATTTTCCACAGATGTGCAACTGGTACGTGCAGTTGAGCTTCCCTTTTCCTTTCTAGCACGTCATATTGGCCATGGGCATCCCAGAGAAGGATGCTGTACTAGGCTGAATAAATAGGTTTAAGAGAGAAACCTGAAATCCAGAATCAGTAGATTAGATGAAAGGAATCCAGTATCCTTATCTAAAAATTAACTTTAGAAATTCTGAAGGAAGAAGGCGGGGGGGAATTGCATTAGTACAGGTGAAATTTGTCACATATCCTTCACTAGATAGGATCACCCAGATCAATTGCAATTGTTGCTCAATTGTGTGTGAGCATTTTTTTCTTTGCTCTGTGTTGTACCTTCCTGTAGGACAATGTAGGGATGATAAGAATTACTCCCCGTGTTACCGTCTTCCTGATTTGCAGTGTTGAATGTAAACATACTCCAAACAAACCCCTTCATAGGCACTTAAGCAGAGATTCCTCTTGAAGGTCCTCTGTATAGCTTGCAAAGTGTCCGTCCAGCATTGTGTTAAAACTACAGGCTTGCAAATAATCCATCCTAATTCTTTCTTTAAGTGTTTGGTTTTTTTAAAATTTTAATCTTAATAGCTTTATCTTACAGTTCCATTGATTTCTTGTGATTTAGTGCAATGGGTTTCATTTTATGTAAGAGCAGCAACAGAAGTCCTTGGTTAGTATCTGGAGGAGGACAAGGTTAAATTCTGTATTGAGATATGATTCATGAGTTGGTAGTTAGAGAGACTACTTGATACAAAGAACCAACAGCAGCAACAACAAAAAAAAAAACCTCCAAAAAGCCCAGAACCTTGAATGAAGTGAGAAGTGTTCATTGGAAAAGAGAACTCAGGATGTACGTAAGCATCAGGAGCAACATTAAAACCTTAGCGGTAGGCAGGAGGGTGCTGGCACTGGACCAGTACACCTTTCGTTCATTCAGAAACTGAACAGGCCGGAAATTTTCAACCATGTAAGTTGAGTTCTTCCCATCAAAGTGGACTGTGGAAAATTGAGAAATCTGCAGACATCAGAGAAAAGAATAGATCGTTAAATCCTTTTTCCATGGAACACTGGAAATTGTGATATTCTAAATCTGCAGTGCCTTACTCTGTGGCATTGTTTTGAACTGTATGGATGCATTAAACCTTGCAGGAAACAATGTGATGGAGGCTACTGCCAGAGGTCACTGACAGATGACTTGTTTTAGCCTTGGAAATCATGGGGACTTCCTTTCCGTGTGAGCCAAATGCTTTGTCCACCTCAAGGACCTGGTTACACCAGTCCTCTTGACGCACACAGTCCTGTCCTTGTCCATCACGTCACAGTGACGCAAAGTAAGAGGACTTTGCTTTCGAATTTCTAATTGCTTGCAGCGCGACACTGGCCCAGAGCAAGCAGATGCTCACCCTTGTGTACTGTGCTATGCTGACTTGTGTGTGGCTGAGCACTGACTGAAGTGATTAGGAGTACAGTGCAGGTAAGGAACTAAAATACAGATGCTGGCTCTCGGCCAGGCTGTGCTGGCTAGTAGTATTGCTGAGAGTCCACTCCATGACACCTGAATTTTTTAATCGTGTACTCTGTCAGCCGAACAATCTGCATTTTTAGAGGCAGTCATGATTCCGTCTCCTGTTCCTCTCTGTAGGACATGAATGGGTTGCTTAAAGCTGATGCCAATAGACTCAAAGTTTGGATTTTGAAGTATTCTGTTTTGGTATCCTAATACTTACAAGAATAGAAGAAAAACAGTGACATTTTGCGGGTGAGCAGATGACAGCCGTGGAAGTGCTGCTGCTGAAGCACTGAGTTAGGTGTTTACCTGTGGGGTTTTTTTACTTTCTTTTCACATCGTCATTTCCCCTTCCTTCTGCTTTCCTCCCTTTTTTTGAGAGATGATTTAATAGGGTCAAAAAACTGGCACTAAGGACTAGGATTAGGCTAATGCCAAGCAAGTGTTGTGTGTCATAGAACAAAGCAGTGGAGCAGCTAACAAGTGTGTGTTGTGTGAGTGAGCAGACAGATGAAGGGGAAAAATAACCATAAGCAGACCTTCCAGGCTATCCCTCTGCGACTTACCTGAGAAATACTGAGTTCAATTGGCTTCTCAAATACTGTCCAGATGACACCCTCATGGCAGTCAGGGGTGGTGAGGGAACCCTTGTACCGATAGTACCTTCCAAGATCTTCCTCAGGCGGGAGAAGAGAACTCAGTGGCAAAGGCTCCATCTGTGCTCTTTGCCCTAGACAAACCATGTGGAAATATCGCTTGTAACAAGCGCGGCTGCGGGTATTGTTCACATTTGCCTTCAAATGCGGCTGCTGCTCGTGGCCGTGTAAAGCCTCACCCCCACGCACGCTTCCCACGCGCTGCTTCACCGCTTGTGAAATCCCTGACTGCCAGCTGCAGGGTCCCACACAGCACAAGTTACGCACACCTCTTGTAATAACACGTGGTTTAGGCATGTTTTTCTTCTCACTGGAATTCCTCCTGTAGAAGCAGGAATACTCATCCTGGTTCGGGTGGTGTTCTTCACTGCAAATATGGAGAGCTAGATTTTCTCCCACCTGCAATGCTCTGAGTACTTGACAAACTAACCTCTATCTTTTGGCTTTGACTTTCAAGTAACAATCTCTACCGTAATTAGAACAGGATTGGACCGTGAACTACCTGGTAGTATATGTGCTGAAATAAATATACGTTGCATTTTGACCAACAAAAGTGTCTTACCTTTGTATTTAATATTCTCTAATTCATTTATTAGAGTAGCATAGTTTTTATTTTCTTCTTCAATCTGAAACAGAAATATTTTGATTCCAAATCATGCTTTTCTCAACAACTGGTTGCTTTAAATTAATTGCAAATAAAACAGAAAAGACCCACAAGGCTAAAAGATAACAGCAAGCAGAATATAGAAAAGGGTAAAGGAACTAAGTGCTGGCACTGAATGCCTGCAGAAGACAGGGAGGCTTAGGTCTTGGACTACTGTAACATTAACACAATCGATCACTCAGCCAAATTGCTGATAGATTTGAGATGGGCAATTAAAAATTTAGCTACCTACCTTTATAAAGAATGCTAACACAGCCACACCATCTGCATTTTTCTTTGCTTCTGTTATACCCGAAACGTCTTCTCTTATGTGGACAACATGAAGCTGTAATACAATAGTCAAAGCCAATTATTTGTTCATTTTGCTCTGCAGTTTGTTGTTGTTAAGTGCAACCTGGCTGCTTCTCTGCACCTATGCTGCAGTGGGGCCCGAGCTGCTTTGTTGCTTACAGGCTGAGGACAGACAGCTCGAGGCCCTTGACCTCAGGCAGGAACTGTGCAATAAGTGGACTACAATTCGAAACTTCAATCATCAATAACAGTACCATCTCGTACACCTCCCCAGAAGGTGAAGCGCTCTGTGCACTGCTGCAGCCCTCAATTTTCAGCCTGTGCAGTGGAACAGGCAGATTTTTACGTCATGGTTTGAAAGGGGGGTGGTTTCTTTCCACCAATCCATGTGTATCAGCACTGGAGACTTGTCTTGCCTTGAAGAGAGGGGTTTTTTTCGGTTGCGTAGTTTGATTCATGGTTGCAGTCCCAGAATAAGCAGTGTGAGAGTGTAATCAGACTGTATAGGCCATGAAATGTTTCTCTTCCCCAAAGGCTATATAACTCCAGATTCATTGTCTGTCCTGTGCCTTTGCTATGCAAAACTAGTGTGTTTTCCTGCGTGTTCTGGGCAGTGAGCAGCGTGTCCTCGGTTTTTTATTTCCACTGTTGGCGTTTCATAGGAGAACTAGCCAGTAGTTTTTGTGCAACAGTATCTTAAAAAGCCAGAGTTCTTGAGTAAAAGCCATAATCCACAACAGTCTCACCTACCTCCATGGCTTGTTTTTCTCCATCTATGCTGTGCTCTGACCCGGGAAGGTATTGCTGCACACCTTGGACTCCCCAGTGCAAATGAAATTCTATTGCCTTGTATTTTCTTCCCAGACCTCCGCCTCCAATTTTAGGGGAAGTGCTTAATGTTACTTTAACTGGGGAAAACAAATAAGTTGTTTAAAAAAAAAAACAAAACACAACAGATTATACATTAACAGTATGTGAGAGTAGCAAGATGCATGTTCTTGAGGTTCAAGTTTATCCTAAAGTTCTGGCTTGGTTTTTCATACCTGAATGTTCCAGAAGTTCAACCTTGCAGAAGCTGAACTCTTGCAAAATGCTAGCTGAGATTAATTTGAGATGAAAGGGAGAAATATCATAGCGCACTTCCCAGTAATATGCAACAGCATTTGAGTCTCCCTCTATGGCACAGCACTTGGAGATTCTCTTCCCATTTCTACCTGGGATTTGCTCTGTGGACTTGAATGTCTTGAGTAGAGCCTCACTTGCTGGGGAGCTGAGCTACCCGTTATTTCAGCTGAATAAATAATAGTAAATAAAATAAATTTGGTGATACTTGTTTCCTTTTGTAAAATGGAGGAAAAGGACAGCACTACTTTGGATTGTTCTGGGGTAAGGGTTTTATAGACTTTTATGACATCCATTTATGTATCCTTTGGAGTATCATCGGTTAATCGCATTTTGAAGAAAACAGGGTAATAGCCTGTCTTTCCTTGATTGCACTGAGGGGATTTGTAGGGATTTGTTCACTGACATTATAACCCCAGGAGTGAGAGCTACTTGTACCTTTCAGAAGACCCTATATTCCTTCATTTTTTGTCTAGGAGAATACCCTCTATCAAAGTATTCCTAAAAATAACCTTGATCCCAGTTTATTTGGTTTTTTTAAGCATCATTTTTATCTCCTATTGCCTGCGCTGTAACATTTGTTTTAGGCAGGGTTTAAAGATATTCTGTTTTAATTTAGAGTAGTGTTGCAACTTAAGCCTAAGCATCTAAGTCATTATATCTATTTAATGTGATGCTTAATCTGTTGTTAACAGCAAAACAAAATTTTCTTAGGAGACACTTTTCTAGCTATAAATCACCATCACATCCTGTGCTTGAGACTTTTGTGATGTATTTTTAAAATTTACTTATTAGGATGTCTACATTATGCACAGTACTTTTCTTTCCATAGGAAAGATTGTTTTGACCTGGATTGAAGCCCCAGAGATTTCATTTCTGTTCTGAATTTCAAATGAACTGGAAGCTTGCGTGAGTCATTTAGTTACTTTGCTTTTTTTATCTGTAAATGGATGAGTAACATATCTTTGTTGGCTTTGTTTATTTAGATTCTAGGACCTTTGAGACTCTGACCTTTGCTATCTGCACATCATCAAACATAATGATAATCTAATCTCACGTAGAGCTTCTAATTGCAGCTGTAATTTAAGCAATAACAGTTCCAGTGTTGTACTCACTGTAGCCCAGGGATTGGTTGCCCTCAGAAGGAAGAAATTTTAAAAGCCCAGATAAAAACCTAATCCTTTTGCATGGTTGGGAACGATGAGAGTTCTGACCAATCCTTATGAATATTAATTTGTCTGTAAAAGGTATTTCTACGCACAGCAACTGTAATATGGAGATTCTAGAATATCATTCTGTAACGGGAAAGTCATTAACCCATGCACTAAAAGTTAAAACATGTCTTTTTCTTATGGTCTGTCAAAATACCAATGTTTTAAAGTAGGACCTCTGGGTGTGAAAATCTACCCAGCTGTCTACCTTTCTACCTTTCCACCTTTCCATTTTAAGTTAGGAAAATACTTGCTGCTTGCAATTTTCCACTTTAGGGATTTGGCAGTTAAAACAATCCATCTAAGATTTTTAATAACCCCTGTAGATATTTTTTTAAAAAATGACAACAGATTTATTTTTAAAGTTAAAGTAATTTAGCATAATATTGTTGAAGCATCATCATTAGTATTGCTTTTAGTGAAGAAAAGTGAAGGAAGTGGAACAGTTCTAAATTATATTCACTGATTCACTATTTACTGATTTGCTGTTCACTGATTCATTGTTTACTGAATCAGTAAGTAGCTAATCAACAAGCTCACATTAGATTACTTCTGTTTGCAGAGAAAACAGGTTGAAATCTGAGAAGATTTCAGCTCATTGTTTAAAGAACTAGTAAGACACACACACTGCGAGCCGCTGGTTGAATGACTTTCCCAGATTATGTTCTTCTTCAGCAGAATTCTTCTTTGTACATGAGCAAGGGTTAGAAAGGGCAAGCCCGGAAATTAAGGGTATAAGAGCATTCAGCAGAAATTACACACCTCTGCCAAAACTGTTGTCCTAAACCCCTATACCCACCCACCTCCTAGTCCTAGAGGTTGTTGTTTGAGGTTCCCTAGACATCTTGAGTTCTGTTTCTGCATGTGCAAAGAACCGATTTCTGCTGAGACGCTCAAGGACCGTGTCCAGAATCCAAAAACCAGATCATTCCCCAAAGTTCCCAGAAAGCCTTGCTTCAGAAGGTGTTCTGAAAGTTTCACTTCTGAAAGATAGGGGTGCTATCTTATTTTCGCTCCCTTGCTTTTAAGTAGCAGTAGTGATATCTAACACCTTGCCCAGAACATGGAAGAAGTGACTGGATTGTTCCAAGTGAAGGCACAAGTAAATCCCATAATAACAGTAATAATTTGACAGTACTTGCCTGTATGTCCATTATTTTCTATGTTCCACTTCGAAGACCCCTTCACATCATATCCTTCAAAATCCAGTGGTTTAAGGCTCTTGTCATAAACAACATTTCTGGTGACAATATTGATAGGTGACTGTTTGTTTCCTTTGCAGGTGGTGACTGCTAGATGCCATTGTCGAGGATCTATTTAGGGATGAAGAAAATATTTTTTTTCCTGTAGACTGCAAATCCTTGATAAAGCCAAACCACCCAACAGTCAATATATTCTTGCTTGGGAAATTTGAGACATCTTTGAAGAAAAAGTCTTTGGATGTTGGAATTTAATGCAGGAACTTTCTTATATCATTTTTGGTAGTTTTAAAAATATTAATATGTGTCAGGAATGTTCTGTTAAGCTTAATAGGAAAATATGCACATGTAAATGGTTGTAAAATGGAAAGTGAACTACCATTGAGGTTGGCTGAGCTATAGAAACTACAGAAACTTGGAAACTATAACAAAAACCAAAAAAAAGTGGTGATAGTGATGGTCCTGGGAGTGAAATGCTGCTCTCAGCACAGTCAGTTCCAGGGAGAGCTGGGCAGGACACAGGGGTGAGCAAGGGAGCAGGCAGCCTAGGTGGATCCTGCTGGTAAAACAAAAGGTGCAGTTGTAGGTAGAACATTAGGATTTTTCATAACTGTCCTTAAGAATTTAAATAGCTGTCTATACCCAGCTTGCTGGGATGATTACCTCTGGAGCACATTCAGAGTTATTTTTTTATTTGTAGCATTATCCTTGGTTGAAACAAAATGAAGAGTTAGAACAAACACTGGTATCTTCAAAATACCCTTTTTTTAGGTATCCTGTTCAGCACTTATGTTTGCGTATAACGTGATCATGCAGCATTAAATGCTCAGTTGTGTGAATTTTTGCATTATTTCTACAAAGAGGCCCTTTGCAAAACAGAAGAATCCAAACACTAATGTGATTGGAAAAATAAATTGTTTAGCAGTACCTTCACAGTGTGGTTGTTCATACTTCTGTGACTGATAGCACCAATGGCCTCCAACTAAAAAAAAAAAAAAAAAATCAGATATTGAAAATTAGATGAATGAAAAGCTGTACAAATTGTCCCTTGAGAAAGCAGATGGGAAACGGGGTTGCAACCTGAGATCCTCAGAGAGTGATGACTGGCCACACCGTTTTGACAACTTCTTATTTATGTCTGCCCAATTTTATTAGAGTAAGATGATTCATTTATTAAATATATAAACAGCAGTGGCTGGTAAGAGTTAAGTGCTTCGGCTGTAAAGCATGGAGCACACCATCCGGCAAGTCTAGCTGGGTTCTAATATCAAATAATTCAGGAAAGAGCATAAAAATCCTTCAGTAGGCAGCTCTGTCTCTCTCTAGATCTCCTCCTGGTCTTGAATGAATCAGTTTACACCTGTAAATATTCCTTCCAGAAACTGTGCTAGCATAAAATAGTAGACCTCTAGATGGGTTGCAGTTCTAAATAATTTGGGTTTGAAACTTTGGCTTCAGCAACTTCTTGAGGCAAAAGTTCCACATCTGAATATATGTAGTGTTAAAATAAATTTCCTTTTATCAGTTCTGTACTTGCCATTCTTTCATATACTTGTAAATTCACTTATGCAAGATGATTTATCTCACTCCGTTCCAGGAACTATTTTAAACATTACTTGGTGCAATAGGGAATTTTAAGAAACGAAGGATCTCATTTCCTGAAAGAAAGAAAGAATCCTCATTCTAACTCAACTGTGATCCCACACAGATGGTTGAAAAATTTTTCAATAGAAGGTCTTAATCTTACTTTTACATTGTCAGAAGAAATATGAAATTCAGAGGAAGAGAGCTGATTTAACTTAAGTATATGTTGATCTAGCCAAGAAAGTAAGGACTAGTTTGTTTATCACAGCCTGCTTCAGTGGCTGTTTATGACAGTTATAAAGTTTAAATGGACTTTAACAGCAATAGTTCTCTTTGGCTATTGAACTTTAATCAATAACAATTCAAAACCTCTTATAATCATGATTAATACTATAGTTTCTGTTTGCCTATGATTAGTAAATTATGGGCATTTTAATAAATGGCTAATCAATTTTTAGGGATTATTATGGAAGAGTCCTGTCATTAGATTGCTAGTTACCATAATTTGTGATCTTTTATAAATCATCTGCTGGAAGGCTCGTAACTGCTTTTAACACCTTTATCTTCATATCAGTAGCATAGCAATACCATCAATCTATTAAGTATTTAGAAGAAGTTATAAATAGAACCTTGATGCAAAATATGGCTAGCTATAACAACAGAGGGAGACTTGGATGAGCTTGTGGCAATTAATATATTCTTGAAAAATGATACTGTTTTAGTTCATCTCTCACAAAAATTAAATTTATGCTGAAAACTATAAATAATGTTGACTCACTTTCTAGTTCAACAAATGTTAAGTAATATTGAGGACAAAAGTAAATAATATTGCTAGATTTGTATTGTAAGAACTGTAGTGATTTCTACGTTGTTGTTCCATTAACATTTTGTAATTATCAAAAAATCTGTTTCGACAATGTTTTATTTTCTGACACATTTCTAAACATACACAAAGCTTAGCTTTAGGACCTGCCATTTCTAAAATTGATTGTGGCATTTTTTCAGGCCTGTGTACACAAGACAGTGGCCAGACCTCCAGCAGCGCTGAGCGATTTCTCATCTCCGCTGGGAAACAGCAGAACCAGAAGTTTCAAGCACAGAATGTCACCAAGTGCCTTAATCGGTATTTTAATCAATAAATGCCTAGCAAATACTGGGTAAGCCGATCTTCACAATGCTTGGTTATGTTTCATATGTGTTAGTATTTGCACGGATGTATGACTGCGTTCATATTTTTGGCAAATGCTCTAGCCCAGTGTTCAGTATATACTTTAACAATTGCTGTACCAGTACCCTATGACTGCAAGTGGTCTTTCTTTCTTTGCAAGTTACATGTGCACAAACCTTCAGGAGAAAAGGTATTCCACTGCAGGAATAACCTGGACACAAATGTTTAAAGGTAGTAGCATCTATGCAGCATGAGAGGATAGTTACCTGCAAAGATTTGGTCTCAAACTCTTTGGGATGTGAGTTAAACCAGAGGGGAAAGTTGTCAGGTGAGAAATCAAGGTCAGTTGAGGTATTCCAGTCTGTTTACTGTAAATTCTTGGAACAAGGTCTACTGTTCTGGGTTTGTATAGTGCCTTGCACAATGGGAGTGTGATCATGACTTAGACATCAAAGCATTACTGTAATGCAAATCAAATTTTACAGTCAGTATGATTCACAATTAGGAGTAAGTGCAGCAAGTTCATTGTCCATTGGGTTCAAGGCTGTGGAGCTTTTAGACCATGACCATAGAACCACGAAAATCAAAGACAACCACAGGAGACACTGAAGGAAGGTAAATATCACCAAATCATATTGTCAGTGGTCCTGATACAATGTCTCTGTACCAGAGGAGTGAAATGGAAGTGGGTTATGGAGCTTTTCATTGCTGAGTCTGAGTCCAACCCTTCTCAAACAAAGCAACCACCGACTTTTTACCAGCTGATAGGTGTTTGGCAGGTTCTCTCAAATAAGCTCATGGGTTTCAATCATGTCTTAATAGATTGACACATGAGCACACTAAAAATCTTTCAGCCTGCACATCAAGATGATGGGGAGAAAAAGTTTAAAAAATTAAAATAAAAAAAAAAAAATCCAGCCCTCAGGTGTCTACAGCTGCCTTACATCCAGCACTCATGAGTATTCTTCCCTTCTTCTGTCGAATGCAACATACACCAAATAATTAGCGTCTAATTTTTGCAAGCTTCCTGCAAAATTCCTAATGTCTACAAACTAACAAAGAATTAGTGTTTTTCTATCAAGTACTTATCACAGTTGTGGTTTAGAAAGTTGGATGGTATCAGTGAAGTAGAACAGGATATAAATTCAGCAGTTCATAAGAAAAAGGTCCTTAGAGCTGTTAAATCTTAAACAATGAGCTAATTACACATTGCAGAATGCTTGAGCAAACAATGAATTAATGTTTACTGTGAATTAGATATTTTTTTTTGTGGTTGGCAGTAATGTAACATTAGAGAACATGATCTTTTGTATAGATACCACTCAGGATGAACCAAACTGCCATACCCTGTGTCACTTACAAGGAAAATTTGCATTCGGATTTTATTTGAGTCAGGTGTGATGCCTCCCTACGTATAGGGAACTTGCATTTACAATGGTCCTTTTTTCCCCCTGGGCTTTATGGCTTTATTTCTGAAGCAAGAAGGAAAGATACTTGTCACATCCAGTCAGTTGTCTGTGGTCTTAGGCATGACTATGCCCTAAGGTATGTTGTCTAGTCTAGTTTTAATTGTCTGAGTGGCTCCTGCCACTTCCCTTAGGAGACTTTTCCACAGTCTATTAGCCTTCACTGTCAGGAAATGCTTCCTGTTTAATAGCTTACATTTTCCACTTGCTTATCTGCATCCCATCACTCCTAGAAATATCACTGAACCACCCTAAACAATTCTTTTCCCTCCCTGGTGTTTACAGCATTCAAATAGTTCCTTCATAATCTGTAATTCCTGTTCTTGCTTCATCCATCCTTCGTCCCATCTCTTGACAATGTGCCCTTCACCTTTCCACCATTTCCACTTCAGTCTTTCATCTCTTTCTCCGAAGCCCCTTTCTTACAGGGACTCAGTACACATGAGATCCCATCCTGCAGTCCTCTCACCTGGCTGCTCTTTCAGTCAGACCTCAGCTCCCCCATTCTCTTTCCTGTTGTTTATTTTATTGCCCAGAAAAATGCAGTGGAAAGTGGGTTTTTTGGTCGCTTGGGGGTTTTGTTTGGTTTTTGCAGTTGAGATGCTGAAACCATTGCTGTGATATGAGCTGCCCTGGAGGTTTTCATAGCTTACTCCCATACCTGGCTGGTACACATGAGTTAAGCCATGAGCATCCACACTTTGCTCAGGATAGTATTAGATACTAGCCAGGATTTCCAAAAGCTCCTTGCCTAATTGGCATTAAATAGAGACATTTGCATTGCTGTCACCATTGGAAGTACTATAATTCAGTACACATATACATTCTGTATACATATACACCTGGACTCACAATTCCTATGTTATCGACTCTATCTGGCTCTTACATTGTATTATGGATTCTTGATTTAAGTGGCGATGCACCATATCAGAGGTGTCACCCTGACTTTACTGGGTTTTAATTTAGAGTAGGGCTGAACTAGGCTGAAGGCCTCCTCTTCCTTCACAAAGGTCAAGACAGTTAAATTTAGGGAGTCTCTCTTGGCAAGTGAGCAGTCCTACTTATCTCTGTTTCTTCCTTGTCAAATTTACAACTGGTTTCCTGACCAAAGCTGTTTTTTTAGCACCAGAATAGCTGGAAAACAATACAGTTACGTATTGTTTTCATTTTATTGTAAATGTTTTCAATTGTTTTAGCTATCAAGCCTAGCTTGGAAACTTGAGGCAAAAAATTCCTTCAGTTGAGAACTCCCTCTTCTGTTCACTTAGGCAGCTGGATGGAGGACAGTGCTCCTGGCTGGAAGCCGGGGTGTTAGCAGTTTGCCAATGGGCTATTGTGTGATCTAGGAAAAGACCCTTAGGCTCTTTGGCCCATGGTCAGATTGCCTGAATTCCATAAAAGTTCCTAAATCTACTTTGTCCTACTTGTTCCGTGCTTACTGCCCTACTTGGACCTGCTGAGTTGCTGCATGGAAGCCCACGTCTCCTCTGACTCAGTGCCATGAGACAGGCTAGATGAAAATTGGCCTTTTAATTTGTCCATCCGCACAAAAGGGTTACTAAAACAGGTTGTGTCCTTCTGAATAAAGTAGCTGGAAATCTATTAATTTTATATGTTGATGGTTAGCTATTTTTATTAACTATATTTAATCTCTTGAAGTGTAAATGACCTTTATGCCACAAATAGCCTGAAGTACTGAGAGAGTAAGAATATCCCCTGTTGCTTTTTAGTTAAAATCCCTTCTCTCCCTTTCACTGACTGACTCCTTTGTTTGTCCCATCAGATCTCTTGTCACCCTCTTTCAGCCATGTCCTCGCTGACAATTCGTTGTTTTCTGAGACACACAGCTGATAGTGCTCCCTCTGCACTGCTGCTTTTCAGAAAGCCCAGGCTGCCCTGAACGGCATAGTTCTCATTATTGCACTATTGTCCACTGGTTTCAAATCCATCCCTAAAATCTGTTGTAACCACCGGCTTTGCAGCAGAATGAAGGCTGGCCTTTTCCATGAAAATGGCAAAAGCTAGTTTTGCATGCGGTGTATTTTTAGCTTTGGTTTGTGTTGGGCTCATGCTATTTTTAGCTTGCTTTGTGAAACTTGTTATCTGAAGTACAAAAGACAAAGAAACTTAAAATCAAGTGGAATCTAAGTCTGTCTTTCTAATTAATGAGATATTGCTGAACAAAAGCTGAGCATATATACATATGTCTATTTATACATTCTTAAGTATTACACATCCTCAGGAAGTGCTGATCAACTACTTTGACAGGCAAAATCAGTTCCAAATGTTTACGTCTAGATTTGTGTATCTCTAACCATGTAAAACCAAATGTTTGTGATCATCCATCTCTTTTCCATTCACTTTTACCTGGAAATTTTATTTTTCATAACGATATACATCTGTAGGTAGGTACATTCCAAGATATTATGGGGAGTTAACCTTGAAAATAAGCTTTATTGTACTAGTGAAGCATTACACGTAACCACATCTGATTTGAGCACAGTGTTTATAATTTGCACATGTGTACATAAATCACATGCTCAATGAGGTCTTTGTCGGCAACATGTATAAAGGAAAAATCCAAAGAGATTGGAGGATGCTAGATATGCCCTATAAACACTTGCAAACTACTTCCTTTGTGTCAGAGAGAGGAAAATGTTTTTAGCTGTGACCTGTGATACTGTTGTAGCCTCTGTCATATATATGTGTCCTCATAAATTTGCCGTATCAGAGAAGGAAGCTGGCCTTTAACAAAAAATGAGTATCCAGGGCTAAGGTGATTTGCTTCTGTGGGGTATTTTGCTTTGCTTTGTTTACAACAGAGGCAGCGTCAAATAAAATTCAGAAATCCTTTTTTTTAGTGTTTTTAAAATTTAGTTCAAACAAATTACATTCTGGCTTTACTGTCCTTTTGTAGTCTTTTGTGCTGCGTTTATGATGACTGATCCTACAGTTAGAAACGTGACTAAAAATCTAATACCAGGCCATTAGATATATTCTGCAACATAACAAAGCATCTCCTGCAATGCCACAAACAGGGAAAAAAGCCTCTTTGCATGAAGACAGACACCTAGCTGAAGAACTGGACCTTGCAGCATGTCTTGAGGACCTAAAGGTTTGTGCTGGTTATTTGGACAGCTAAGAGAAAGGTGTTTCACAGCAGCGCCTGTCTCTGAAAATGCTTTTCTGCTTCCAGTCTTCAAAATCTAAATGTAAGAGCTAGGAGAAACCGTGACTCCAGTTTTCTTAAGTATCACAGTGCATAGCTTGCAGCATATAAGGGATATTCCAACTCTTAAGCTGATACCTTTTGCTATAGGAGAAAGGAGAGTAATTCTTAAGCTGAAGTAATGATGTCACTTGTCACCTGCGTATGGCTCCTATGTATGGCTTCTACCATGCTCCTTTCCTTCCCTGAGCTGAAGTGAAGAACAGCAGGAAAGCACCTGGCTGGGATGCTGGAGAAGGACGAGGTGATGCAGCACATTGCAGTTCTGCTTGAGGTCAGCTAAACAGTGAGTTAATACAAATTGATGACAATGTAGTGTACTCATGCTAGTCAGGCTGATCCTTAAATGGAGCATTAATAATGTGATTGGGTCCACTGCGTACATGGAAAATTGCCCACTCATTGCATGTCACCAGAAACAGACTGCAAACAAGTGAACAATGATTTTTGAACTTGGAGTTGTGATGCCCTTGGATGCATCAGCCTAATAAAAAATCTGTCTGCTCAAGAACCTTGATGCTTATTGAGGCATCGCGTAGATGTATGCTGCCTTAGGCACAGCAAAGCAGGATTCCTCTCATCTGTGCTATCACTCATTCATCACTACATGCTATATGCAATCACTCTTCAGCAGTTCAGAAGTCATGTACAGGGATGAGGGGCAGTTGTTGGATTCGTATGTGATGGAGACAGCAGAGGTGATCTTATAACGCTTACATGGGTAATTCTTTGAGAGGAAGTCAAGATCTGCAGATGAATGTAGATTACAGCAAGATGTGTCTGCACAGTACATATTCTTGAATAACTTCACACATAGACTGATGTGAAGAGAATCAAGGCATTCCTGGTCTGACACAAATTTACACAAGAGGTAAAACATCCTTATGCACTCCCGGGGGAACTCCAGTGCAAGGTCACTGTGTATGCAGGATGTCTCTGGCTGAGCTGAGATTCAACTGGGGTCTCCAGCACACCCAGTCTTTGCCCATCACATTAGACAAAGTCTTTCTACTTATACAATACAAACTCATGTGCATTGCTCGTAACTTTGAAGCAAGAGTTCTCTGTGCTTCAGTTTTAAAACATGTATCTTCCTTCCCATTCTGTGACAACCTTTAGTACGGTCACAGCTCCCTATAAATAGGAAAGCACTTGAAGTTGTAACTGTGCCAGTTAAGTATTACTCAAACATACAATACTCCATTACCTCCTCCTAGTAATTAATGCTGTTTAGTAGTGCATTGTACTATAATGCAAATACAAATACAAATTTATCCATATGTGCAATGCAGATATATCTGAATGCCACACCTGGCAGGCCGCAGAAATGTAAGAAGTTAAAAACATTTCAAAGTTTATTCCATATAGGACTCTAATACTGTCTTGTAGCTGCCTTTCATGAGTCTTCCAGTGACACACAATGTTGTTTCTTTGCCCTCTGGGCTTGGTTCTCTGCCCCCCCAAATGAAACAGGCTGTTTCATTCAGCTGAGCTGATTGAAGAGCTGCTCTCTGGCTCCGCTGTCTCACCTGCTGCTCTGCCACAAGCGCTTTTCTCTCTTTTGCTGAATTTTAGTGTCAAAGAGAGAGTGAGAATGAAATTGTTATAATGCCATACCACTTTGTGCCTCTATCATAGACTGTGGAAG
The DNA here is from genome assembly GCF_900496995.4 of Aquila chrysaetos chrysaetos. Lineage (NCBI taxonomy): Eukaryota > Metazoa > Chordata > Aves > Accipitriformes > Accipitridae > Aquila > Aquila chrysaetos. The sequence continues at coordinate 41,084,649 of NC_044013.1, forward strand.
GAAATAAGTGCATGCTGAGATTAAAGGATTTGCATCCTTAGATACCCTGGTCAAGCAGTCTGCACCCTTTCTTCTCTCAGCCATAAAACACCTCCAATTGTAAGCCAAATATGCCAGTGAATATAACAGTGGCTCAACCTCTGTTCACCATAACAGTCCCTCTTATAGACTTAATTTGCTAAAATTTAATTGCAGGATCCACAGTTAATGGGAAAGTTTATTAGTAAAAGAATTTCAGCGTTTCAAAGCTATTAAGCACTAAGTGCTGCTACTTGTTCAGCACAGTTGATAAAGCTAGAAAATTCTGTGCTGCCAGAAGCCTGCTTGTGCAGTTTGAGTAGCTGTATGGAGAGGGGAGAGCACAGAGCAGTATCAGTGGGTATCTCCTGCTCTCAGTGCACACTCAGCAACCTGACAAATGAGAGCTTTTGTTTCTTCTTGCATACAGTGGATCTGACAACGACGGCATACACTGATATGTATGGATGACGATAGGTACACTCAGATAAGCCTTTAAATCTATTTTGGCAGCTTGAATGATGACAAGGAAGAAAGAAAAGGAAGCCCTAAGCGATGTATCCTGCATAAAGATCATAACTTGAGATCAAAAGTCTGTCTGCACTGAGATAGTCGAGGTAACTACTTTGAGATAATGTCAGTGATAGCTTGTCAGTTATATTTAATCATGTGTTGAATTAGGTGGGTGGACAGAGGGAAATTCAGGCAATCCATATGTCCTAAAGCACCTATGGATTACTGCCTAAAGCAGCTATGGCTTACTGCCTTTTCTATGTGTTCTAGGTCTTATATTGCAGTTATTATTCTTCTTTCTTAAACAACTGAAAATGCAACTTTTCATCCCAGAGTATATCTAAGTGCACCAGCATCCCAATTTTCCCAGCCCTAAAATGGATTTGAAATACAACTATAAATATGCGTGCAATCTATACCATTAGAACTGGAAATGGAAGAAGTTACAGCATCTTGTTTTTATGCTGCTTATAGAGATATTGGGTATACTTCATATTTGAATGGCCCTGAAGAAACATCAGACTGAGAATTAATGCTGACAATGTCAATGTCATCACGGTTACATAAATTTTATGTTTGTGAAAGTTAAAAGTATGTAAGTAGAAATACAGAAAATTAGAATAATCATGTTCTGTCATGCATCAATCTTTTGGAGCACTAGAGCATGGACTGTGGGAGAATGTCTTCTCATGGCTGAGTCCTGGTCTGTGATAAAGAAAAAGGTTAAAATATACTGGGGTTCATTCCATTCCTCTTAAAGAAAATTATTTTTTCAGTAACACTTGGCGCTTGCTGTAACCCCACCACAAAGCTTCTAGACGGATGTACATTACTGTCCTCTGCAATTGTTGTTCTCCGAATGGCACTAGACTGAATTTACCATTAATAAAACCTCTCTCTCAAAAGGTTTGGAATATTCCTGTTGGAACATTGCAGACATTTTGCCTCTCTTCTGCCTGTCTAATAGTATTACCAGAGGGTCATTGATCTCTCAAAGGAATCAAGCGAGCCATTTGAGGTGCATCAGCGCAGCTATTAATGGAATATGGTAACTGAGATCCATGTAAGTCAGTGGATGAGATGCTGGACAGAGATTCAAGCAAGTTGGTTTCTCTTCCTGGTGCTGGTTGATCTCTGGGCAGGTGACTGCACCAATGTGCCTCGGTTTCCCTTTTGTAGAATGGGAATTATACATTCTTCATTATAGATAATGAAGATTGCTCCTTTATAAAGCCCTCTAAAGACTATTAGTAATAATTTTAAAACATAGGTGCTATGACATTAAGACAGGTCAAGGCTGAAAGCAGTTTGAAAGATTAGCAATCAGTCATATTGACTCTTTAAGTGTGGTGAATTATGAGGCTGCCCAGATTAGAAAAACAACCCTGGTGGAGGTATGTTAAATGAGCTGATAAGTGGATATCAGTCAAGCTGCTTCTGAAAAGTGGTAAGATAGAAATGAAATGCTTATTTTTTTTAAAAAAGATACCTTCCAAATATAACAAAAATAATTTAGGCTGATTCTCAAAAGTTGAGGTTTCTTGAAATGTTTAGCCTTTAACTTAGCATGATGTATCTTGTGAAGCTTCTACCTCAGGAAAAGGTTTGGAAAAGAAGGTGAGGGAGAGAGCAGGTTTCTTGTGTGTTAATGACTGTGTAGTTTGCCTCTACTGGCAATAATCATGGTGGGGGAAAAAAGCAACAAAAAATACTACATGCATTCCCTATCTTACTTCCATCTGCTAAAGCACTAATTATTAACGCTAATCTAATAAAGCCCATAAGGGTTTTCTAAATGGTCTTTCAAGATCCTGTAATAAATCCCTTAATAGAGCAGTAAATTTAGCAAAGTGTTAATCAGTGAGTAATCAATATCAAGCAAACACTAGTTGTAGACTTTGGAAGAGCAAAGGTTCTTTGTGTTTCTGTTTACCTGTACCACATGTGGGAAGCCTCTGGAGAGAGAATACCTACAAAATACAGACTAGGGAAGAGGGTAGGTACTTGAACTGTCAGGTAAGAATCTGGAAAAGGCAAGCTACTGAGTCATGGATATGGAGAATTAACTAAGAACAGAGAAATAAAATGTGGGGAATCCCCCTCCATTTCCCCAGTGCTCAGGCTGTGCTCCTTAAGGTACTTTCTGAGCATCTCAGACCTCTGTTACTTTAAGTCTGGTGACTGAATCTTGATCTGCTTTAAAACCGTGTCCCTTTAATAGGCTCTTGGTGCAGTGCTTCCCTCTGATACCTCTGATAATATTGTATCTCTTTTTTTTCCTTAATGCAGTCTAGTCTATTTTAGTGCAAACAATAGGCCCTTCATTACTATTAAGAACTGCAGTGTTTATCTTTAATTTTGAGGCTGTGTGCTGATATTTACATAGGAAAGGTGATTTATTCAATGTTATAGCATTGCTGATCTAATAGAAGCATAAAAATACCTTCTGCATTTTTCAATACTAATTATAGACCGCTATTTAATCTAGTCATCGTAAGTGCATAGTGTACTTATGTACATAGTGCACACAGTGCAAAAATAGATGGATCTGCTGGGCTAATGCAGCAAAAGATGTATTGTTCTTTCTCTCTCAGTAGGCAACCATAAGAATTTCATCTTATATCATAAACTGCAAAGCAATATGAGTGGAAAACTAAAACAAACTATCTGAAGTTTTAAGAAGTTTACAGATAAATTGTGTTTTGATTTTTTAAATTTACATATATAGCTAACTATAGACATCAAGTCAAACCTCATTGATTTTTCTTGGAGGAGGAAGGCAACTAGAATCTCTAAAGGTGAAAAAAAAAAAACCAAACCCACTCATTTGTTCATGAGAAAAGTCTGTACTTGATATTTTACCACAAATAATAAAAGTCAGAGAAATAAATAAAACATCCTTCATTTGTCATATAGAAGAATTAGAAAGTCTCTACTGTATGTACTGATACTCAGAAACAAATCATAAATAAGAGTAACCTTGGTACATGGGGTTAGAAAGAGCAGGCAAGGACTTACCTACTGCCTCTGTCTTGAGAATGTGCAGAGAGAACAGAACAAGGAACAGCAATTCCATTATCTATTTTAAATAGGCTCAGTGTTGAAACCAGAATTGATTAGACTTCTTAGGATGTGATCATATTTCTGCTCTCAGTTTTATACTGGAGTAAGTAGTCCTGGACAGACCTGAAAGCCATAGCCAGGAAGGTGAACTCCTCCCCTTTGTAATTTCTCCAGATTTACCCTACTCCTGATTTGCCTAAATTTATTCATTTCTCCAAAATGAATGGCAAACGGAGTAAGGCTTTCTAGCACTAAGCAAGTAGCCTGTAGTGAATAACTGATACTTTGCAACCTATGCACATTTAGTAACCTATTACTAAAATGCTACTTTTTTATTTACTGGTAGCTTTTTTTTTTCTGACAGCCCCCATGACATTCAATTAATGCATGTGTTATGGTTAGTGTTTTGTTTCAAAAACCCCCAATGAAACAAACAAAAACCCAACTCCCTCACACCCCCTCCATCCCTACCCAGCAACCCTCCAAACAGCTGCTTAGGGTTGGGGTAGATTTGTGAGACTGGAAAATGAGACTTCTGTGTGCAGCAACAGGAAACATTTATTAGGTGGCATACCAACACCTTACTTATATATGATTTTGCACTTAGTGAATTAACTGAGAACATACCTTTTTTTTTTATTTTATTTGTTTGGTTGGGGGTGTGTGTGTCCTTTTTTTTGTTTGTTTTTAAATAATACTTTTTCTTAACTTTCCTGCCACTGGTACTATAGTATAATATATACAGATTTTTTTTTTGAAAAATTTTTTTCCTGTCCCCTTTGCTTTCCTATCTGAATGTTTTAATTCCATGTGTCTGGTCAGTGGCAATTCAGGCTTTATGTTCAACAAACAAAGGTGTGTACAGAAAAGTAGCACTACTACTTTTTGCTCAATAGTCTCTATTATAGACACATTTTCATCTTTTCATTTGGGGTTGGATTTTGATACAGCTGAGGAAAACAAAAGAGGGAGTGCAACTTCTTCTTCCCCTTCCCCAAATGCCTCTCTGTCCATGGGGTGCAACCCACATGCTGGGTGGGGTGCAAGAAGAGCAGGATGCTTGACCTAGCGCTCCTCTGCGAAGGGCTGGACAGAGTGAAGTGGCATTATGCTGACTGCACTGAGCAAGCCTAGTCATCCAGCAAGGGCTGAATTAAAAAAGGAGCCAAGAAAGTGCTCCTTGCCTTTACGAAGAGCTGCGGGCTCCCAAGTGAAGAGTATGGCCATTCTGCTGTTAGTAGTAGGGTCACACAGGATCAGGACCTTTAATAACAATGGGAAATCTGACAGCTGACTTATGAGCAGGTCTTTTATTCATAAAAAGGATAGCTATAAATAACATTCCAACAATGAAGATTTGCTGGGTAGTGTTTTTCCATTCTGGATTAGGTAGATTAAAGTACGAACAGACGATGATTTGCCTAGCACATGGTGCTAAGACAAATAGTTACTGCAGCGACAAGAACAATAAGGGAATTTGTTGCATTTTTTAACTTCCTCGTTTAGCAGTCTCAGTGGAGCTATCTAAGCAAGGTGCATGCTGAGCACGTAGAGAGAAATGGGGGCGTGAACGTGGTGGTGTCAAGTGGTGTCAGCCTTCAAGGGCATCTACAAGACGTTTTACTCTTGGGTGTTTTTCTTTTCTGGGGATGGTCTTCAGTGGGGGAGCTGAACCAAAGCTCTGTGATGATTTTTTTCTGCTCTATTTGTGTTTAGTTCTCTGAAAGCTAAGAGTCTGCTAGAAACCCTCTGTTTAGGACTGAAAAACCTGAAGGTTAGAAAATTTGATCTTGAAATTCAGGATTCTTGGTTTTGTTGGGGTTTTTTTTTCCTTTTGTTTTTTTTTCCTTTTGTTTTTTTCCTTTTCTTTTTTTCTTTTCTTTTTTCTTTTCTTTTTTTCCTTTTCTTTTTTTTCCTTTTCTTTTTTTTTTTTCCTTTTGTAAAGCCTGTCATTATTAAAGTGGCAATAAATTGCACTGCAGTCATGTTAACGAAGTCTTTATTTGTGTTAGAAAGTGAAGGCAGACTCAGAGAAAGACATTCCCTTTCCTTATAAAGTCTGTAATCTAAATAAACGGGGCAGACATGATGTGATCTTCATTTTTCTTCCAAAGAAACTTACCTGACAGTCGCTTGGTTATCAGTTCTCGATGGCATCTTTGCACCTAGGGATATTTTTGAAAGGAATTGCACCGTGGGTGGGTTTTACATAAAGGCCTTTGAACATTGAACCTAAATACATATGAGGATCTTGGTCAGGGAAGATAAGAGACAAAGTTATGCAGGGAGGGTATTGCAGATCACTGAACCCAAGGCTAGTTTTTTCTGGCATAATGATTGCAGTTGTGTCCATAGCTACAGGATAGGTAAGAACAGGAGGGAATATCAAAAACAGTGAAAACTGCACTTATTTTGTGGCCTTGAGAGCCACAGCAGCAAAGATTTTGGAGGTGTTCCCCCCAGGCGGGTTTCTGGAATGCGTGAGACCTGACATTAGCCTGCTGCTACCAAAGGGGCTTCACGGAAAGTTCGGAGGGGCTGACGCGACTGCTAACAAAGCTTGCGTGTGTCTGAGCCAAACAATCCTACCATGTGCTGACGGAGGAAGTCCAGAGCTGTTCCTAACCTTCCAGCTGAACGGCTGCAGTCCCCCCGTGTCCCAGCAGCGCAGGCGGGAGGGGATGAGAGCAGGCTGGGTCTGACTCCGCGGCACAAATGCATAAGAATCCCACTCAAAGTCAAGGCGGTGGCACAGCTCTTCGTGCTGGGAGGCCGAGTTGCCGCTCTTAGAAGGAAGATCTAAAGCTTGTGAGGGTGAGACTGACTTGAGTCCAAATCCTGTCCACAGATGAGCTGACCTGGGAGGAATTGTCCGTGCAGTGGGAGAGGGAAGCACTTCCAAGAGACTTAAAACACAGATGGATTTCATGATTAGTGACTGGGTGATTGGGAAACCTACCCTTCAGAGTGAAAGAACACACTAAGTGCTCTTCATTTAGTTGCGTGTTGTAATTTTCTTCCTTAGAGTTCCCTCACCACTGAACAGGAAATCTGGAATTTTGTAGCTGTTGGTGAATCAGAAACATTAAGTCTTCATCTTTCATGTGAAAATATGGGCTGGCTATTATTCTCCCTGAGTCTGCTCTATTGGGAACATTGTTCTAATACAAGGTCATTTCCATGGAATGGTTAGAAGCATTTGCAATGGCCCTTTATTTGGCCTTCTGCTCAGCTCTGGTGCGTTAACTGCTTCCTATCTATTTTCAGCTGTACCTGAGGATTAGACCCTGTATTATGTGGTGTCATCATTAGTAAAGCTGAACTTCTCTCCTTTTCCCAGTATTTATGTAAAGCGCTATTCTTTATGTGGATGAATAGTCTTCATCCATCTGGATGAAACACCAGCAGTGTGCAACTCAACATTTCCTGGAATTATGAAGATGTATTCTGAAGGATGTGTGCCTCTAAGCTGTGTATTTAGCTCTGTGTGTTTACAGCCTGTCTAGTTCCTTTGCCTGGTTTTGAAGCACACACATTTCTGACCATTGCTTTCTTGTAACAAGAGCCCTCACTGTGCCTCTGTAGTTGTTTAGTTCAGAAGGAAGATGCCCTTTACGTGGACAGTTTCATGGCTAAAGGGATAAGATGCACTCCGGCTTCTTCACGTATAAATTATCGATGGAAGGCTTCATTTACCATGCAACCTTGGTTTCAGGTATTTATCAACATTTGTCTCCCTTTAGACAGCATAACACAAGTTCCTCAAAGGTGCAAATAACAGTTCTGGCATCTCCGCGTAGACGGGGAGAGGGCCTGGTTTGTGGGGGTGTTCTTGCAACAAGCTGTCCTGCCATTATTTTGTGGCTTGTAGGTAACATAATGCTAAACAGCGGTCGGAGACTTTCAAGCCTGATGATTGTCTTCACTTTATGTTCCTGGTAAGGGCCACGAAAGTGTAGCTGGGACATCAGATAACTCAAAACCTGTGAGGCAAAGATTTCTCAAAGAGAGTGGGTGGAGGAGGAGCAGAGAGCTTTCTGTTTTGAAAACGTCACAGAAAAATCTTGGAAGGAGATCATACATCCCATTTCTGTCTTCCTCTCCAAAGAGGAAGACTTTAATCTGCATAAATTAAAACATAAATTGGATAAATAGGCTCCTTATTTGTATTACTCCCTTTCCTGAATGTTCCTTATTTGCAGGCTTCATGATGCCCATTGAAAGACTGAACAGATGGATATTCTTGTCTCAAGGCTTTGCTGAGGGTCATGGCAAGCAGGAATTAATCTTCCTCAATACTTAGCCAAGCTGCATGTCACTTGCCATTTTTCGGCTTAAGTTGTGTGTTGTCCATAGCTTGGTAAAGTTACAGGGGCAACTGAGGAGAAAGCTGAACCGTTGCTTTTCACAACAAACAAGGTCTGGTCTTTCAAGAATGGGAGTAGGAGTTGGATGTGAGTTTAGGGAGAATGTGACAGAAAAGAAACCAGAACAGTAAAATCCCTTATCCTTTCAGTGCCTTGTTTTTCTCGTGTGTATAGTGTATGTACCTGACTGAAAGTAATACCAAATCATCTCTAGCTTAATTGTGCTATGGAGTTCTTATTTTCACTACATGGATGCAGCTTTTTCTCCTGTAGTTTCAGGCATAACTCAAGTTTCTTGGTGTACTATCAGCATAAAGGACATAGAGAATTGCCGTTACATCACACTAACATAAAAGTGTATGTTGTCCAAGGGTTACTGCACGGAACTAAGACTCTCAGCTCCTGAACTTAATTTCCTGTTTTGAAATCAACTTTGGCATTTCACAGCTGGGGCCTGTTATTCTGAGAGCTGTTGAGCACTTGTGATTCCTGTTGAAGTCTAAGAGCTGCAGGTTATGGGCATTTCTGAAACTGCAAGCTCAGTTGTGTGAAGTTAGATTTTCCACAACAGCCACTTCAAATGAATGGTCATTAAAAATTCACCCTGAAGCTTCTCATGTTTCTTTCTCAGTCTCTTCAACATGTTCAGTGATTATTGTCTTCTCCACAGGCATAATCATCAGATATTATTGAACTTTGAGATTCTACACAAAACAAAGCAATTTCTTATGCATGGCAAATATCAAAACAACAGGAATTTGGACATTCTGATAAAGAAATATAAAACCAATTATAGAACTAAAAAGTGTCGTAGAAGGTGAAATCTAGATAAATATCAATCAAAGGCTTGCCAACAGCGAGGTACAGCCAGTGTTTAAAGTGTTAGCCTAAGATATAGGAGATTAGATTCAGTTCCCTCTGTAATGGACTTCTATGTGATCTTAAGCAAATAATGTGATTGTTCTTTTCCCATTTGTAAAATGTAGATAACACTCTTTCCTTGCAGGTGTGTTGTGAGCATACGTACAAGAAAGATTGCAAAGTTCCCAGAATGTGGGAGTATAAGGATACCCTTTAATCGAGACTGTTACACGTAGAGATTTGGCTATGTAGTAGCCCTCTGTCTCACATGGTGTTTTCAATTCAAACTACTTTTTACCTGTTTTTGAGAGCGCAGACTTCACTACAGAGGGCTGGAATATACAAATCTGGGGTTTTCTGTATATTGAAGCCCACTAAAAAAGAAGTTTCTGCAATAATATTGTCTCCTTTAATCTAGCAACATTATGCTAATTTTTATGCAATTATATTAGGGAAATAAGATTACAAAGCTTCTGTGAAGAGCTATTTATACTACTTGATATTATCTTTAATTACATTCTGATCTCATATCGTTTAGTGTTTCATGCTTGAACAACAAATTTTCAAATTAGAGAAATTTCAAGTAGCATTTTCGGGAATGTCTAGGGCGCTTTGGAGTCCAAGTTCACGGATATACTCTTCTTAGTAACTAGGATATTTTTAAAGATGTTTGACTCTGTGGATAGCCTGCTGTTCATCCCAGCCCTCAGCCCCTCAGTTCACAGAGCCATGGAAAACACGGTCAGAAGAGATCCGGAGTGCCTGTGGCTTGGTCTGGTGTCCGCTGCCAGTCCTGACCGACACTCAGCTGGGCTGTCCGTTACCCGCTGACATACTTGCTGTTATTAAAAGGACTTGCTGACTTGTGGTGCTGGCACTGACAAGGTGACAGAAACAGTAGAGCCCTTGTTCAGCAGCAACCTCACACCGAAGGTGTGGTTGACGGGTCTGTACGAGGTGGATTATAGGATGCGCAAAGAGTGGTTTATCTGTGACACTTTGAGAATAATGTTTTATAGGGTATTAATACATTAGCAGACTTGATTAATCAATTCTTAGCCCTTATTTCTATATAATCATTCTTTGCACTTCCTTGTGACCATCTGAAATACCTGTTACTTATTTGCATAAAGTATTTCTAGTCTATAATAATAATTGTGTACTACTACTAATTGCACACTAACCTGAATACACTGATACACGTCAACTTTAATAGAAAAAAGAAGCGATAGAATTTTCCCTTTTAAGCTCAGCATTTTAGCACAAATTTCTTCTGTTGTAAATTCTGGCAGAGCTATCATATAGTGCACAGATTTACAGTTCTAGAGCTGGGATTGCTGCTATAATGATCAGATGTCAGCACTGAATGTGGAAAGCCCATAAACTTAGCTGAGCTGCTTTGCAATATCATGATATAACATTGTTACTAACAGTAAAAAATAAATTAAATCAGAATAACTTTGTAAGTAACATGGCTTTACCTGGATAATTTTGCTAAAGGAAAGCTGCTCTGTTGCTGATGCCAGGTAGCAGCCAGAGCACATTGGAGATTTCTCCTTGTACGTGGGCATTTTGAATAAAACACGGGGTGACACAGAGGCGACCCACACTCAGTATTAGCAAACAAAAGCAGCCACTTCTGCATAGAAAAAAAATATCCATGGTGCTGTTCATGTTGATACACTGATGTACTGCTCACCCAAACTGCTCCGCTGTTAAAAATCCCCACGTTCCCCACTGTATACTCTATTGTTTGTTCCAGCAGTGCCCTCTGCTGCCTGATAGCATTGAATGTACGTCCAAAGAGCTTTTTTCCCCCAAGTGTCAAGTATTATAAATGTAGTTCTCAAAAATCATTTACCTTTAAAGAGACAGAGAAAGAAAAGATATAATGATGTTATGTTGTTTTATTAGTGTACAAGTTACACAATAACTTTAAATAAGCAAACACAAAATATCCTGTAACAAAGGTATGAGTATAGATGTCTGTCATTTTCTAGCTACATGCTCATCCAATAATTAAGGTTAAAAAAAAAAATGGCATTTTCAGAACTGTTTAGGCATCTTAAGTCTCCAATACAATTAATCTACTAAAGGGTTAAGCCATTATCCTGCATTTCCTTGTTTGAAAATTAAGTTAATTCAACAAATCATTAAATGCATCTCTTTTTTTTTTTTTTTTTTTTTTAGCTTGTAAACCATCAGTACCTCTGATTTACACAAGAGAAAGAAAGGCCGTACGATTTCAGGTGTATTCTGACAACTTCTGAGTACTCCAGAAGTACTCAATCTCAAGCACTTTAGAAGTTTTGTGATGTCACTAGAGCTGATCTGAAATTTGGACTTACACCCTCACTGAACTGGGGTCCAGGTTAGTGACACAAGATTGTTGCTCTTCTTTGAGTTCCACCAGTCACATACTCCCTCCTCCAAAACAAAAAAAATTACTGCTCTCCATTTTCTGACTATCTAATCTTTATCCATCTAATTTATTTGTGAATTAAAGCTGAAGTCACATTCATTCCATTTTAGAATGTCCTTAAAGATTTTTAAACGATGGATGTGATCATTAATCTTCACAATACCTGGCCAGATTTTGCTCTTGATAAAGGTGGCTTTAAGCAGATCATCTGTCTAGTAGTAAATATGTTTTCCAGTTTTGGCTATCCTAGCAACTTAAAGGTAATAGGCTATGCCCTGAGTTAGTAACCCAAATATTTAAAAACATGAGTGGTTAAAGTTTAATCCGCTGTCGTGGTGATGATGTGGCAACAGAAGCTGTGTGTCAGGATTCATTCTTCGCCTGGAGAACGAGGTGGCAGTAACGCTCGTGTAGTACGGTCTCTTACAGAATATGGGATGAGTAAAGCAGACCTTGTTAATGGTTGAAAATAGAGGTTTCCACCATGAATGGATACCCAAACTGCTCTGCTAACCACACTAAAATTTGGAGTCATTATTTAGTACTCGCACTGGGCATCCCTCAGCTGACCATTAACATAGCATCTGTGATCTTCAACTGCACAGTCATCTTCACCAGAATGGCCACAAAGGATCTGCACAAGCCTATCTCTATACTCTTCTGCAATTTGGCTTTTTCTGATCTCTTCACCAGCTTTTCTGGCTTTTGGATTTCAATGCTGTTCATCACCAATCCTGACATTACAATCTTTGGATCCAAGGATATGCTTGCGCCTTATGCCTTATATACTATGTCTATTTTATCCACCATCTATAACTTGGTAAGCATTGGAATTGAACGCTATCTGGCTGTGGCTGAAAGCATGAGAACAAGATTCAGGGTTGCTAGAACTCATTCCATAGCTGCAGTCTTAATTAACTGGGTCCTTGCTCTCTTTTTGGGGTGCTTGCCATTGATGGGGTGGAACTGCTTGCGCACGGAAAAAAATCTCTCCATCCTCTACAGTCCGTTTTGCGTCGACTACCTCATCTTCATCGCCATTCCCAATGTTGTGGTGGCTTTTATTATACCTCTGTTCACTTACCTTAGAATCATTATCATCCTGAGGAAAAGAAAGCTGAGAATGAAAGCATGCGGACAAGCCACGGGCACCTACAAATCAGCCGAAATCCAGGTTGCCAGAACCAGTATTTTTATTTGGCTCCTGGCGTTGATCTCCTACGCTCCTTTTTTCGCAGGAGTCATATTCGACGCAACTAACCACCAGTGCCACGCTGATCTCTACCCAGGCGTCTACATCTTTCGAAACTGCACAGCTATGCTGATAACCATGAACTGCTTGGGAAACCCTATCATTTATACCCTGAAACCCAAAACCCTGGGGTCTAAACTCAACCCTCTGAAATGCCTCTCCGCCAGCGTGTCCGAGCCCGCACCATTGAGAACATCCAGCCGGGGCTGCCCGTGGTCCAGGGCTGCTGATGGACCTGACCTAGTCAACGTAGTCAGGGGCAGAGCTGAAATAACGCCCCATTCCCGCCCGCTGCCGGCGAGGGGACAGCTCCGGGGTGCGGAAACCAACGCGGGGCGCGGAAACCAGCGCGGGGCGGGGGGGGGGGTCCCAGGGCGGGCAGCCGCGGAAGGGGGGCTGGAGTTTCGTGGCTTCTCTCAGCAGCTTTCACAGCCTTCGGTAGCGGGTGAAGCGGGTGCAGCGTTGGGGAGGTCTGCGGCTTTTCCTTCTTGAAGCGGGCCGGGGCGCGCGGCTGCTTTGTCTGGGCTCTGAAGGGAAACGGGAGAGCTCTTTTGCTCAGAGATAAAAATAACTCCATTAGCCCTGTTTACTTTGCGTTTGGAAACGGGCTTCTGTTGTGCTCGCTTTGCTCCTTTTCGTGTTATCTGTGTGGTTTTGAAGACAGTGAAACGGCTAGAAAATTTTCAGTAGTCTGGGGGGAAAATGTAGTTTTGCTTTCTCATTGACAGTCAGTCAGTTTTATCTCTGAATACTTGGTGAATCTCTTTATTAATGGGGGCACTCAGCACTGTTTTACTATTGTAATTTTAACTGCTGTACGCAGCTGGATTACATGTTTTTGCGAGGCATTTGCGACTACACTTTTTATATTTCTGCTTATAAATAGAGGAACACTTGAGTCCATGGTTTTTGAAATTTGCACTGTGCTAGGAGAAAACTCACTTGAATTCATCAGTATCAGAGTTGCAGTCAAGTCGCCTGTACAAAACCAAACAAAAAAAAAATGTCAAGGCCAAGTATGTTGTAAAAGGAAAAGCTCTTACCTCCTGCTGCTCCAAAAAAGAAGTTGGCTACTGAATCTGCCAGATCCTAGTAGAGATGAATGCTCATTCTCAGTTATACAGGGATATTGCCTAGAAGAATCTCAATGCTTAAATTTCTTACCTCTTGCACAGTTACCAGTCCAGAAGCCTTGATCGAATAGACCCTGGTGACGTTAGCTCATCTTGCTGGTTTTAAAGTATGCTGAAATACTGCTCAGTGGTATGACATCAGTGTGAGCATTCATACTGTGGTAATGTTCTCCCATTCACGAAACACACGCACACACAGTCCAACCAAAATCAGCCCTTCCAGTCCAGGTTGGAGTTTTCAGGGATTTCTTTCCAGTTTGTTTGCTTTGTTGTCATCGTTTCAGCATTTCAAAAGGCTTGCGTGAAGCAAGAGCAAAATCCCATTGATCTGATCCTGAGCGGGTATGAGAAAAGAGCGTGTTTTGCGTGAGAAATGGGTTCACCCACTGGTGAAAGAAACGGGCAAGTGCCATTACATTAACGACTCCGATACTCAGCGGTTTGCGTTTATTGCTGTAAAACCCCTCTTCTGTGCTACTTTACATTGAAGAACTCTGGGAGAATTGTGTCAGTCTGAATTAACATTCAGACATTTAAGGAAATGGATGGCGCTAAATGAAACATAATTAAAATGAATTATTTAAACGCATAACGTAACTCGGGATAAATCCGGCTCCATTTTTTTCTGCTGAACACTACGGGTTTGCTGTGAGCTCGACCCCCGCCGGCCCCACGGAGCCTTCGGCTAAAAACCGAACGTCTTGTCTCCTACTGACCGTATTTCAACCTAAACTCGAGCTTCAGCCGAACCTCACCACGGGGCAGATGGTAAATATCAACCTGGGGGCGGTTTTATTACCTGCTTTTTATTTTACCGTATGATTTCTGTTCGTAGCGACGTTGGCAAGGGGGGGGGCAGGTAACCGCCAGAATATTTAACGCATCGCTGCCTGTCGCAGCGATTGTCGTTTCAAAAGCAAGGCGGCAGCTGGAATCCAGCCACAACCCCCTCAAGGGGAGATTTTTTAAATATATGTATATAAATAAAAAAATAACGCTGGGGCCAGGCGGGTTGCGCTAGGCCCCTCCCGCCGCTCGGCAATGGACTAGCGAGCCTGGGTGGAGGCGCTCGGCGTTCCGCCGACCGGAAGCGGAGGGAGGAAGGAGCGCCATGAGGGCACCGCGGCCTTGCGGGGTCTGCGGGGCGGCCGGCGCGGCCAAGTACCGCTGTCCGCGCTGCGCCGCCGGCTAGTGAGCGACGGGACGGGACGGGGAACCGGGGAGGAGGTGGGGGGGAACCGGGGCGGGCGGCCTCCGGGTGCGGGGCCGCCTCCCGCCCTTACCGTTGTCTCTCGTCCCGCAGCTGCTCCGTGCTCTGCTGCAGGGCCCACAAGGGTGAGTTGAGCGGCGGGACGGGGACGGAGGGCGGGCGGGGGGGGGGGGGGTCCGGTCGGACCGCAGCGCTGCTCTAACCCCCGCCGCTCCCGCAGAACGCTGCCCGCCGGAGCCGAAGCGGGAGGAAGAACGGGAGCGGCCGGCGGCGGTCGGACAGCTCTTCCCCGGCGGGCCGCTGAACGGCGGAGGGCGGCAGGCAGGTAGGTGGGGGGGTGGGTGGGCTGTGGAGGGAGCGGGGGGTGTCCCCGCCGCCCCCCTCCCCGGCAGCTCTGCTCTCCGCGCCCGCAGGCGGCCCCTGGTCGGTGGAGGACATCCTGACGGAAGATGACGAGCAGGACCGCGTCCCGCTGCAGAAACTCAAGCTTTTAGGTAATCTTGAGAAGTTAGAAGGCGGGGGGGGGGGCCTCAGCGGAGGCACAGCTCCCCCGAATTCTTCACGGCGATTTATCCCAGTTCCTGCGCCTCCTTGCATGGCCTTAAGGGTTTAAATGTCAGACACCTGGCCTTTCACCATGTCTCTTTGAAAGTTTATTTGCAAAATAAGGGTGGTCTCGACCGCGTTTGGAAGAGACGAGTACTGTTAATCTTTTTCTTCTTTTTTCTTAAGGGGAATCGGAAGAACTGAGAGGCTTGCTTCTGAATCCACATCTCCAGCAGCTACTGCTGACAGTCGATCAAGCAGAAGACAAAAGCTCCCTCATGAAGAAGTACATGCAGGAGCCGTTATTTGTTGAGTTTGCAGACTGTTGCTTGAGAATTGTTGAACCTCCAGAGAAGGAGAACATCCTTCCTGAGTGAGCTACGTGGAGAACGTTTTTCTTTCCTTGACATTTTTTCCCTCTGACAGAAGAGGTTTGACAGCACCCCGTGCTCCTGGGGTGCACCATGCTGTGTGCTTCCTCCAGGTGTGGTCACACCTCGCTCATGGACGTCAGTGCTCTAATTTTCAATTTAGAGTTGATAAACCGTGACATAGTGTAGGACAGATTTCTAGGTACTAGGAATTAAACTGGATGTTCTGTGGGCTATGCTTTCTGTTGATATGGAAATACTATCAACCATGGGAAACGTTGCTTCCCAATGACAATTAATATTAAATATATTTGCATTTATTTTAATTCCCAAACTGATCTGAAATGTTTTTGTTAACTAAACCTTGTTGCAGATTGTCAGACACCTTTACAAGGTAGTTAGCAGTTTATTTAAAAGTGGCATACACAGAAGAGCCGAACATTTTCAAGACGCATATGAGGAACAAAGAGACGGTGTAGAGCGCCTCTGATGAGAACCTTGGGCCCTTGGCAGAGGTAACGCTATTGACTGGGGAGTGCTGGAAATGCACGGCAGTTGTGAGAGTACGTATGTTTTGGTCGTATAGATACAACGCAAGAGTCCAGTCTCGCTTTTCCCTGAGACATCTGCTGGTGGTGTTAGAGCAGAAGTTGTGTTACATTACTGAACGCTCGTGGACAATCCACGTAGTTGTAGTTGTACTTCCCAACAGAATCCAGCACGCATCAGAAATGTTTGCCTTATTTGCTCTCTCATTACCAGCCTCGTGCTTCTCCCAGGTAGTGTTAGAAGTGTTCGCTTCAAGTATATATTGCTTAAAGCACTTGATCTATTTTAATTATGTTGAGTGTTCTCATAGTACGGATATTTCCTCTATAATGTGCATGTGTGTGGGAGGAGGAATGCCCCCCCCCATGTGTTCTAAATGTGAAGTACAGCATACGTACAATGCATCAATATAGAAAGCTCTGAGGTAGCAGCAGATACGGACGTTGAGTAATTTGAAAGCAGCAGCTTGCAGACAGTCCTTCCCTGAAGGAAAAAGTACAGTATATGCAGACGGCCAAAACCTATGTTGGAAGGAGTTTTTTTCTGTCCAGTAAAATCTGGTTAAATCCAGTGATGGAATAGGCATCCGTATGGGGGCTGACGTTTGCGTAATGCAGGGGAGACTTCTTACAGTGAAACTTGATAGAGCCCTGCAAGAAAAAGAGGCGGAGAGGTCAGTTCATGTTTTTGCCAGATTTTGAGCTAGTTTTGCTAGTCAAACTAAGTAGTGCTTTAGCATATAAGCAACTAGTGAATATGAAGGGGAGGGGAAGACCTCCAAAGGAGTCCTAGTACAAATGGGTTTAAGAGAAATGATTACTACAAAGAGTACCAGTACCGTAATTTGAACTGAAATTAGCTTGAACTCTGAAGATTTGAGTATTCAGTCAGTACTGGACTTGGTACTGCTTCTTCCTGCTTGTAGTAACTGTGACCAGACAAAGGCTACATTCTTGCACGCATAATTTTATGCAACCTTAAAAATTTATCAACAAAAAACCCAAGCACGGGGACAAGGTGATTTGTAACCGGAGTGCAGTTTCTGAGAGAAGCCAGTGTGGGTTGCAGCTTGTTTGTAGTAAATGGTATCTATGACTATTCTGCATGTGTGCAGGAGATGAAGTACTCGAGGGTTGCTCCCTGCTTTCTGCCCTGAAAACCCTCTGTGCGAATTAGTCTGCGGTTGTCTGCACAGTGAAGTTAATACAGAATTACTGGGACAGTAATACACCCAGTGGGTGCTTTTTCATGTGTTCACCTGTTGTGCAACTTGAATCCCCTAAGCAGAAAAAATACGTACTACATAATAGCAGAGCCCATGTTAGAATCCTCTGCTCTCCATTTCTGAAGCAGAGCTTTGATCGGTTTGTTCCTATGACAGAGATTAACAAGAGTTTTCATGCTTAGTTGAAAGTCTCAACTCAGCCCTGTGTCTAGCTTGACCTATTGATGTCAGATTCATCCTTGTGTATCTAAGCCAGCGGAGAAAGGAAGACTGTAGCCTGAGAGCAGACTTGACAGTTGCTCTGCTCGATAGCAGAGTTCAGGTTCCTGAACCCGCGGCAGCTTAGCTGTGCTGCTGACTGGAGTGCGTGAGGTTTGTTACCTGTGGGAGGGCTCTAATGGAAGTGATGCCAGAGCCAAAGAAACAGCTTTCCACCTTGTAGCAGTCGCTCTCCTGAAGTACTTTGAGGCATGCCAGCAGGGACAGGTCTCTCCGAAGTCCCGTTACAGTAACAGGTGCGGCAGCCAAGACAAGGCCAAGAGGCCAGAATTGAATTATCGCATGCAGAGGCCAAGTTGTTTCCAAAGAGCAAGGCGGTTTGGCTGAGATCACCGTAGCTCCAGGAACTGAGAAGAATGCCTTTTCTTCACCCTCATCCAGTTCTGCTGCTGCTAACGCAGCCATTTTTGCCTGACAAAGAGATGCAGAACAATATTCTTGAACAAGATTCTCAAACATCTTGAGCAAAGTTCAAAACTGCAAAACTGAAGAGTCTAAAAAAGGGCATCTTAAAGGACAGGACACCCTTTGGGACAGGTTCCCATTTTATGAAGGTAAGGAACGAGTTTATTCTGCAGTCTCTACGCTGCTACCCTGTAGAAGCAGCTGTACAAGACTGCCGTCCGTTTTCTGCTCTTCAGCTTGAGAACAGTTTTCTGGAAAATTGACAGTATTGGTTTTGTACATTTACTTGACAGAGGTAGATTCTTTCTCAAACACTAAAAAGCCTCTGTCACTCAATTTCAATGCTTTCCTGTACCAACGTACTTACTTTCCATTTCCTCCAGCCATGCTTAATAACATTAGCAGCTCTGCGCATCCTTTGGAAGCGATTCTTGGCTAACCAGGAACGAATAGCTGAAGATTTAATTAAAAGAAATCTTAGTACAAAGAATCCCAGAAGCTCTTGCACACAATGCGAGATGGCACTTAAGCTTTCTCCATGTTCAATTAATGTAACCACTCCTGCCGCTTTAAACATCCAGTGTAACTGGAAATGTTACTTGTTATACTATGTTCAGTCACACCCTTACCAAATTACCTGCTTGGATGACAGTTGCAGACCATCTCTCCTTTGCTAGTTTCTTCTGTTTAAATCTTCTCCAGCAACACTGGATGCAAAATGCTTTCTCATTTAACACCTCTGCTCTTCTAGCTTCAAGTTGCTCCAGCTGCATTGGGGATACGAGCCTGCAGTTAATACTCGGGGACGGAGTTGTGGTTACGACTCCTCCCTCTTCTACAGTCTCTTGGTGTTTGTCAGAAAACCACATGCACAGTTCAGTGTCCTAAGACTGCTGGATTAGGTTTTGGAAGTGAGAGCACTTCATTAGTGCTTATTAGGTAACATGTAAAATGAAAATGAGGGGGAAGAGAGTGTTGTGGGGGGAAAAAGCGGACACTCCCAAAGTCACAGTAGCAGCTGGCTTAAAACTAGCTCCATTGAAGGGGGTTCTTCTGTGGCTGCATCCTCCAGTACGGAAGCTTTGCAAAAGTGCCTTCATCTCCTTCATCTCTTTCACAAAGCTGCTGCTTAGGCCTGCCAGAGTAGCCAAGTCTGTCAGCTGAAGCTAAGGAAAGCTGTAATCTTTACTGGAGCTGGCACGATACTGATAACGCTAGGCACAAGTGCAGCTCCTTGTCCGTTAGCAACAAGGATGCCATTAAACAAAGTGCTTCTGATAGTTGGATTCTGATGGATGTTTGATTTAGTTTAATAGAAAAGGCCAAATTCTGGTCACACTGGCATTAGCAGGAGTATTGCCTAAACCATGATGATCATCTCTGCCAGAATCCCCATTATGCAATTATGCTCCAGAACTGCTAGCCAAGGAGACAGCACTCTTACCACAGAATTAGCCATAAACACTTTGGTTTTGCCGCAGTACACTGAAGTGTTTTCTGCTCTGTTCCCTGTTTGCTCAGCAGTAGTTGGTCCCATAACAACATTCTGAAGGATCTCAAAAACAACAGAACGTGATGCTTTGTTGTCATCCACCACTGGAGTCTCGCCTGCGAACGAAGCATTGAGGAGAGAGTATCACAAAACTTGGAAATCAAGACCGAGTAATTGTCTTTACATGGAGACTTCTTGGCCATTTAGGGGGGGATACAGATACAAGAGGAGGGGAGGTGATGGCCGAGACATCACTAGATCTATCTGTGTTTAAGGGAAAAATGTGACAGCGTAGATTTTGCCATGTGCTAGCAACTAGAATACCAGCGTGGTGAGTTTTAACTAGGATGTAGTTTGGGCGCTGTCTTATGACCTCTATTATAACCTATCCATAGGTAACAAATGTCATTTTGGGTAGATCTGGACAATAAGACAGACATACGGAGGGCTCAGCTGTTCTCACATTGTTTAAAGCATCCTACATTGAAACATCAGAAAGCAACAGCACTGCAATTAAGAATATATTTGAGCAGCTCAGTCCCTAAGAAAATCTGATGAAATACCCAAAACTCAAAGCTGTTGGGAACAATGAACAAAAAGCAAGGAATTAGCCTCGTAGCCTTAATGTACTGAAAGATGCAGGAACAGCAAACAAACTCTACACAACTCTACAGCTTTCACAGGGCATCAGAAGCAGCTACAGGGACATGTACTAAGCAGGAGTTTATTGCAGCAATAAGAGGTTATTAAAACCATTTCTGGGACATAGTACACAATTTTTTACATTATGAGACAAACAGATTAGCCAGATTAATCTATGTGGAAATAGAGGTAGACTTAATTCAGACCTGTCCTTGAAAGAGATTGTGTTGTTCAAGGCAATGCTGCATGAGTTTCTGCATGCCCAATGCTGGAACTCGATGGTCTTTGTATCTTTCCATCCTGGATACTGTTTGCTTTTCTGCTATAAATATTTCTAAGGAGATGAGAGCATTTTAAGGTACTGAAAACAAATACAAGCAATTCTTGCTTACAGGAAGACATCTGGTGACTATGATGGTGTTCCTGGGGCTGGGCTGATAAGGGAACCAAAAGCTTATCCCCATGTTTAGGAAATTGTTCTGCTTTGTTTGCAGCTTATTACCCACTAAAGATAAAAAGGACTAGTAACCTATCACAATCGGGCATTTCAGCTAATGGGTTTATAACTGAGGGAGAAAGGTACGGTGTCTAAGTCATTTTCCAGCCTCTACTTTGTTACTTCATTCCGTTTCCGCATGATTAATAGATTTCCAGCCATTTTACTTATCTGACATAGGCTGGTACTTACTGGTCCTGCTTCCCACATCTACTGGTTACTGAACAGACCCATTGGGTGAAGATCGATTAATCGGGGAGAAAGAAGGGGGTTGCAGCAACTTTCAATATTAAATGTAACCACCTGATTAGGTCCTTCTTTCAGGGGTTCAGACCAAAGATATTACCTTGTAGATTGGATTGTGTTTTTTAAAGTCCATCCTCGCTCTTGCTTAGAAAAAAGAATCGCATACAGAAGTTTGCAAAAGGTAGAGGCAGCAGAATCCAGGTAAGCTAGAAGGTCAGTGTGTTCGGCAAGAAAACAAGGTGGGGGGAAAAAAAGAAAGGAAGGAGAAGGAATATAAGCAAAAAGGTAAGTGGTTTTCAAGCCTACTCAAGAACCAACTCTAAATCAAATTATATCGGGGGCGGGGGGGGGGGAACCCCAAACACCATCATAACTGTAATTGCCCTACCCAGGAGGAACACAGAAAAACAGCACTAAGATTAAAGACTTGCAGTTTTTAAAAGAGCATGCTGTAAGTGTTAGGCAAATTAGAAGCTCAAGTTGGTGATAGATTAGAAACTCAAGTTGTGATAGATTAGAAAAAGATTTTGAGAATAGTGGTGTCCCTAGTGCTGAACACAGTAACTGATCTATGTGATATCAAATTGGTGCAGCGATAATTTTACTTGATAGCAGAGGGATTATCTAAAGAAACGTACCTTTTTTCTTGGCAGAATGATAGTTGCTTTTATCACACACTCTGTTTTTATTGGACCCACATAATTTTCTCAGTATTTCATAGCGCTCAGTGAAACTTTGGAAGGGGATCCTGACGGACAAACGTACAGTTAATTCTAGGCAAGTATCATTCACAGTATGGTAAATAACTTGTCCTTTGAGAGGGCACAATTGCAGAATGGCTTCAAAGATCCAGTGCAAATAGACTGATGCCTATGTAGTCACCAACATGCAAGAAAATACAGACTTTCTGAAGAAATTCGGGAGACTGCCTGTGGCCCAATAACAGACAGTGACTTTTGCCTGTAACAAAGACTGGGCAGGAATTGTGCCTGTTAATGTTAACAGTGAGCTTCACCCCATCAATATTGAGCTGTCAGAAATGTGACTAGCTCAGGCCTTGTTCCCTCCATCCTCTAAAGGTGGTCAAGAAAGCCCAGCAAGGTGACTGGCTGCGATGAGATGCTCGACTTCAAGATGACTACACTTAGATGAATGCCATTTATAATTTCGTTTTAATTGCTGAACATGTTACTGCGAAGCCACATTCAGTTAGAAAGTTTTAGCACGTGATAGTCCACATCAAAACACCTCTTCCCTAGCTTCTCAGACTGGAAAGGTACAGTGAGATCTCAGACTGGGGGTGTGTTACAGATACATCTGGACTTTGTTAGTTGTTGCTGTATTTTTAAGAATCCCATTGTCTCGAATGCAAGTTGTGCTACCACTGCTGCTTGTGCTGTTATTCCACTTTTGGACTTGCTGAACGAGCAGAGTTTCATTATCCAAAACGCAGAACAACCGTCCAGATTTGTGACAGGTATTTTTGTCTCCAAAACGTGAAGGAGATGTGGTCAAATAAGCTTAAAAGCAAGCAGTGAGCAGAACTCTTCAGATAGCTTTGAAAGAATCAGTAGTTTTGTGGTCTGAAACAGACTGCAAAATACTTGGATTTCCTGCTTACCAGCTCTTCCAAATAACTAATATGCCACTGATCGCTATAGAAATGGATTACGGAAGACGTTGCTCAAGAATTCTGGACTTACCTAATAGGGAAGCCCGCCGCACTGATGGTGATGGCTTCAACTATTCCACACGCCTGAAGCTGGCTGAGAACCTGAGGCATAAATTGAGATGGTTTAGGTAACCACTGTCTGTGGAAGCTGCTGCTAAGGTCTGTACAGGGTGTGCTTGACCCAAGCCACGTGCAGCTTGGCTCAGGAAGCACGCCAGAGCTTGCTTGGTGTGCACCACCACACTGGCAGCTGGGGAATGAACGGAGAGGGTGGAGAAGGGGATTATGCAGCCATCGAGCTACTGCTTTGAGTAACACCCAGAGTAGGGTCAAGGCTGTGCTCACACAGTCCTCGTGTGCCCTCTCTTGTGGTATCCACACACCCTGCACTGACCAAATGCAGCAGAATATGAAAACCCAGTGTTGGTATTTTAATACTACTTGCATGCAATCAGCAAATTCTCTGAGTGTTTAAGATTAACGCAGCACTACTCCAGCTGCTTGTTTTCACATCAGATAAGGTTCTCTAGTTACTGCTTTAGCATCTGCTGCTCTGCTCCCAAAGACATGCTTGTCAGCTGATCTCATCTAACTTGTCCTAGACTAGACTCCAGGAGCAAGCAGTTTTGTTGTAGGCATTCACCATGCAGATATATGTGTGATCAGGACTGCTGAGCAGTCAGATTGCCTTTATCTATTTTGAGGGCTGGGATGGCAGCACCCCAAATAACCCAGGAGGGCTCTGTTAAGAGAACTTCTCATACAGCAACAAGTAAGTTGCATCTGGAAGAGCTGCTGTGCTTACTAGCTCCATGTTAGACAAGCAGCATCAATGATTCTGAAAGGATGGAACTTGGAAGCTCCAAAAGAGAAAAAGCTATTTCAAAATGTGCTGCGAAAAGAGCTTTGCAAGTGACTCAAGATCATAACAGACCCAATGCGAAGCCCTGCACAATGTCTCTATGAAGCTTGACTCAGTGAGGAGAAGCTTTTGAAAAGTTACCTCTTCTCTTTTAAAAGTCATTGCCTTGCAGTCAGCGTTAGGCTTGATGCATCGGATGTAATGTGGTGTGGTGCTATTCAAAATCTGCATGAGATGTTCAAGTGAACCCTGTAGAAAACAAATGCAAGTTTAATTAGGGACTCCTCCTCCCCAGGCAGTTTAGCTAATCAGTGGTCTTCTATAAAAACAATGAAGCTGTTTTTTGGAAGGATGGCTTTACAGAGTCAGTATTAGCAGAGCTCTTCTGTAAGGACAGCTTGAGCAAAAAATCCACTCTATGGATGCTTTTGTAAAATTGTTGATGGTAAATTCAGAAAGTTTCCAAAATTATAGCAGGGCCATCAGTTGAAGCTAACCCCTCAAGAGGAACAGGTAGGAAGAAGCCTCACAAAGGCAGATGCCCAACTGTTAAAGGAAAAAGTAAAATTGGAGTGAGTTAAAACCCAGAGAATCTCAGGAGTCTGAAGCTATTTCTGTTTTACAGCTGTTTCATTTTAATAACATTGACTGATCTTGGTCCAACTGTACTGTTTTCTCATCTAGTTATGCAGATAGCAGTATAAAGCAGAAACTTGAAGAGGATGTACCTTGAACTTTGACACCACTGTAACAACAGCTGCTCTGTTCTGGGTTTTGATGTTATTTTGGTTCCTTTCTGTCACAGGAAATAATTTTTGAAGCAAAGGATCCTTAGAATTCTGCAAAACATGGACCAGCTCTGGTGGAATGGGGTCCTGCAAACACAAACATGACTCATTAGTATTTGAACTTAGGCAGAAACCTGCCACCTTTGAAAATGACTAAAAATTCCACATATATAGATGGAATAGTATTTCTGATGCCAACTTTGATTTAACCACAGCTGTAGTTTCAAATCTGACTGCATACATTCATTCATAGTCAGATTCAGGTACAGAAAACAATGTTTGGCTGAACATTTAGCAAATCTAGTCAAATGTACAGCTGCTCCTAACGTTGTTCCAGTTATACAGCTTAAGTGAGCTAGAAGTCTCAGGACTAGTTTAATCCCCATAGGAGAGTCTGCAGCAGATATTAGAAAGTCTATTAGAAAGTCTTCCTTTTAATTAAGAGATGGTATTTTTATTGCATCACCTGATACCACTTCCCATAATTGCTGGCGATGTCAGAACTGACAAGGGACCCTCATGTCTGCAGACTATTTCATTTAATCCCTGATGGGACAATGAGGCCAAAACTCAAGTTTCCTGGTACTTTCAGAACTTTCAGTAGTTGAGTCCATGTTCTTGTTTCTCATAAACTTATCTGAATTTTTCTGGGAAATGAAGTGCTATATTTATGGTTATAGAAATGCCCTGATGCCATTAACACTTCTGCATTGTCTCAGGAACGGAAGAAGCCGTGATTTGGTGATACATGGTCCACTTAATCCTCAGCTGAAAGGTCAGCTAACAAAGCATTTGCTTGTGCCAGTGATGGTTCACTGAAAATCAAACCAAGAACACTACCCAGTTCTACATGGCCTGAAGGATTTATTTAGAGCAAGGTATGTATAGCCAGTAGGCATCACTGAATATACGTGTTAGTGGTGCTTTGATTTAAAGTGCTTTTGGTCTGTAAGATTATTTGTTTGTTGGTTATTAAACAGCTCCTTCTGAAAACACCTACCTTATTTTTCTCCACCATTGCTGCCAGCTGATAGCAGACTTTGCCAGCATAATGTGAAATAATAAAGTTAGGCTTCTTACTAAACTTGTTTTGACTTAAACATTGATTATTAGACAAGGCTTTCTCAATCCGAGTTTGAAACAGGTCAGTGTTAGAGGATCTATTCAGACGGCACTCCTGCATAGCAAACGAGACAAAATTGCAGCATCTCTTATTTGTCATAAAGAACTGTCTTTAAAAGCTAAAACACTTTAAAATCACAGCCATTTTATTTTCAGAGTTGCTTTGAGTATGCAAGCCCTGAAATATGGGGGAGGGGGGGAACACAACAAAAAAATGTAATTAAGGCTTCATATTTGAATCAGAATATCCAGGATCAGAGGAAAAAAGACAACTCAGAATAGGAAGAAGCAGTGTCATGCTTGTTCTGAAAAACAAGCTCTGCAGAAATTTTACAGCTGACAAGTTTCCTGCTAATATAGTGTTCATGATTTCTTTGGTGGCATGAGACAGAAGGCAGGCAACTAGGCCAAAAGCATTAGGGGTTTAGATCCACGCTTACCTCATTCAGCAAAGAAAAAATGCTGAGAGGATTGCCCTCTATCAGATCAAGGCAGTTCTGGTTATCCTGGTAGTTTATGAAAGACCACTGTAGGCCTTCAGCTGCATATTCTTCCTGAAGTAAGAGAGAAATCGGTTATTCTGCAGCAGAGGGCACCAGAGCTCAAATAACTGTATGCCTTTTTGCAGTTGGATGCAGTTACTGTTTAACAAGTTATTCCTAGGCTCAGCCTGCTCATCCAAAAGTCAGCTTATGTTCAATGGCAATCCAGAGGAAAAAAAAAAGACAAAACAAACGAGGATATTCTACTCCAGGTAGCTTCTGAGTATGTAGCAGCAGATCCTGATGGAACAATTTGTTTAAGTGTTTGGGAACCTCACAGATTTATCAGAGAGCTGCAAGGCTGATTTAGACTAAACAAACAGAGGCTACAGTCACACTAAGCCTCTCCTGGCTGTAACTGAGTTTTGCCCCGAAGGGCAAGGAACACACAGAACTCCTTCTTTAGACTGGGATGTAGCCCTAAACCAACCATTGCGTGCCAGACTTTTCTAACTGGGCTCCATTTAAAACAACAGCTGATCCAAAATGGAGAAAGATACTGCTTAAAATAATTTGTACAATATTTATGCCAAATTACAGAGCAAACTGTCAGGAGTGTTTAACAAGCACAAGCTCTGGCCAGTTATTTTAAAAGTGTCCTGCGAACAGCTTGCTCAGCACAGCCACTAATGGCGTTTAAGTGGTTTGGGACACAGCCAGATCAAGGGAGGTAAGAGGGCAGGCAGTGGTTGGGAGGGGTACTGTAAACAGAGGTCATGAATCAGTTTCAAGGAAAGTAATTGTGCACTTGAACTTGGTTTCCATCTTTGCTGACCATTAACCCCTGGCACACTGACGAGGGCAGGCAGGAAAAAAACCACTGGGCATATGAAAGCACAAATTATGGTCCAAGAGATACTTATCTCCTGAACAAATTGATAAAACTATGCCACGAGACAGAAGGTACCATCATGTTGGTGCCATAAAGAAAATAATTCCCCAGATTCCAGTTAATGGCAAAGAGCGTTGTGGTAATGTATATGTTGTGGAGGAATTCAACAAGGACTGAAGTACATCTATTAGAGTAGCAGCCCAGGCCTAGCAGGGACTCTGTAGCTTTCAAAGCACTCAGATGAGAACTGGAATTAGCAGTGTGTGACCAGTTAGGCAAGTGACTGCAATGTATTTAGCATGGTGCAAATACCTTCTGTACTGTGAAACAACACAACTCGTGTACCTCCCCATTCAAAAATAAAAGCTAGTGCACGGTGTGTTTTTGTCTTTAAAGGTACCGGCATGACAACTGGGTTTAGGAAGCTGTTCTCCCACGGCAGAAGGTCTCCACCAGGTACCACGTGCTGTTAATGTTCAGGTTACAAGGTTCTGTTGGGCGCTCTGCCTTTGCGCTAAGTTCAGGTCTAGAAGCTCCCCACCCATTTAGGTACTTTACGCTTGATGAAGAGAATTAACATGGTTATAAGCAGCAGCTTCCAAGAGAATCTCAATTTAGGCTACACTTCCCTCAAGAATTTAGTTTTAAGTGTTCAGCTCTTTGAGGGAAAGCAAACAGTTTAACAGGCCACAGAGCCAATGGAGCTATATAATAGGGAACAGATTTCCAGTACCCAAGGGAGAAAGCTGTCTCATTCACAAACTGCCCCACACTCTCCTCTTTAAAAAAGCAGCTGTCACTCACATCCTACTGATTTCTGTGGCATTACTTACTCGACTGAAAGTTGTAATCTGACCAGAGGCACAGAAATAAAATTAGAGAGACAAAAGATGCTGTTTAAAAATTAGATATTTAACATTTGATCTTAGTGGGGTATTACCTGTTGTGCCTTCAGATAGTGTGCTACAAAGTGCTGCTGCAGTTTCTCATTGGCATAGTTAATACAAAGCTGTTCCAAGTTGTTTTCAGGGAAGGCTTCAAAACCGTAAACATCCAACAAACCTAGAAGAAACATGGGAAGACAGTGCACTTTGGTCTAGGAGTAGCTGGAAGGACATACAGTTACTTGGTTACACCAGGGTTGAATAACCATACCTATGAAGCTGGTCCACACTGATGGATCTGCATAGATGCTTTCGTTTATGACCAAAACGAGCCATTCAAACAATCTGCAGACAATGACAACTGGATTAGTCGGAAAGTGCTTGCTTACAACAATCAGAGTAGCGTTCTTTTACTGCTGTTTATACCAGTATCAGATGGAAGAAACAAAAAATGATGACATGCTGCCTGCTGACATGAAACAGCAGTTCTCTGAAGATCTCTCTGTTAGATATATGGCAGCTACATCAGTATCCACAACTGAATCAAGGGTGTGTCGAGAGGGGAAGGGAGGGTTACACTGTTATTGAGTCCAAGCAGAAAGCCAGGGAAAGTAAATCTCTCTGGCCTCCCTATTCCCTCACAAAAGTTATATGGATTAGCACAGCAGCCTGGCCTACATGTCCTTACTTAGCATAGATCACTTTGGCAAGGCAGTCCCTCCTAGTCTCACATTCGGCTCTGGAGCATGGCTTCTTGAAGACTTGTTTTCCAGCGGTTATTGTTCGAATTCTTAATGATTCCAGTAGTTCCTCGACAGGTATCTTCAGCAAGTCTCCAGCGGTCTTCACAAAATCTTGTTCAGGAAAAAAAACATTGCAAGTTGTCTGCAGTGTCAAATGAATGCAGCCCCTTTAAAGTTATGAAAGGTCTAGAGATAGTATAGAAAAATGACACTTCCATCAACTTGCAAACTTAAATATGGATTTTGGATCTTTTTACCCAAACTCGGGATAAAGTTTTGCAAGACGAGACTCTTAATTTGGATGTACAGTACCCCTAGAATTTTAGGTACTCTGTTTAAAATGAAACAATACCAAAAAAGTCTGAAGTTTGCCACACTGAAGTAGGCATTTTAGAGAGTACTCTCTAGGTATGTCTTTGTTACTTTTTTACCTTTTTTGAGCAGAGACGGCTAAATCCAGATAGAGAAATCAAACAGTCATGACCAGAGAAGAACAGGGATTTTGAGGATAGTAAGGAAATGTCAAAGAATGAGTATTTGCTAACAAAGCATTTAAGATCTTGCTAACCTGAGCTATATGCAAAAATGTTGGAATATTAAGTAGTGTGAATTCAGACCATGTGAAATAATAGTAGGAAACTTCCCTGTTCAGGACAGTGTTTTAGTTCTGAAGGAAAACTAGATCCACAAGCCTCCTAAAGACATGCAGAACAACCTATGCTGCAATTTAACAGATTTGCTGTTACTAAGCTTTAGTCCTTATCATGAAAACTTCAAAGGTTTCATTTTAAAAGCCCTGCTCTCCACTCTGGGTCAGATTTCTGGGAGTCTTGTGATGTCAATGAAGATTACAATCAAGAGTAACAGTTCTGCCAATAATCATTCTGAAATGACTGTCTAATGTTGCAGTTGCCTTGACCTGTAATGGAAGGATGTTATCTCTTGGAGCAGGGAAGCATTAGGTTTTTGTTTGTTCAATACTTTGAAACTGTGAGGTACCAAACAAAAACACATTTAAATTTTGGTTTGCTCGTGACCTTGATAGTCTCTTATCAAGCAGAAAAGCGTAGTAATCCTTTCCATTAGGCATCTGCACTAAGATAACAAGACTCTCTGGAGCACAGCATGCTTGTTGCCTCACCTTTGGTTTTGTCTTCTAGTTCACAAGGCTGAGATTCATCCACTGGATTAGAGAACTGAACGTTCCCAAGATGGAGAAGGCCTGACAATACCTGAAATATAATCAATCACTGAGTTTTCTAAAACAGAGCTCCCCTTCAAGACAGCGTCCTCTTAGCCTTGCCTTAGCCACACAAACAGTCAAAACATTTCTGCACAAAAAAAAGTAAGTAGATTCCAAATTTCTATGTTAATTCCTAATGATGCAATTACTGAAGGAAAACTAAAGTTCACAGGTGCAGGCTTTTAGTTAAGATCTAATATTTGGCTATGCAACCTAATGTGTAGCTGCAAGTCCTCCAGCCAGGAGTACTAAATAACCCATGCTTTGTACATTGATACAGATTTACTTCTGCAGAAATCCCACACTAAAAAGACATTCCAGACATCATTAGCAGTCTTGTGGTGACCATGCTTTGTACCTGACCTTGAAAATATTGTTCTGTGTGGAGCGGTCAATGCCCAAGTGAAACATCGCATCTCTGGTCACCTCAAAGCAGTCCTCTGAAAAGCCAAACAAGTGCTATTTAAAAGAAAGCCATGCACACAAACACGAGCAAGCAGAACAGTCTATACCACAACCAATTTAGCTAGAATTGTCAAAGGAGATCAAGGAAGCCAGATGCTCTTTCGGTAAATCCCAGAGCACAAACTAGAGAACCAAGTCATTGACAATACTGACTCTGTGGGGCTCTGAAGTTAGGCAGCAGGTTGCTGAAGCACATCCAAAGACGAGACAGTTTCTAAACATAGCCACAGAGAGATGCAAATTTGCTTGGCCAGAAACCGCTGTTTTAAGCCCGGTGAAAACTCTTAATAGTGCAAACTGAAACTTATAAAGAATCCCATTAATGCAGGTGGCTTTGCAGAATGTCTGCTGTTGGCTGACCAACCTGGGTCAGAGGATTTAATAGGACAGACACATTTTTGCCTGCCTTGCTTTAAGGTTACAGCCATTATTAATGGACAGTCTGTGAAACTAATCTTTACCATCTAAGTTTCTTTCAGAATTTGGCAGCCAGCGGTAGTCAGCCCCTTCTGGAAGGTTCCATTCTAGCCTCTCTTCTGCAGTAGCACCTTTTGTGATCTGGAAACAGAAAACAAGGTAACGACTGAATTCTGCCTTTGGTATTTACAGCTCACAGACAATGAAGAATAACGTACTGGGAGCATAATTTAATTTGGAAGCATGGCAGACAGGAAAACTGTTAAATATTAGAAGTTGCAACTATGCTAAATCTCATGATTTGATCCCCACTATTTGTCAGAAATATCTAGCAAAATTAACTGAAGGCAAACCTGATAAAAAATATGGAAGTTTCTTTCATTGGGGGCCTGATAGGCAACTCTGGTCTTCTCCAAAAGGAAAGTCTGAATGGAAGCACTACACAGATGGTGGAATCTAGAGGAGAAAAAAAAAGCGCAAAGATTTCAACAAAACTTCCTCACAGAATCTGACAGGTGTTGTGTTGTTAAGATACCGACTGACTATGAATCCTTTGCAGTCCACCTTCAGCATTGTGCAAGCTTAATGTAATATTTTATTCAGAGTTCTTAACTGCATCTGTTTTTCCATTGCTCTCTTTTAGAATCAGGCTGAGAGCTTGCAGAAAAAAAAAAAAATAATAATAATAATGTAAGTTGCCAGCAAACCAAAATATGTTCTAAAGACAGATAAAATATTCTGTGGCAGACTTCAGAAAGAGACTTGTAAAGATTTAAAGGAACAAGACAATAGATAAGGTTTTTACACAGTAATTATTACCTGTCTAACTGAAGCTGGATATATTTTCCAAAACGGCTACTGTTGTTATTCCGCAGGGTACATGCATTTCCTGTGAAATTGCCAGTGACAGATACAGAATAATCAGAGTGGTTTTACTCTTCCATGTAGGACATACAGATATTAAGGGTGATTTGTATGTAGCTCCAGTATTTGAAGAGTTTGTCTTTTAAGGAGAGGACCAAGAGCTAGCTTAGACTTGTCTATTAACAAAGAAAATTCCCACAGTGGCCACTACTACTTTTTGCTGTTAAAAAAAGCCTAATTTACCAAATGCTTCCATGACAGGGTTGGAATCCAACACTCTCTTCTCTATCCTTTCCACAGTTTCATTGCCTTTTGGGGAGATAACTGAAGCAGCAACAGAAGCATAGAATTTCATAAGGCAGCGAGATGTCCAGGTCTGCAAGAGAAAGGCTTGACAATAGGTCTTTGTTTTTACCATGTTATTAGTTACGTTAGTTAGTGAAACAGTGCTAGCTGCAGCTGGCGATGAAGCTAAAGAGAGTAATTGTGTCAGGTTTATAGCTCTAGTTCAGTGGAAACTTTTTGTGCTTATGCTTACATGCAACAGACACATTTAAATGCTATTGGAGTCAGAGTGCTTTGCTGAATGGCAGTTTTATCAAGCTGTAACCATCTGGAAGCTCAGCTAGAATTAACAGCTAGTATCTTAAGATGAATTGAATACAAATGGACTTTGAGTCATTAACACTCAGCAAACCATTTTGTTCTCAGGCTTAAAAATATCTTCAATATCTTCCTGAATAGGGATGGAAGGGCCTAGGATAGGATCTGAACTCTCCACTTCTTCTAAGTCTCTGCATAGGGTTTGCTGAGACCCACACTAGCTCCCTAACAGACTAGGCTGAGACATTAACTGAGGTGCAATTCCTGTTGAATGATTCAAATCTAGCCCTCCCAGAAATTACAGATGTCACCTAAAGAGCAGCTATATTTAGTGGAGTCTATCTGCAGCAATCACTTAATGCTTTACGCATATTTCAAGACAGTCGTGCTAGAGCAGACTGGCTACATGCTCTGTCAGAATTTTTTTTTCTTTGCTTGTTCACTGAAATACTATGCAGTACAAATCACTAGCAAATCTCAAAACTTAAGAGCAATGTCAGAAAAAAATCTCCTTACCTTCCCAGCACCACTTTCTCCACTCACAATTATAGACTGGTTTACAGGGTCTATCTGGCTTTGGACTTTTCTGTAGGCTTGCTCAGCCACTGTGAAGATGTGAGGCTTTAAATCCTGGCAATAAAAGAGAATATTAATATTTAAGAGAACAGTAATTACACAGTTCAACAGCAATGGACAGCAAAGGTCTTCTCACATTTATCTGAAAACAGTACTGCTCTTTTAACAGAAGTCATATTTCACTAGAAATGGGTTTTATCCTTTAGGATTATTTTGCTTATATAGATTTTGAAGAACTTGACATCTGGTTCTGCAGGACAGTTATTTCAAATATAAGGATTACCTGAGGACGAAGTGCAACATGGTACTCTCTCATAAGCTCAGGTGAATAGAGGCAGGAGACAGGCTGAAATGGATTTAAAGCCACCAGGCTGCAGCCAGCATTTGTGTAAAACAAGTTTACTGTGTATCTTGCTTGAAGACATTTCAGAACTGAAAGACACACCTTCTGTTAGCATCTTTTGAAGAGTGTATTTGACTCTTCCTGTTCCTGTTTGTAACAAAAATCTTCAGATATGTTACCTATTAGGTTTAACAGAGAATGAGGTGATCAAGAGAGTGATATAGGTCTAATATACATAACAATGTCTTTAAGAGTTGCCCTTATTTTTAAAAATCTTAAGGGATCTGCTAACTATTCCATTCAATAAATCCTGTGCTTTTATGAAGTTTCACAGTCAGTCCTAGAAAGCAAATCTGCTCACTTGCAGAACAAACAGAGGCAAGAATTCCCCACCTGCACTAGGAACAGGCCTTAGCTTCTCTTAACAGGATCGTCTTTAAAAGTCGAGTGAGGAATTTACTTTTCAAAACTAATTTCATGGATATATTTTGAATGTAAGTTAGAGCCTCGTTTTCTGATACATTCATATAACACCAAACTGCAATCACAAGGTCATGCAGGAGTCCTTCAATAGCATTAACTCTCAACCACACCCTGGCTACCTGAACCAATAATACAAATGTGAGCTCTGCATGCAGAGCTGGATAAGAGGTCAGCATGGCTAAATCTAAAATAAGAGTATTTTGAAAAAAAAAATAATCAACCAAGCCAAATGTGACTTTCTAAGGCTTTCTATAGGCTTTAATAGGCTTTGAATCTTTAACTACTGTGTTCATGATTGTATTAATGCGATGAGAACAGTAACTACCATATATTAGTAGCCACCAAGGAAAGTGATTCCTCAGGAGATACTCCCCTGGCTGGCTGCTTACCTGTTGTAGTTGTCACCGGATTAACTTTAGTGAGGTCATCAAAAAGATGCAGTTTCTCCTCATCACTGAGGAATGCTCTAACTTCTTCTTCAAGTGATTCACTGAGGTCATTCTGGAAGATAGAGTCTTCTTTTTGGCCATTTTCCTAGAGAGGATGTCAGATCAGCTCCAGTCAAAGGCTGAATATAGCTGGACTTTTACCTCATCCACTGTAGTTTATAGCTTTTCTACTGCTTCCATGTAACAGAAGTTCAGTCTCAGCAGCAGTCATAACTTAGTATGTTTGAGCTACTCTTCCTCCCAATTGCCGTCCCCTGGCATCAATGGTTCCCATGGGGTGCTTTGTTTTTAGAAAGGTATTATCTAGCGTATGAGAGATGGCAGGCTGACAACACTGTCTGTAAACTGAATTCATTGCTGGTAATTCTGGCTGTAAGCAAAGGCACTCGGAAAGAATGTGTCCTTAGACTCATACCACCTGGCACTTGCAATTTTGCAGGTCATTCAGCACAGACACACTTATACAATGTTCTCTAAGTGGCATATTTCTAAGCCTATGAATGTCAAGCATTCAATGCAAACACTGCCTTGGGTAGAGGGAAGCAGGAAGGACTGGCTGCAGAGGCTAAGGTAGAGCTGAAAGCTACTGTGGTCCAACACAAATGCAGTTTTCCTAGCAGAGACTTCAATTTTTAGAGCAGAGATTGAGGGCCCCGAGAGTGAAGTTGCAGAGTGCACATATTGCAGCCAGGGGAAAGAAATGGTGGCATTGTAAGAGCTGGCCTGCATTAAGTGAAGATTTGTCCCCTCTGAATCACTTCAGGTATTTAAGTCTTAGCCTCTGGGCTCCCATGTCCTTGACAATATTAGTTGGAAGGACGTATTTGCTGTACAAACATAATGGAAAACTTAGCCAGAAGAGATTTCAGGTCCTGTTTGTCATTTGGTGGGGTGGGGGCGAGGGGGGGGAGAAGAGAGAGGCTAGAAGGGAAAATGAAGAAGGGAAAAGATGACAGTCCTGATTTTTGCATTCTAGATATTCCTTTTCTGTTGCCCTTCTCCTTGACAGAAAGTCCTCCTAAGTAACCCTACTCATTTGTATTTAGTAGCATAAATCTGCAATTCTTTACAAGTTAACCAAGTCAATGAACAGTATCACCTTGTTTATACAGAAAAAGTGCTAAATTTAGTTAGCAGCATTCCCACTACATGAGCTAAGCTCATTAATAAAGGGGAAAATATACTGCAAAACCCCATTAACACATTTCGGGGGGGGGGGGGGGAAGCTAGAATAATGTTCTCATTTAGGAGCATTATCTTTTGCAGACAGCGTAAGTAGTTCATTTCCAGTAATACAAAATTTTACACAGCAAGGTAAAAAAAAAAAAAAAAGCTTAGCAACGCAGTTAAGCATTGCCATCAAAGCGATTTCTGTTATTCTCCTCTGAATGAACATTAAGAAGCTTGCTGCTTCCACAGAGAACAGACACGCACATTATGAAATGCTCCATGGACAAGATGAGTTTCTGCCAATTGCTCATTCTTCCTGTGCCCTCCCATGTGTTCGCTGTATTACGCTGGCACCAGCCAAGTTAAGTCCACTGTGCAGCTGATATTGCAAGACCTGAGAAAGGGCTTGGTTTTGCTCCCCTGCAACCCCCTGCTCAACATCGCTTCATTTGAGAAGAGATGGTGATCGCTTAGCCAAAAGAAAAATAATATTTGAAAATACAATCACTTCTGATGCCTACACTGCATAGCTCATGTGTCCATCAATTTTACTGAAAAAATACCCTTAAGGAAGTGCTTGCTACATGCATGAACACCTGCCTTGTTAAAGCCAATGGCATAACAGAAATTACTAGCTGGTGTTAGTAACAAAGCTCAAAACCACATAGTTAATAGGTCCAGTCAATTCATGAAGTAGGGGTGAATACACATCGGTAGTTACCTAATCTTGACTGCAGGGCCTACCAGTAAAATTTAATCAGCGCACTCAATTCCTGGTTATCTTTTTACCTGCTTTGGCATCTTGTCCAGCCCTATGGACGGGAATGCTGGAGAGGGCCTTTACTCTAGGGCATCTCATTCAAATCAGACTGAAGAACACTTAAATTAAAAAAAAAAAAAAAGACATTTAGAACAAAATAATTCTGGACATGTCATTCTCCGGAGGGTTCCACAAGCAGAGCCCAAATGCTTCAGACACCAATCCCAAGTAATGCTGGAGCTAGAAAGCCTACCTGCACTAACAGAGTAATAGTCATACATTCTGTCTGCCCCTGCAAATACAGCTTATTTGGAGGGAATTATATATCTTGCCTTACTGCAGGAATAAAATGCTTTGTTTCTCTTGAATTAATAAAGTGACGTTTCTTGGCAAGAAATTGCAACTTTGGTTTTGTTCAATTTCTCCTGTTAGGGCAAATAGGGCAGATTTGTGGGTCTGATGGCACCAGAGAAGCTAGTGCTTTTGGAAGAGGAATGACTCGGAGAAGTTTTGTATTGCACCAGAAACAAGATAGGCTTGCTTGCTGTCCTCTTCCTGTTCCTTCTAAAAATCTGTGGGAGCCAACCCAAGGTGAGTCAAGCTCACCCTCTGCATTTCTGTGATAAACACAGAGATTCCAGTCACAGAGCCAGGAAGAATTCTGTCTTCTTCCAGCAGCTGAAACTGCCATTACTTCCATTCCGTTCTATTCCATTCCTATTCTATTCTTATTCCATCCTTGCCTGGCACGAAAACACCCCTTAGAGACTACTTTGATCCCTGAAGTGCGTAGAGCTCGCGGTGCACACAACCATCATCACCTCCCTGCCTTTGAAGGGTTTCCAATCTCGTTACGCTATTACCCTTTCCTAGGAGAGGTGTTGCCTACAGCTGGCAGAGCCGTTCTTTGTCCCAGTTCCCCAAGGACACAGCCTACCAACCGCAGCTCCCTGCAGATGCAGCCTCTCCTCCGCCCTTTGCCGGGGCAGAATCCGACGTTGCCCGCGCCCCCAAGGTCGCTCCCAACCGGCCCGTCGTGTTTGTCCCCGTGTCCCCCCCCCAGGACCTCGCCACCGGGCCACTGCAAGACCCCGCGTTCTGCGGTACGGGTCCCGTCCCCCCCCCCCCCCCTCCCTCGCAGAGCCGAGTCGCGGCCGCTCCGGTCCAGGACCCTCCCCGGGGGTTAACGGCGGGCGGGCTCCGGGCAGCGCCCGGCGGCGGCTCCGCTCAGGGCCGCGGCCATCTCCGCGCTGTCCCCGGGCAGGGCACACTCACCGCGGGCCGAGGCGGAGGGCAGCTCGGCGCGGCCGCCGGAGGAGGCGGAGCCGGGGCGGGGGCTACCGGCGGCGGCAATGGCCGGCGGTGAATCGGGAGCTGCGGAAGAGCAGGCTGCTTCCCGCTGGCGAAAGTGCGGGCGGGGAGCGCGGCCGGCGTTTACTTGCCGGCGGGACGAGCCCGGGAAGCGCTGCCAAAGTCGCGGCCGGGCGGCCCGGCCCGGGGCTCGGCTAAAACCAGAGCGCCCTGCGGCGGGGAAGGGGCCTGGGACGCCGAGGGCGAGAGATTTAAGTTACACCGGGGTCCTCCGGGGCTTGTTTTCCTCGCCCCGCCGGCATCTCGGCCTCTGCGGGGGACGGCAACCTTGAAATGCGGGCTTGTCCCCCCCCCGGCGCCCGTTCGCCTCCGGCTGCCGCAGTGCCGGGGCCCCGACAGCGGCAAAGACTCTCCCGACAGCGGTAAGCTCTCCCGACAGCGGTAAGCTCTCCCCCCCGCCCCTGCACGAGGAAACGGCTGTCCAGGTCGTGCGGGCGAGGGCGGTCAGCTAACAAAATCTTTGTTGCAACCCACGCTGCGGGTTAAACAAACAAAAGAGCAATTTTTGACTTGCTAATTAATGCTTTTTATATTTAACGTATATTCTCTTGAAACAGGTCCCACAAGGCAGAGGAGCCTGGCTGGGGTAGGATCGCTGTGGGTCTGGGACTTTTTTTAAAAAGGCACGTCAGTTGGGAGTGGGGTTTTTAGCTGCTGGTTTCATTGCACGCTCTCTGCTGACCAGGCAACAGAAACTTCATTAGGGTCGCATTTTTACGTATCTGTTTCATTTACGCTATAGAGAATATGACTAAGTATATTCTACAGAGCAGGATGTACAGTAAGATTATTCACAATGTGAACATCCAACAGAGCGTTGGGTATTTAGAGATCTTCAGCAAAAATACGTTAAGAATCTCGTTGGAACTCAGCAAGATTTGTAATTCTGGAACTCGGTCAGGCCTTGCAAGTGCCGGTGCCTCTGCTCAGTTTCCCAGGCCGCAGCCGAGTGTCCGTGCCTTGCGGCATTTGCAGCACTGGGGTTGTTCTTCTGTATCCTTTAAATTGAAGGGTAACTGAAAAACAGATGACTTCTGAAATCAATGTATGTTTTAATGAACTGGTACATTAGATTCATTTTTGATGAAGTTCTAAGACCCGTTTTACACAACTAACTCAAGTTCACGTTTGTGTTTTCAGAGGAAGAAAGAAGAATGTCACAAAAACATCTGAAAGAAGCCTTTATCAGCAACTTAAATGGAACTAGTTTGCTGGAAATTTCAGTAGGCTTGTCTCTAGCTCCACTCTGCCTGCTTTGCAGAGGACTCCTCTTGATTTTATATTACCTGCACTATGGGAAACCTTTAAGTTCGAGGAAATACAGCCTGCTGCTAGACTTCCTTGTGCTAGTATCTCCCCTCCTGTTCTCCTGTACAGTCTTGTCTCCAGTCATCTTTTTCGTGCCACCTATCATTGCAGCCTTCTGTGCCGGAATATTTTCTAAAATATACAGCCAAAGAAAACAGGAGACCAGAGTGCCTTTTAGGCAAATTGTAAAAGACTTCCAGAAGACGTACTTGGATCCAGAATACATTCCAGCAATAACTGTGTTTCGCGTTTATGTCAATGTGTTGACATCAATCAGCATTTTAGCAGTGGATTTCCCGCAGTATCCAAGGCGATACGCCAAAGCCGAGACCTACGGAACAGGAGTTATGGATTTGGGGGTCGGAGCTTTTATTTTTGGTAATGCTGTCGTCTGTCCTGAAGTAAGACAAAAGTCTTACGTGACACAACCAAAATTTTCCAGTCTGGCCAGACAGTTCTTTTCCGTTTGGCCGTTGATTGTTCTTGGCATTGGACGACTGCTTAGTGTTAAATCTATAGAGTATCATGAACATACTTCAGAGTACGGAGTGCACTGGAATTTTTTCTTTACCTTAGCATTTGTGAGGCTTGCAGCATCTCTACTTTTAGCCATATTTCCAAAAAATAATTCTTGGATTGTTGCTATAAATCTTGCTGTACTTTATCAGCTTATTCTTAACACTACCTCTCTGAAGACATTTATCTTGCATGGGAGCGATGGCAGAGATACCAGGGTTGGCGTTTTAAATGCCAACAGGGAAGGACTGCTCTCTCTTTTTGGATATCTAGCCATATATATGGCGAGCGTCCAAGTGGGACTCTGGCTGCTGAAGTGCAGAAACTCAGTCAAAGGCTGGATTGAAGCAGTGTGTTTCTTACTGCTGACAGTTCTCGTGCTTTTCGTATTTCTTCATGTGTCGCAAGCATATGCAGACCCTGTGTCCCGCCGGATGGCTAATCTATCCTACTGCATATGGGTGGTTGCTCACTGTCTGACTTTCTTTATCTGTTTTGTAGTGAGTGATCTCACGTTGGTGTTCACAAAGCTTCTTGTGAAGGGGTCCAGTGTGCCCTGTTGCTGGAACGTTGTAAAGCCCCCTAATGCCAGTAAAAAGCATGAAACGGAGGCCATGCCTATGCGAAGGGAAGGCAAGCTGTCACACATTTGCCTGATTAGTGCTATTAACAAAAATCAATTACTTTTTTTCTTGCTAGCAAATGTTATGACTGGTATTGTGAATATACTGATAGATACAATCCACAGCAAGACTGCGTTTATGTTATGTATACTACACTTGTATATGTTTTTTAACTGTTTAATTATGCATATATTGCATGCAAAAAATATAGTATTAAAGTTTTGGTGATTCCACTCTGTCTTAAGTGGACTAGTTGAATTTTGTTTGCTGCAGCTGAATGATGGTGTTTTATTGGAAAAATTAGTATTTTTCTTGTATGTATTGCAATAATTTGTAACTTAGTATAGCTTTTTATGATTTAGCGTTGATTATTTTTTTAATGGTTTGTTTTACCAAATTATACAGTCAGTCCTGTTACCTGTTGGAGTCGTTACACATTTTCCTGAAAACTTAGTTTTTGAGATTGTTTGCTGAATGCTCCTGTTGCTCCTATAAACACTCATGCAGAAGAGTAATATTGTATTTGCAGTTAGTGAACTGTGTTCATACCCAACTGCTGGAAGAATTAGATAACAATGCATAGAGTAGAAGCCAGATGAAAAATAAGAAAATGAGTACTTACTTAGAGAGACTTAGCTGTGTCAAGATTTACCTAGTTAAGGCCCTTCCATAAATAATAGATAAGAATAATTCTTTATATAAAATGTATTGAATAAGTGGATACTTAAAAATGTTTTGGCCCCAGTCCTGCAAAGATTTATGCATAGGTTTGACTTTGATGGCAGTAATTGCATGTGGAATGTTAATCATACACTGAAATCTAAATTAGCCCTTGAATTAAAGCTAAATTTTATTTTCATCCTCAGTGATGAATATAAATGAAGACCCTAGATAAAGTGTGATGCTCTGAAGGATAAAACTCAACTGCAGATGAATTCATAAAGCAGTTGTTGGAATCTGTGGTGCAGATAATGAGCAGCACAGCCTTTTAGAAGAAAATACAAAGGTCCAAAACTAATTCACCCCCAACCTGCATACCAACATGTTGTGACAGCTCATCTTCAGGAACGCTGTAAAATACGGTCTTCAGCTCTACTTTGAAAGTACTCAAGGCCCACCTACTTGTCTATAAAATTATTTTAAACAGCAGCTCATTTAGTACTGTATTTTGACAGCTGAGATGTCTTCAAGTAGGAACATTCTGTATTAATTCTTATTAGCAAACAAACAGTGTGCAAGTGGAAAGAAGCATGATGCAGTGGGTCAGGGTACCGGCAGAGTATTGATAAG
This sequence comes from Aquila chrysaetos chrysaetos, assembly GCF_900496995.4. Taxonomy (NCBI): domain Eukaryota; kingdom Metazoa; phylum Chordata; class Aves; order Accipitriformes; family Accipitridae; genus Aquila; species Aquila chrysaetos. The sequence goes on from NC_044013.1 coordinate 41,125,665, forward strand.
AGATGTGCTCAGTTTCTCTATCACAGTCTTCCTGCAAGCCCAGAGCAGAACGCCCGCTTGTTCACTTTCTTAACTACGACAGTTCTTCCTGACCTCATTAAGTTGTTGAGAAAAGAAACACATTTAACAATTGTGAGGAGCTCAATAATGGGAGATATAAATACTTAAGAAGTAGAATACAAATGGTAGTTGATTAGATAGATGTCTGATGTTAGTGGAGTTACAGCAGTGCACATGGGCCATATTTCATATTTCTCCTTGTCTCTCAAAGGTGATGAATCATAAAACCTATGGACATAAAGCCTCTAAATCAGATTCCTTAAGACAGACATGCTGTGGAATATTCTTAAATTTATGAGGTTCTCTTAGCCGCTGGGCAATGGAAAGGGGAAGTCTGAGGATTATAGGCTGTGGCCATGCTGATTTCATGCTTGTTTACTTCCAAGTTATAGCCATATAGTCTTCAGATTTAAAGAAAAACAGCCTGTATTATCCTGGGGACAAATGTAATTAATTGGCAACAATGTCTTGTAAACAGATGTCACAGTTTACAGCAGAGTTTTCTGGTAACTGGTGTATGTATTTATTTTAAAACGCTTCCTAGCCTTGCCTAGGGAAGAAGGGCCTCTATCATGAACTGAATGGCACTACTCATTTATGCAAAATTACTCATGGATATTAATTTTTGAAATATTTGAAGCACAAGACCTGCGATGAGTTCTGCCTGTAAGCACAAGTCTATCAGTGTGATTCAGAATTAAGGCATTAATTGGGTGTGACAAAGCAGAGTTGTGTCTGGACAAGCAGCAAACTATCGAGATGCCAACTCCATTTTGTGAAGGAAAAAATTACGTGGGAGTTCTGCTGTGTCTGTTCAGAGCCCTGGTAGCTCCGCGGAGGCAGCAGGCTGGCGGGTACCAATTCCAGGGCTGGAGCTGCGGTTTGCAACAACAGAGACAGCAAACCAAGGGGACTGTGGTGCACAAGTAACGACGAGAGCGACAACAACCTGCTTCTCTCAACAACGGCACAACACCGCATCGTGAGGCCGTCTCTTGCTTTTAAAGCCGTATGAAGTAAGTTGTTCACCACTGAATTAATGAGAGACAATTAATTCTCATTGCTTATTGTCAATAACAAATGCAGCAAGCTCTGCCCTGAAGCAACCAGCATAGTTATTAATGCTGAATGTTTAGACTATGAATAGATACAGATAATTAACCATGCCTCTGAAAGAACCAAGAAACACAAGCAAGCATTCTTTGATCACAGAGTCTGTACGAGCAAACGGCGCTGTAATGAGTTTGAAAAGATGTGAGAGAAGTTAATGCTATGATACTGCTGTAGAGACTTTTCTCCACACGCACCTCAATAGCTGTTAGCTCAGTGGTTGGTAGGAACACGAACGCTGCATTTCATTTCACTTTGGGGTGTATTTAGATGAGTAAGCTTGTACAGAACAAAGACATATTCTAAAAAATCAGAAACTTTGATTTAGCTGTTACATAGTTAGTAAAAGTTAAACATATTTCAACTAGTAAGACTAGTTGCATGCCACTGACTTCAATAACAACAGCAAAGCAGAGGACTGGGAAAACGTAAATTGTTTTGTCTTTGCTGCCATAATTCCACGGAATGACCTTTTTGTAGGGCTGCAGGATAGAAAAAATATGGTGGGAGAGCAGAGCTGATTGCACTTAACCTTGTTTGTTAAACATTAGTAGCTTCTTACCAAATTTCATTATTTTTAAGGATCAACTCACTACCATGCCTTCCTTTCCAGCCCAGTAGTGTCTCTTTTGAAGTCGAATGTTACAACAAAGATCTCAGGATCCTATTTCAAAGCCACTATGTCCTAAAGAACAGGTATGTCTTCCAGGCAAAAGAGGGGTATGCAAATGAAGGGGCCGTCTGTCTTTTCACTGTTTTGTAGATAACAAGCAAGCTGCATGTTCTAGCAACTTAAAAATAAAACCCTTCCCGTGGGTAAAAATTACATGAAATGTCATGGTGCTTTTCATACGTAGTTTATCAATGTGCACCCTGAGAATACAAAACTTGGGGCGTTGCCATTTCGTCGATGTGATCCAACCACGCTCTGGGAGCGGAGGGGCAGAAGTGACACAGGAGCCCGCACGCTGAATGGACCCTGCGAAGACAACCTATGCTGGTCGCAGTTCGGTGTGCTCACGACGCTTTAATGTGAGAAACTATCCCTTGTTGCAAAATGCCAGCTTGCTTTTTTGCTGAAGAAGAAAAGCATGGAAGTACACAAACTGCAAACTGTACAGCGATGTGGCTCTGCACAATGTTTCCGTTAGAGATGCTGCATGATGAGTTTGAGTAAATTAACTCCTCCACTAAAGATGGTTTTTATGCAGAAACAAGAAAAAAAAAATCCTGCTCCCTAATTGCCTCCCCTGCATTTTCTTGTGAGGACTTTAGTATCTATGTACATAAATAACAAGAATGAACAGATCAGCTGTATTATTTATTAGTTCAAGAAAGGCTATGGGGGTTTTTTTGGCTGCCTAAATTAAGCAGCCGCAGGATTTCTAGCTGGTTGCACTAGGGTGCTGCAGAAGCCAACAGCCTGAAGTTAAGAGACCGTAAGTGCAATTAAAGCCTTCCTTACCTGGCCTGTAATCAGGGCAGGGAAATCTTGAGGCTGCCCTTTGATGTTTGGGCTGCGTCTGAAGGCGCGGGCGTTCGATGCGTTTTTGTCAGCTTACCCTCCCCGTCGGTCCGCAGCAAAACCTGCGCCGAGGCCCCTTCCTCACACGGGCCCCCGAATACGCTCCGGCCCTGTCCCACTCGAGACAGCGACGGGTTTTCATCCCGCCAACGCTTTGGGGTTTAACCCCACCCGCTCGCCCTTCACCCACCTCCTCCTTCCCGCCAATTTCACCTCACCGGGAGCCGCTCGCAAACCGCTCTGAGGCACCACGGACACGGCGCCTATCCGGGCCGAGGGTTCCTGTCACCGCGTCCCGCCGCTCCCTCAGCGAGAAAGCGGGGCGGCAGCGATCGCCTCACGGGAGGGGAAAAGCCCGAGGAACCCCCGCGCCCTGCTCCCTCCGCCGCCGGGGGCCAAGCCTCTAACGTTCCCCCGGCTCCCCTACCTCAGCCTCCCGCCTCGCAGGTCGAACGCCGTTTGTGACAGGAGCCGCCAAGCAGTTTCTCGGGGCTGCCGGGCCCGCGGGGGCGGGAGGTAACGGAGGGGAGCGGGCGCCTCCTACGGCCAAGCCCGGGGGCGACGGGGCGGTGGAACGGCGGGGCTGCGGTCTCTCGCGAGAGGAGGGCGGGGCGGCCCGGGGCCGGGGCCGGGGCCACCGCCTGTGGGGAGGGCCCCGGGGAGGGGGGGGGAGAGGAAGGAGGCGGCTCTGTGGCGGAGCTCGGGGTGTCCGCCCGCCTGTCAGAGTGCCCGGGCCGCCGACTCGCGGAGGAGCCGGTAAAGGCCCGAGGGGTGGTGGTGGTGGGGGGGTGTGTGTGTGAGGCGGCCGGTGGGCCGCAGGTACAGGGCAGCGGCCCCGGCGGGGCTTTGAGGGGGAGGCCGGGAACCGACCCGCCGGCTGCCTCCGTTGGCGGGGTGTGTGTGTGTGAGGGGGGTTGCCTCCCCGCCATCGCCGCCCCGGCTGGAGGCCGGGCGGGGTAGAGGGAGGAAAGGGGTGGGTTTGCCCCCCGCGTCGCCCCGGCTGCAGCCCCCCCGCCCCGGCTCGCCTTCTTCCCCGGTCCGCCGGAGGGAGGTGGCGGCGGGCCCGCGGGGAGCCGCCGATGCCGGGCTGGAGCTGGGGAGCGGGAGGCCGGCGGGCCCCTTTCCCCGCGGTTGCGGCCCGCCGGCGGGTCGCCCGGGGAGCGGGGCGAAGGGGGGAGAGACGGCTCCGCTTCGCAGGTGGAGCCCACCTCGCCCCCGCCGCTGCTCCTCTCCCTCCCCAGCCGCCGCGGGGCGGGACGGGGGCGGCCGAGAGCCGCTAAACCCCGCTCCGGGCTGGGCGGGCGGGTCCCCCGCCGGCCTGTCTGGGCCGGTGGCGGGTGGGCAGGCGAGGAGGGGAGGGTTGAGGAGGGGGGGAGCGGCCCGCAGCGCGGCGGGCTCCATCCCCCGCCGGCCTCCTTCGGCTTTCCTCCCCCGGGTGTGCCCGGCGGAGGGCCGGGTGCGCTCCTCCCCGCCTTCCCCTCCCTTTCTTCCATGTTATGTCGCATTTCCCAGCCTGCCCACTTCTCCCGTTCCCGGCCCGTAGTCTTTTTCTTTTTTTTTTTTTTTTTTTTTTTTTTTGAGTCCTTTCCAAGGCTGAAGCGGCGGGCAGGCTGAGCCGCCCGGGCGTGGGTTGGGCGGCGGGGCCGGAGCTCGGCGTGGTGAATCAGGCGATGGGGTAAAGCAGGCTTGTTCCCGGGCTGGTGAAAGTGTGCCGGGGAAGCGCGGCGGGTATTTACCTCCCCCGGGTTTGGCTGCTCGCAGGCTGGAGCTGGGAGGAAGCAGTAACAGCAGCAGAGATGGCGCGGCTGGTTGCAGTTTGCCGAGACGGGGAGGAGGAATTCCCTTTCGAGAAGAGGCAGATTCCCCTCTACATCGATGACACCCTCACGGTGAGTGCCTGCGCCCCGCCGAGCACCCGGTGTCCCTGCAGCCTCCCGCTTGCAACGTGTGCGGGCGGTGTGTTGCAATTCCCAGGCGAGGCCTTTTCTCTGGACGGGCCTCCTAGGCTCCTCCTTTGCTCCTGCAGCGTTAATCTTTGGGACTTTGCAACACTTCGGGTTAACAGCGCTTAATGTGGCAACTTTTTTATCTGATTCCCGGCTCTAAAAACATGCAAACCGCATAATAAGAAAGTTATCGCTGTACCGGGGCCTGCGCATAACTTGTTTTCAAGTGACAAGCGTGTCTCGAGCCCAAATGTGGAGCAGAGCCGTTTTTCAGTGAGTAAGGAAGGGAGCCATATTAAGGTTTAAAACCCAGGTTTACAACTAGGTAATTTATCATGCTCTTAAATAGGCAAGAAAAGGCTAAAGGTGTTTTTGAAAGCTTTGTCTTAAAGTAGGGGTTATCCAGTCTGTAATAATGTGCTGCAATGCCTACAGTAACAAATCTGGGAGAGTTTCTATTTCAACGTGTTATTCTGAATTGAAAAACATGGGGGGGGGTGCCATTTCCAGAAGATTCAGTGGAAAAACGAACTAAGTGCAGCTTGGAGGCTCTCTCGTTTCTCTTCTCTTCCTCACATGTTTAGAGGAAGGCTCAGACATTGCATCGTAGGTGAACACTGAGCAAATGGAAAAAAATTCTCTAACTAGCCAGTTGTTTTAATTCTTAAGGTATGAAAATGTTGGGTTGAAAATAAAATTGGACTTAGTATAATTGGGTATCTTAGTTATTCGTATTTGATTTCTGTTGCTGTCAGTGTGTGACAGTGACTGCTCTTATTTTACACAGCATAAAATGTATGTGCTTTAAATTCCTAATCTCGTGTTTTAGTATGGGAGAATGCCTGACTTGCATCAGCTAACTTGAGCAACTTTGTAATGTAATTCCTTCCATCTTCCAGAACAAAACAATTGGGTATCTTCAGACAGTCTCTTAACCCTCCATCCCACTGTTAAAGATTATCTATCTCAATCCCATCTGGTTTTGCTAGGTTTGAAGAAAGGGTCTTCACTGTATTTTAGTTTTGATCGTTTTAAATGATGGCGTATTATTAATTTACCAAATGTCTTCACTATTTTTTGGCTTTACATAGTCTGTCATCTCTGGTTAACTGTGCTTATACATTAGGCTAAGTTTCCCCTTAAGTTGTCTAAAGCAATACCTAGCTCTCCTAGAGTGGTTGATTACCTGGAAAACCCAGCACTGTGCAGTAATAGTGTAAGTTTGGGGTTTTTTGATGTCTTGGCCACGCCTTAAAAGTTACTTTGCTCCTCCATTCCCCATGTAGTTTTAAGATCTTAGATTTCTTGCGGTTTTGGTTTTATTTATTTATTTATTTTATTTTTTTCCCCTGGTAAAAAAATACTCATTAGATTGTGTCAAGTAGAAGACTTACCATGCTCTTGTTACCTTTGTTGTGTTTAATAGCTTGAGAAAGAGAGAGTGAAAATTTGGCTATACCACACGTCAGGTAGATGACTTCAATTGACCTAAAATTCCATTTGTGGTTTAGTTCCAGGATTTAACACCAGGCCCAAACTTTGTGCAATTGCATTGTGTTGTCGCTATCCTTCTACTTTTTACACCAGAGGCGAGGCAAGCCATACTCATGATTGAAGAGGTTCCTATAGCTGTAAATCAGTTTTGTATCCATCTGGATGAAAGGCATCTTTGCAAGTGCAAGTCATCCTCACCATGAAGATAATCTTATCTCAGGTCCTTTTTTTTTTTTTTTTTTTCCCCTCCATTCTGTTACTGTTGTTACAATGTTACAAAGTACTCGGATTTCTAGGTGGTTTCTGGAGGCTTTTATTAAATAAATCTGCAGGAGCAAGTGAACGAACTCTTATCGTCCTTGTCTCAGTCTCCCATAATTTATGTTTTAAATTCTTAATGAGAGGTATTGCAAGGCATGCAGTTGTCTTTGAAGCATAATTTTACATCTGGAGCAGCATCTCTAAAAAATAGTGGTGTTTATTGATAGTAACTGGCTTCTGTTGACCTCTTTTAAAACTTAAATTTTAAAAATAACGGGACTACTTCGTTTCTGTTAGTCAGCTGGAAGACTTAATCTGTGCCTTAAATCTAGAAATAGCGAATCGGTGATTGCAAATTAGTGAATGAATAGCCTATAATGCTCTTAAGCTTGCAACGTTGCTTTGTAGTAGCATAGAAAGCTGTTTAGGTGCAATGTGATGCTGCTCTTCTAAACGAATTGTTCACTATCACACTTTTCTGTTTCTTACAGCTCAACTAGAAATTAAAGGAAGTTTAAATATTTAACCCTTTTCATTTCTTAAGCAGCTCTTATGATTTCTAGAAGGCATTCTGTTTGATGTGGTATTACGGGAATTTTGTCTTCCAGTTCAGGGTGTGATGGTGGTTGATGTTTAACCACTTAATAAAATCTCATCAGACACATGAATTAATATATTCTTTGATAATTTCACTCTGTTGTACAAAAGACCTAAGGGTGTTGTCTGATAGTGGGAGATGAAGGTGAGGGGGAAAAAATATGCAGATTTATCTCTTCTCTCTGCTATTAGCAGATAGAGCTTTTACTTTTGCATGTAGCTCATTTCCCACAGAAACATCAAATTAGCAATGTAGGAAACCTGTAATTCTGCAGCAAAAACTTGTGCTGCTGCTTAGTGTGTACGGGTTGGGTGCAAGGGCATCTGGAAAAAAATGCATGAGAGGTCAAAATTAGCACTGACTGTGGCACTGTTCTGCACAAAGATAAGGCAGCTGTGCTAATGTTCCAATTCTAGCACATGTGAGATCAAAATATTGCCTTGCTTTCTGGCCTTGGAGATTAGATGTTTAGTTTGGAGCAATGTTGAGTGCCTGTAAAAGTAAATGTCTGAGTTCTCTGGAGGCAGTGTCAGCAATTACAAAGACAGTAGGGAATTCTGTGTTTACTGGACAATTGAGGGAGGGTAGAGGGAGGAAAAAGGATGAATTGGACAATATATTTGGTGTTGATTGGTATTAGAGTTATTAACCGAAGTTTGTTATTTTGTCTTTCAGATTTTAAAGTGAACTTTCAGTATTCATATTGATAAATTCTATATTTCTCAGTTTGGACAAAGAAGATCAACTAAGCCAGCCTTTACACATTTTTCTAGTTGGTTTCATTTTTCTCCATGGTTGTTAAGTTGGATTTTTGACTGAAAATTATCATACTGATTTTTGCCTTGCTCCCCCTGCCAAGAAATTGCCCTCTTTGTTGCTCAGTAATTTGAAAATAAATGTTATTAATTACTTAGGAGTAATCACATTGTTCTGTAGGCTTAACATTTTACTTTGAGCCTCTTGGGAGTTGCAGCTGCAATCATACAAAACAAAGTATACCTTGGAGTACCTTGTTGGGTTAATATGGTTTTAAATTAGCCTTTGAAGGAGTGGACTCAGTCATTAAACTGTTGTGACTGTTTCTTCATAGCTTTACAAATTCAGTTTGGCTGTTGGATCAATTTGGATCTCGGTGTGTTGAAGTACAATATTTTTTTTAAAAAATGAAACATGGTCTCAAGTCATGTAGATAGTGTAATATAAATCCTGATGTTCCATTTAGCAGCTTTTGCTTTCTCTGTAACAGCTATTGAAGAGTTGCCATTTATAAACTGCATCTAGCACATTGTATTAGTAAAACATTTAGTTACTTTGCTGAAACATTCACCATCTTAAACTGTTACTTTTATCCTTTCCCATACACTATCTTAAACTGTTACTTTTGTCCTTTCCCAAGCTTCCAATAGTTACATGAAAAGAATGAGCATTTAACAATTTCTGTGTCATTTCCCCCAAGAAAGTAAACTAATGGCTCTGTGCTCTGTGTTTGACTTTTTTCTGAAGGCTCTTTGTTTTTTTGTTTTTGTTTTTGTTTTTTTTTCTCTCTTATATAGATGGTGATGGAATTTCCTGATAATGTGCTAAACCTTGATGGACATCAGAATAACAGTGCACAATTAAAACAGTTCATTCAGGTAAATACATCCTCTGTTTTTTAAGAAGGCAACATATCAGATCTTGCTTTCCTTAGATTTGTGCTTTTGCTTCTGTAGGAGGTTGTCACTCCTGGAGTGACTTAAAAGACACGTCAGCACCTATATGCAATTATGTATTGGTACCAAAGTACACCGGGTACATTTGTTTTCTGTATTTCCCAGCATTTATACATTGTTGTCTTATCAGGAGGCAATTGCTGCATATCTAGTTAGAATTGAAAACCTGTAAAGATAATGCATCTTCTGGTCACTGCCAGTTTATATGTAATGGAAACTACAGTTTCTAAATATATTTTGATTTTTTTTCTAAATACTTCTGTACTGCTTTTTCAACTGGAAGTGTGCATTGCTTAAGGTCAAGTTCTTACGATGAGTACCATACCAAGATAGACTTAATGTGCCAGTTTATAGATTATATATAGTTGAATAGTGAGAGATGGTTTTGTGATACCTCTGAAGCGTTAATGATAGAAACTTATCTGCTAACACTCTTGCAAATAACCGTAGCACTGTAACACCTGTAGCAACTAAAAAATTGTGCTGCTTGATGTCCAAAGGAACAGGCCAGTTTGCTGATATGCAGCTTGTGCTTCTTCACTTGTGATTTGACAGCAGCAGTTCAGACATGTGCTGCATATAAAGCACGGCTGTGTTGTGAAAATAGCTCATTCCTGCTGTTGCCGTGACTAGTACTATTAATTACAGGAAAGAGGATTATTGCAGAATGATGCAACTTGTCAGATTATTTAATGTGCCTGTCTTTAAGAGCACAAACCTTATATGTTACCTGATAATAGCTTTACTTTTCATAACATGTATTACATCAAATCAGCTGAAAATATTTTCCCTTTTCAATTAATATATTTACACGTTCCATTGGATTGATTAGTTTTGCTGTGTTGTATGGTCTTTTCTTTCTTTCTCCAGAAGTTGTGGCAAGTCATTTCTACATTAGGAGTGTTTAAGTGGTGGGATATGACAACAATACAGAAAATACTATCGTGGCAAAACATTCCCTGCATAGATACAACTATGCTTATTACAAAGCTGTACTTTGTATAACCGGGGGAAAATGATGCTCACAATTAATACACTGACAGGACTCTGCTTTTACAGATGGTGTTGGAAAGTGCCTGTAGTGCTGATATGATGTGTTGGTTGGTGTGTGAGGAAGGGACTCTCTCTCCTGCATAGCTGTGCTAGTGGCAGTTCAGTGTTAATGAAGTCCAAGCCAGTAATTTAGCAGTTAGAAGAAGAAATAGAAGGGTATGTGCTTTTTGTGTGTGTGTGTGTGTGCGCGCGCCTGGGTGTGTTTGACAGAGGAACCAGAAGCTCCTAAAATTGTTTATTGATGTAAGAAATATTAGAAGGTTTTCTCTTTAATGTTCTATTATTAGCACACATTGAATGTTCACTACTGAAGTCAAACATTTCACCCTGAATAGTAATGTGGGCTTTTTTTTTTAATTTCAGGTATTAGAATTGTAATGGGAAATGGCATTTAGCCTTCCAGGAAAAATATTGCTAAATTGTCTTGGTCTTGTCAGAACAAGTTTGTTCTAAATGAGATTTCCATATATGCTAATGAGTGTCCAGGAATTTCTATGTGCCAAATATAGAATGAGTGTGAGTAGAAGATGGATACTTGCAGAGTTGTATGTGAGACCCTTTACTAAAACATCGGTGCTGAAGTGGAGAAAAAAGGGCTTCCTGATAAGGACAGGGAGGTGTGCCATTTGTTCAGAAGCAGCATGTGCTGATTTGAGTGGTGGGAGAAGGGAACATGAAGAGGAGACAAATATTAGCTTACTTTCAGAGGGTGAACAGTAAGACTTGAACCAGAATTGCTCCTATGATATTAGCAGGTGTGTTTTTGTTCATACAGCAAGTATTTTAAGTGATCTACAGTAAGACAGTGACCTGAAGCTCTGAGCGCTGCATGCAGTTTCCACAAGTATATTTTGATAAGGAAATACTATTGAAGGCTGTCCTGGTTTTGGCTGGGATAGAGTTAATTTTCTTTCTAGTAGCTGGTATAGTGTTATGTTTTGGATTCAGTATGAGAAGAATGTTGATAACACACTGATGTTTTCAGTTGTTGATGGGTAGTGTTTATACTAAGTCGAGGATTTTTCAGCTTCTCATGCCCAGCCAGCAAGAAGGCTGGAGATGCACAAGAAGTTGGGAAGGGACACAGCCAGGGCAGCTGACCCAAAGTGGCCAAAGGGATATTCCATACCGTGTGACATCATGCCCAGTGTATAAACTGGGGGCAGTTGGCCTCGGGGGGTTCGCTGCTCAGGAACTAACTGGCCATTGGTCAGCGAGTGGTGAGCAATTGCATTGTGCATCACTTGTATATTCCAATTCTTTTATTATTATTATTGTAATTTTATTATTATTATTATCTTTATTGGTTTCTTCCTTTCTGTTCTGTTAAGCTGTTCTTACCTCAACGCATGAGTTTTACCTTTTTCCTTCCGATTCTCTCGCCCATCCCACTGGGTGGGGGGAAGTGAGTGAGTGAGCAACTGCATGGTGCTTGCTGGGTTTAAACCACAACAAAGGCAAAGAAATCTTCAACAGTTTAAGATGTGTTTTTCTTTGGTTTTTTTTTTTTTTTTAATTATATCATTTATTGTTCTTTTTTAGAGGCATAGCATGCTTAAACAGCAGGATCTAAATATCGCCATGATGGTGACATCGCGTGAAGTTTTGAGTGCACTTTCTCAGCTGGTCCCGTGTGTTGGCTGTCGTCGTAGTGTGGAACGTCTATTTTCTCAGCTTGTTGAGTCTGGAAATCCAGCACTTGAGCCACTAACAGTAGGGCCAAAGGGGGTTCTTTCTGTAACTCGAAGCTGTATGACTGATGCAAAGAAGCTTTATACACTGTTTTATGTGCATGGGTAAGCGTCTTAGATTGCTCCGATTATTCTTATCTGGGGAAAAGGAAAGCTAGCTTCTGTGCATTTGACTTTGCAGCTTTCTTGGTGATACTAAATTGTTGCAAGTTTGAATCTTATAGTACATACTTGTCTTTTACAGCCATGTTAAACTAGTTATTGCCTAAACTGGGAAAAAACAAACCCCAAACACCTAACCTTTCATATCATCAGTTGCAATGCCATGATTGCAATTGAAAGATACCAATATTAAAATGTTTAGTCATTAATCTGAAATAGGCACTGTGGGTTTTTCATGATCTCTAGAAGAAGAGTTTCTTCACCCCACTACTTTGTATGTAAAAAATAAAATGATAAAAAAAATTAACTAAATTCCCCCCCCCCCCCCCCCCCAACTTTCTACTTTGGTTAGAAAGGTAACACTGAGAAAGTGAAACCTTCTGGGTTTGGCTAGCACAATAAATAACCTCAGTCTCGGTGCCATTTGTTTCTCAGCTGACAGCAGACCAAACAGTGACTGCTCACCACAGTGTGCCTTTGCCTTACGGTTGGCTTCAGCTCATTCTAATTCTTGCTTCAGTTAGAAGCCAGTGACAAGTAGGAAAAGTTAGTGCAGAGCTGGGGATATTGAGATTTGGAGCGTGAGGTAGTGTAACTTGATAAAGTGGTTGTAGTGGCTCCCGACACTTTTGAAATAGGTGCCATTGCTCGAGGTCTGTAACTTACAAAGTTATGCAATAGCTTTTTAGATGTGGGTTATCTTTATCTTGCTTGCTAGGATTTGTCTGTAAGATCTATACTGTATTTTCCTTGTGTACTGCAAGATTGTATGTCATAACAACTAAAAATGGGGGACAGGAAGAAAGTTTTAGGTTTAATGTTCATTAGCATGCTTGTTTCTAATACATGAGCTGAATCAATCCCTTTAAAATTTCTCTGGATAACCATGCTTTAAGAATACTAAGTTACATTTTTTCCATAGGTCCAAACTGAATGATATGATTGATGCAATTCCCAAAAGTAAGAAGAACAAGAGATGTCAGTTACACTCCCTGGACACACACAAACCAAAACCTTTGGGGTAAGTTTGTGTTTAACATGCACAATTCAATCTAAAATATTTTAAGGAACCAAACTATTGATACTAATTTATTTTTAAGCCTTGAGATCAATTCTTAGGCTGTTGTCTGTTTGCCAGAGGAGTAATCTCCAAGCTATTTGGATTATAGGAGACCCAAGTAATTGTGGGGGAGCGGAACAGAGGCACCCAGGAGTTTTGGGCAGCGTGTGTTGTAAGGCATGAGCCTTTCTCCATGGGTTTTCATAAGAAGGTAGTTAGCCCTTTTTTGTACAGTAAGAGTGACAGTCTTATCAGTAGGATGTTTAATACTTTCCCCACTGCCCTTGCTCATGCTTTATTGACTGGACAAAACTAGCGCTATAAGGTCTTCTGCCCTCCCAACATAAGATCTGTACTCCTTCCTCAGTGAGAGAGTTGTTCCTCTGCCCTTTGTCAGAGCTCTCTAAGGCAACTGGTGATGCTTTCATATAAAGTTTAAGGCTACAATATGGAATCAGCTGTTTCCCAAAACACGCTTGTTAGTTCTAGCTGTTCCATTTTTGCCTCTTGGCTTTTGGGTCTTTTACTTGGTGGTGGGGTATTTTGTTTGTTTGTGAGGGCTTTTTGTATAAAAACATCCCATGTTTAATTTCAAAACCAGTTGCCAAAATGCAACTTGGCCACTACAAACCAGTGCTCTCTGATGTGCTTTTCATATCTTGTCTGACATACTTGGAATGTAGTCTGCTCAGGGCATAGATGGCTTCTGCATTGTGCTATAAACAATGCTGTAGAAAGACAAACTGGTTTTTGTGCTCTGCACCAAAATGATTGATCAGCAGTTTTTCTCACATTGAGGTGAAAGGGTACATGCTAAACAAATATACATAATTTTGCTTGGGATTATTAAAAATGCCATGCACAACTGTTAATAAAGGGCTTTATTGTGGTTGGGCTGCAGGGTTAAAACTAAAACTCTGTAAAATGTATTTTCTCAAAATGGGATGGCATGTTTTGAATACACCAGTGAAAAAGATGGATATATGCCTCTGTGTCTTGAAGTTGAAATTGTTTATTCCAGCTAGTTAACAAGAAGAACACTCCCTGTAAATCTGTTGCGGATTTTGGGGGGGGGGGGGGGTGTCTTGTTTGTGGGGTGTTTGGGGTTTTTTTGTTTTTTTTTTTTTTTCATATGATGACCAATAAATTAGTCTACTATGCTTAGTTGGAGTGTCCAGGACCTTTTTCAGTCAGTTGTGTTCTGCTTCTGGTTAAGCATAAAACCTGTGAAAGCTTGATCGTGGTTTCCAGTTACAGGACATGTATTTTTCTATGCAGACTTGAGTCTCTCTGGGTTTAGATAAATCCCCTGAGATGCTAGGAATGTGGAATTTGACACTTGATTTTTACTTGTGCTGCTTGAGGATAGTGGTAGCTAATCATTATCTCCTATTATATTCTGGTTATAGGCCATTCATATAATTAGTTTAAACCTTATGTTACACAAGTAAAAGGTGATAGGGGTATAGTTTTTTAAAATAAAGCAAATTCAAAGCATTATGAAGGTGTTAATTTTTTTTTTTTTGCTTTGTTTTTAGTAAGATTAATCTTTTCTGTGTAAGAACATATATCATGGAACCTGCACTTACCATTTTGGCAAGGCAGAACAATTCTGAAAATGAATGAATAGAGAGAAAAATGCTGCCTTTATTTCTTCAATTCATGCTGGAATAAATCCCCTTAGTATTTTGAATGCTGGCAGGTTAATAGGGAATATGGGGAAGAGCAGTATTTTAATATACCGCAAGTAAAGCTTTCAGCTTTATCTGATAACATGGCTTGTGGACAATCAGTGTAGTTTGCTAAAGAAACATGGCTTGCACTCTGCTTGCTCAGTCGATACCCATTTGTTATGCTACAGAAGTGATCAGGGTGTATCAGTACTGATACTTCTCCAAATAAATCTGCTGCCTTGAGTGGAAGCAAATATGCTAACAGCCTAGACATGGAGGTGTCGAATAGAATTGTCTTACAGAACAAATTTTATTTGTCAAGTTAGAGCTTCTGCTTGACTTCAGTACAAGAAACTTCTTCAGATGAGTTGCATCTGCTAGGCATTTTATACGCACAAAAAAGACTTTGAATTGTAATTGTGTGTTTAATTATACAAGTTACATAACTAGCTAATACCGCTTGAGAGTTACTTGACGTCCTCAGTTTCAATGTGCCTGGTTTATGGCTACTTGGTTCCATTTGGGGCTAAGGAGCATTTTAACCTCTCATAAATGTAAGACATATGATCTGACAAACTAGATAATAGCATACATAAATGCTCTTGAGGAGCTAATTATTAAATAGGGGTGCTTCTTCCCCCGTTTTCCTGCTCTGTTGTATCCATACATGAGCTTAAACAGAAATTACCGTTCTGATAAAACGTCAAGTGTAGACAAGCCTGTAAGTACGTGTGAATTGCTATTTGAAGTTTGTTCTTTGCTCTATAAGTGTACTTTTAGCATATCCAAATGTGTGTTGTGAAGTGTTTTGGGTTTTTTAAACAAGTTTTGGAAATTTAATGTAGGGTGTTTTATGGTTTCTCATGGTGGTAGATGTGTGGAAATTTGGTTTTGTTTTGCTTTTTTCTTTGGGTGTTTGTTTTGTTCTGGTTTTTTTTTTTAGTAACCTGTCATATGAAATTTAATTTGCCAGGAGTATTAAAACTTGTATATGTTTATACTTAAGGTAGTATTCTGAAAAATTGCTACTGGCTTTCATCTGTAACTTTAAAAGTCATTATGAAGCTGGGTTTATAAACACAGACAGCAAAACTTGTACCTCGTGTCTGACCCTAGCTTTACTGGAAGTTAAGGCTTAGCCTATGCAGGATTCAAAGTAAAATAAGGAACACGGTAGCATTTTCATAGCATTTGTTTAGGAAAAATAGCTAGTTTGTAACATATATGGTACAGGTTTAAAAAAATGTCTTTTAATGCTATGTGACAGTGAAGGGAGCAGTAGCACACTCAGTACAGAGAAATTAAGTGCAGATAAGAAAAATAGTGAAGACAGCAGGAAGGAGAGCAAGTGTAGCATCACTTTCCACTATGGACCTTTCCAGGGAGCAGTCAGGTAAACTAATGCTGCTTTATTTCGCTGCTTTTCTAAATCCCTAACAGGATAATGTACAGTCTTTTGTTTCTTATGGTTTTTTGGGTTTTTTTTTGCAGGGGTTGTTGGATGGATGTGTGGGAGCTCATGTCCCAGGAATGCAGGGATGAAGTAGTTTTAATTGACTCTAGTTGTCTTTTAGAAACATTAGAAACCTATCTACGAAAACACAGGTATGTTAAAAGAACAAAGACACACCTTCATTTTGAGGAGTACATGCTGCGGTTTTTTTGTGCATCGAAATGTATGTAGAGTTCACACAATGTTTAAAAGTGTAGAGGATTCTTCTGATACCCTTCTAAAACTTAAGATCTAAGATTCATGGTGATAGAGAACCTTGCCAGATCACATTGTAACAGCTGATGTGACTAAGATGTTGAAATATTCTTTATGGTTTACCTGTTGTTCTGGGTTATGGTAGGGGAATTGTGGAGACCTCAGATGAAGTCATAGCTACTTGTCTTAATTTTTTGGGGTTATGTTTAAATTATGACTTACACAGTTTTAATACATCAAATTGTATATTCTTTCACTCTTTCCTAATCAGCCTACTCTGTTTGGGACTATGCCTTCTTCTAGGCTTTTGGGGAGTATGTGCAATTTCAAAATAATGTAAACTAAACTAATAGAAGCAGATTTTAGGCTTGGTGTTGCTTGTAAATCACTGTTTTGAAACGGTTGTTTATGACTAAGTAGTGCTAGTGCTATTAGGTCTCTCTTGCAGGGAAAAAATAGGCCGCTAAATTTTTGTTGCATGTGTACGGTAGCTACCATGCTGATTAAAAAGTTTTAATTTCCAGCAGTCTCAAGGTTCTGATATAAACTGTGGGGGCACAGATGGGTGCGGGGGTGGTGGTGGTGTGGGAATAACACTTTGGAAACAAAATACCTTTAATCTCCTGTGACATTAAACATGGCGTTGGCAGCATTCCTGATGCTAACCTGCAATAATATTACTGTTTTCTTTCCTTTCACCACAGAAAATAGCCAGTTATCATAGTTCTATCAAACATCAAAATATGTTTGACTTAGTGTTGTCAAGTGACTGGACAAACTAGGAAAGGGAAAAACACCATCCAGAGATGGCATGAAGAGCCAGCTTTTCAAGCTGAAAGCTGAAATGTGAGCAGCTTGTCTGACTTGCATTTTTAGAATAATACAGCAAGAGGTTTTGTAGCTTCTTGAAGATTACCTTTATAAAATACAATAAGCTTAATTTGGTTGTATTTTTAATTATAACAGACTTCATAACTATACTCTTCTTGTATTAGTTATCTGAGTTATCACATGTTTAAATTGAATACGTTGTGTTATAAATAAACCTTGTTTGGCTATCTGTGCAGTAATCTAATAATTCAAAATATGTTTAAAGGTGCTTGTAGTGGCAACATGGCTCTTATACAGCAGGCAACAGAGGAAACTTTTCTTGCTGCTTATCACTCACTTGAGTATACTTTAAATAATTGCTATAAAGTAACTTGGAGTGTGTTAGTTGAGAGGAATTTTGTCCTGGCTTGTACTAATGATTCAGTTTGTTCACTATTAGATTTCTGATCTTTGAACAACTACGGAATTGCATATCCATATAGGAATTTCTTCATATTAACAATTAGCTTGATCTATGCCTTGGAGCATGGAAGTTGATATCCAGACTTGTAATATATGATAGGTAGTATAATACATATAGTAAACTTCCATGGCTTACAGCCAAAGTCTTAGTATTTTACCTTTTGAAGTAACACAAACCTTATGTGACCTAGTTTAAATATAGCATGCACTATTAAATAGCTCAGTATATTGTAACTTAGGCTAAGCGGGTCTAAATTTCTGCTTGAATAAGAATTCAGTTCTGTTATGTTCTGTTTTAACACAGGTTTTGCACTGACTGCAAAAATAAAGTACTTCGGGCATACAATATTCTTATTGGTGAGCTAGACTGCAGCAAAGAAAAGGGCTACTGCGCTGCACTTTACGAGGGTTTGCGTTGCTGTCCCCATGAACGTCATATACATGTATGCTGTGAAACAGATTTCATCGCACACCTATTGGGTCGAGCTGAACCAGAGTTCGCAGGAGGGTATGAGTATGTAATTTGCTAGAGTGGGCTATCTAGCGCTTTGCTTCTTTATTTTATTATTGAATGTATTTTGCAAAAGTGATTTTTGCCTCCTTGCTGCCTAATAAACTTCTGAATGTAAATATTCATATTGAAGTAGACTTTCAAGACAGTGCTTCAGAGTAGCGAAGATTTCATATATGCTTTTGACTTTCAAGTGCATTTAACTCTGAAGGCAAGACTGAAAGAAATTGCCAAACGTCTTCTAGTTCATTTGTTCACTCCCTAGGGCTGCCTGCTTTTCCATTGAGGTGTTCGAAATATGCGAAATAGAAAGAGAACCTTGGTTGGCAGTTTTACCAAATGCCAAGTGTTCAATTTAGTTTTGTAGCCATTTGTATGTTACAGTAATTTCTGAACCTGTTTTAGCATCTTAAAATCTTCCAGTGAAAAATACAGTTCTGAGCTCAATATCTTTAAAGTTTATTCATGACTGTTTGATCAGGAGGATAAATCCTTTTGTAATGATTTTTCCTTAATAGGTGATAGATACAGATTAATATTGAAATATTTTTACATTGTATGGTAAGTAACGTATAAACTTCTATGTGTGTTTATTCAGCTTCAGTTAACTGACACATAAATGTCTAGGAAGCTGAAATATTTGCTATGTAAACTAAATACAAATTCTAGGAAACAAAAGAAAGGCTGCATCTCTTTGGCATTAAAACTCTGCTGATCACTCCTAGTAGGAGCAAGCAGAGACCGATAGGGCAACACCTTCAGAAGCCGCAGGTTGGAAGGCATAGTGCAGCTTAACAGTGCCATGCACAGATCAACGTGTCAGGAATGTAGTGGTGGTTTTGACCTGGTCCTTTCTATTTTGCATCCGCATGCAGCACAGCAGAACTCTATTTAAAAAGCTGTTCATGCAAACATATCTTCAGCTGTACATAAAGAAAATACGTCATTGAACTGCTTTGATCTCTTGGTAGACTTCCAGCTACTTTAACCATGCTATACTTTGGTTCAACTCTTCCTTTAGACGAAGAGAAAGGCATGCTAAGACAATAGACATAGCCCAAGAAGAAGTTTTGACCTGCCTGGGTATTCATCTTTATGAAAGATTGCACCGAATCTGGCAAAAGTTGCGGGCTGAGGAACAAACGTGGCAGATGCTTTTTTACCTAGGTGTTGATGCTTTACGCAAAAGCTTTGAGGTAAAAATCAAATTTTATCTAACTTGTATTTGAATTGCTATAGTAACTGTGTGCATTTTCACTAAAATGATTTTTCTGCTTTCTACTAACGTTGAGCTGGAAGGAGCTTCAAGGGTGTTGCATTCAATCCCTTGTTCACTGCAGGCAACAGTTGTGTAATATCAATGTGTAGCACAACTGAGTTGCATTCCGATGTGAAGTCTACTGGAACATAAAAGATTGAGGCTTGCTTTTTACTTTCCAAGCTGCACGTTACAGTACGCTGGATCTTCTGTGTTTTTAATTCACAGTGAAGGTATTTCTACCTGATAGCATTTAAAGTAGCTCTGGCTACAACAGTTTTTATTTCACTTATTAGTAAAAATGGAGGATGTGCTTTTGAATTACAAACACAACAGCTAACTCTTGCATTCAGTGTGTTCCAAGTGCACTCTGTAATTCTGTGGGATCTTGAACTTCAGACAGAACTCAGTGCAGTTCCTTTAACGTATGCCAATAGTATGCTTCCCCTTTGGTATGACATAGATCTCTTTCATTATTTTTATCTTTCATTCATAATGAGTGTTCTCTTTAAAAACTTCTAAAATGTCAGAGGAGGAGGAACAAAATCATGATCTTTGGGAAGGATCATAGTGGAACCCTAATCTAGTTAGTTCTTGGAGGTTTTTAGAAGTAATTTTTTTAAAGACTTGCAATGCTATGGAAGTTGCATTGGACTGGGTACACTGTGGCGTTTTTGTCAGGTTTTGTCTTGGTGGTTTTTTTAATCTAGTAAAGTATGGTTTTGAAAATTCATTGACACTGTAAAACCTCAGGTAATTATACTGGTATGCAAGGTTGGCTATGAATCTGAAATACGGAACTGTTGTATCTATATATTGGGTCCTTTTCTAAGGTGAGTGGGAATGATGATGTCTCATTTTGGCTTAAGGAGTTCCCAGAGTGATCTGGGGAAAAAAAACCCCAAAACCCATGAATTTATTTTTACCTCTGTAGGAGCATTGATCCAGAAGAGTTTACTAGTTTAACTATATTCTTGTAACTTTGTATGTAGATGTGCCATTATGATATTTGTTCTAAATTTAATATTAAGGAACATATTTAGATACTTGCTATATTTCAAGGTACGTCTACACGTCAAAAGTGCACTGCCTAGAAAATCAGATTTTTCACTGGTTACCCTAGACAAAGAGCTGCAGGAATTCTGTAGCAATAGTTCTAATGTTGTTTTTTGTGCTGCTCTGTTAAATAATCAGAGTATCTGCCATGTAAACAGATCCGAAAATGCGTTCAAGTCCACAACTTTTCACTGAAAATTGTGAATCTGGGCCATAAGTTAAATGCAGCGCTCCCCCCATACATATATATTCTCCAGCAATCTAAATCTAGTGACTAAATCTGGATAGGCATTTTTCTTCTGTAGTCAATAGTTGTGTTGCTGTGGCTTTGTTATAAAAGGTACTTACCAGCTATTTTTCTCCTTTTTGATAAATGTAAAAGCTTGAATTGTGTTAACTTCTATAAATAGATCTAACCTCTTATAAACAGATGGCTGTGGAAAAAGTGCAGGGTATTAGTCGATTGGAACAGCTCTGTGAAGAATTTTCAGAAGAAGAAAGAGTGCGAGAGCTTAAACAAGAGAAGAAGCGCCAAAAACGAAAGAACAGACGGAAAAATAAGTGTGTGTGTGAGATCCCTCCTCCTTTGCAAGCAACAGAAGAGAAGGAAATAAATCAAGCAAAGGTAGCTTGATTGATAGCTGTGGCTTTTTGCCAGCGTTAAATAGCTAGATTTCTAATTTGGTGTTTCATTCATCAGTTCACTGTTCAATGTGAGAATTCTTGAGAGGTTTTTACTGTATTTCAGTTTTGGGAACTAGTTTTTGATCACTGATGGAATTTGCTACTTTTTCAGATTAGTACAGTCCTTTTGTAAAGTAGTTGCCTGAAACTCCTTAGCTTTTGCGGGTTTGGGTTTGGTGGGTTTTTAAAAAAACGAAACAAAACAAAAACCAAAACAAAAAACAACCAAACAAAATCCTAAATCTAGGGGGTCAGGTTATGCTAGAATATTTTTCAACTATCGTTTCTTAAAGATCACTTAGAGTACAGGATTCAAATGCTAGTTGTAGACAATTACCATTGAATTTTTGGAGAGGGGCAAGCTTTAGTTGACTAAGTCAATTATTATTCTGCATCTCTTGACTGAACTTAATGGGCTAACTGCAGGTCATACTCTTGTGGGGAAAGAAGTTGGTTGGTTTTCTTTTTAGTTGTCTCATACTTCTGAAGAATTACAAGCAATGCTGTGGCTGTTATCAGTCACTGTCAGCTGGTTCTTCTTGTGGAAAGAGTAATCTTTATAAAGATGTTGGCTGAGCTATTTTCAGTACTTGCAAGTATTTTTTCTTTTTTTTTTTAAGGAAAATTCAAACTTCACGGAAAGTAGTTGCAAAGCCTGTGGTAGCACCGAAGAAGCTAACAATTGTGTAGAAGTAATTGTTACTAATGAAAGCACTTCTTGCACCTGTCCTAGTAGTGGTACCCTATTAGGTTCACCTAAAATCAAGAAAGGTATGTTAAATGTCCTTATTTTTCATTTTTAAAAACACATACCATTTATGGGGTAAACAGTGCTCAGCTGCTATTTTTAAAAATAACTTTTTTAAAGAATTCTCTCTTGTTAGGGGCATAACTGAAGAATATGCAACAGCTACTATAGATTACCGTAACTTTTCACTTCGTCTCAGGTTTATCTCCGCATTGTAATGGTAGTGATTGCGGCTATTCATCTAGCATGGAGGGCAGCGAAACAGGATCTCGAGAGGGATCAGATGTGGCCTGCACTGAAGGCATTTGCAACCATGATGAAAATGGTAGGTTTGGTAAGAATGCGATACTGTTTTGGTATCCACAAAACTTAAGTATCTGAGAAGAAAATTCCCTGTCTTTTGCAGGAGATGATTCTTGTGTCCATCGCTGTGACGACAAAGAAGAGGATGGAGATAGCTGTGTGGAATGTTGGGCTAATTCGGAAGAGAATAACACAAAAGGCAAAAACAAAAAGAAGAAAAAGAAAAGTAAAACTTTGAAGTGTGAGAATGAACATGTAAGGAACATAACTATTCCAGAATGCTTATTTAAATGCACACATCTTAAAGTAGTTACAGAAGTATTTCAGATTTCAATTGTGACTAATGCTGTAAATGGGGTAACAAGGATCTTCTGTTACCTCTCCATCCAAGTGCTGAAATTGAGGTCCTTCCTAGAATAGGTTGTGGCAGAAGGATTCTCTTCTCTTCTATGTTCCTAAGCATGTGCACTTTTGCGCACTCTCAGTGAATTAACATGCCATTCTCCCCCTCCTCCCCAGGCACGCACATTTAAAAAAACCCATAAATCCTTGCTCTCTTTTTGAACTTTTTCCTTTCCTCTTTCCCTCCTGCTTCCATCTGAAACTGGAATGTTTCAGATTTAACACTGCTCGTGGTTCATTACAGGCTATTTTCAATTGTAGATTCAGAAACTTGGAAGCTGTATGGCAGATCCAGGTAACAGAGAGACCTCAGGAAATATCATGCACACAGAGTTTCATCGCGACAAGACCAAAGACACACATGCTGAAAGCTGCTGTAGCTCAGAAAAAAGTGGGCAGCAGTTGCCTTGGTTTGAGCATATGAAAAATGTGTCACAGTTTGCAGAACCTACAGAAATGTCACTTGTTCCTGATACTGGAAAAGGTGCCAAGAGCTTAGTGGAACTCCTTGTAAGTAACCACTTTGAATTTTAGGTTGTAGCATACTGCTTTAAATTCTCAGGATTGAGGGTGGGGTTTAGAACTCAAATCCGACTGGAGAACTGTTACAAGAGAGAATGTAACTGAACCTAAGATTCATAGCTTACTCTCCCAGTGTTTAGTTTGTTTGCTTTTGCGTGTTCTCTGTAAAGTATATAACTCGGCTGCTTTGCAGAGGAGGAGGAATTGCCTGTCACTGGAATGCAAGTGACAGAACTTGTATTATACGTATTCATTATCAAGGATTGCATTATTCCATAAAATGAAGCGTGCATTATTGCTGCCTTCATGCCTCAAATATTACTTCCCACTACAGGCTCCTTGGACAACTTTCTTCTCTCTCCCTTTCCTTCCCTTCTTCTTCTCCTTGCTTTACGTCCTTTTTTTCTTTTCTTTTCTTTTCTTTTTGGTTTTTTAAACTCTTAATAAAAGCCATCCGCTTTCAATGGAAATGTGCTAAGACTCTGAAGCTTCTTCTGGTAGATTTTGTGACTGTCTAGGCTGCCTCTATACCCAAAAAATAGCAGAGCATTGTATGTGAATCAGGTGACTGGATTAGCCAGCTAAGCCTTGTGGGTGTCGTGACATGAAGGCTACGTCTTTCTTCAGGGCAACTGTAGACAACATGTACAATTGCAAGACAGGTGTGCTGTGCAGGAATGACAATGCTTGACTTCTTAAATGCCTGTTTTCATTCGTAGGATGAGTCTGAATGCACTTCTGATGAGGAAATCTTTATCTCACAAGATGAAATACAGTCCTTTATGGCAAACAACAAGTCTTTTTACAGCAATAGAGAACAATACCGACAGCATCTGAAGGAGAAATTTAATAAATACTGCCGCTTAAATGATCACAAGGGGCCCATTTGTAATGGTTGGTTGACAACGGCGGGAGCGAACTAAATACAATAAAGTAGCTCTGTCTTTCACTGAAATTCTCAAGATGACTACTGCGCCTTCTCTTTCAAAAACTTAATTTAGTGACTTATGGCAAAATTTTATCTTAAATTAATGTGATTTTTTTTCTTGTTTTTTTGGGGAGGCTGGTGGAGGTGATTTCATTAATTTTGTTCTTTCTTCAGGCTTGTATCTTTAGTTGAGTAGCTGTGCAAGCCTCTCTTATAATTTAAGCCATCTCTTTTCATTAAATGTTTCTCTTACTGTGAGACTTACAAAAAGCAAACTAGTGGCAAAGTAATGTTGTACCTATAATTCTGTACAGAATGACAATGAGCTGAATATAAGATTTTACAAAGTAGACATCCATTTGCAAAATGTTTTGGATGTAATATGTTAAAGCGCAATGTGCAAAATTTAAATAAAGAATATTTATTAATATGCATAGTAAAAGTTGGTGTACACGCTTCTACTTTAAACGCTCCTTCCCAGCGGTCTGAATTCTTGCTGTTCAGGTGGACAGCTGTCGCTTCAGTCCGCGTAGCTTCACGGAGGTAGGTGTAAGGCGAGTAAACTTGCTTGAGAGAAGTACAGACGCTTCAGTGGCGCTCATGAATACCAGTCTGCCGGGCTGTGTGGTTTAGAGATCTTCGAGTTACTGCCAAACAAGCGGGCTCCGTGACACCCCGGTTGTGTCGGCGTGGCACTGCACCCAACCTGGCTGGCGCTGCTCGGCATGGAGTGGCTGTTCCGCTTCCAGGATCTCAGATAACGTACCGATGTGGCACGGCGCTCTGCGGAGCTATCTGAGGTGTCTCTAGACAGCGTTGTGCTGTGTGGACATATCGTACAAATCTTGACATTGCTGCTGTGCCCGAGGTCAGCACGCTTAGTTTGGTGATGGTACCAAATTTGTTGTGAGCATGCAGCCTGTACCATTTTGGGGCCTTAATTTAGGTTTTCATCAAGACGATTACTGGTGCCAGTGAGTTAGGAGACTGCTGTGTGCATTTTCCTTCTCCCCTGGCAACGCAGACTTAAAGCTTCTGCATGAGCCCATCAGAACGTAATCAAACAAAAAGCAGGTTTTCAACACACCTTCACGTTTTCTTGATGGAATAATGAGCTCTGTTCCGAGGACAGAACAGGAGTGCTTTTGCATAAATAGCCTTCCAGCCATATCTTGTTCTTACAAATATGGTATCTAATGGCACGGCTTGTTTGTAAGAGGGTGATCAGACAAGCGGTGAAAATGTGGGGTGCGGGAAATTAAGAAAAAAGGAGTTTAAAACCTGGTACTAAATTGACAAGAGTGGAGGTGGTGGTACGGTTGTGTGCGGTAAGCATCCAAATTCAGCTGACATGAGCTGCCTTCTGTGGCACTGACACCTGGAAGCTGGTGTGTATTGGCATGTATCTAGAGACAGAGACTACTCATTGTACAAATGCAACTCGAAAAATGTAGGAATTAAAAATTGTGTATGCAAATTGAAATCGAGAAACAAATGCTTTCATCACCATAAAAAAAGCCCCAAATAACTTTCATATTTAAAGGAGATCATACTCTGTTAATGCACACCCCCACTTTGTTATTTTATAGCTGTTTTACAAAATCAGATGTAAAAAATATGTTCTTGAGTGATCTTTAGCTTCATGATTTTTTCCAAGTTAACTGGTAATACTGATAAATAGTCCCTTTGGGTATTGGTTAAGATGCATTTACTGATTATTTCACTCAATTACAAAGCACAGAAGAAAACTATAAAGATATGAATGCTTTTTTATATGACAGTGCTTAGATTTTGGTAGCAGCTGCCACTAAAAGAAAATTCTGTTTTGGGGGGGGAGTAGGCAGAATTACAGAATATCATTCCTAATTTCCTCATTTTCTGTACTGCGGTCCCTTATTTTTTCCGATAGAGACAGGTTTGTTCTCTTGGCTTTGCTTCATGCTTCAGACCCATTATAAAGAGGCACTGTACCTGGCGATGCTTAATTTGCCCAGGATTCTCACAAAGGACCTGAGAGTTAATTCATTGTGAATAACGGAGAACAGATTTTTTAACTGTGAAATTCAGCTTTATGAAAATGAACCTTCAGCTTCCTCTGAAGCAGCATGGGCTCTGTTGCGTTTGCTATGGCAGAAGGCTAATTTTAAAGATGGAAATGTCTTCCTTTTGCGATGTGAGGAAGGGGAGTCCTTATCGTGGTGGTTCTCTTTAATCAAATATAATCAAATACTCCATTTGTCAGCTACAGGAGAAATGCAGTTAACTTCAAAGAGCGTAGCTGCTGGCTGCGCGCTGCTTGCGCATGCACAAGGAGCTGGTTCAGATGGGTAGTTGTCCTGGGTAATTGATGAAACCATCACTTTTAAGAGGAGTGTTTGTTGTTTTGTGCTTTACCAGCAGCTGAAATGATGGGGGGAAAAAAGGAATGAAGAACACTTTGTTTTAAATGCAGTGTTATCGCAGACCGCTCGGGTGATTTGGTGCTCGGGGTCGCGGCTTGGAGGAAAGCAGCGAGCAGCTCAGCTGTCAGCAGGTGCTGTACCTGGTCTTTGCTGCTTGCAAAATGACAGCGTCTACAACCGTCCCTATAGATTTCCTTATGGCCGAGGGGCCCTTTTCACTGCAACGGCTCCTGCGTCCCCCTGCCCCGGCAGGAGCCCTGTGTTCGCTGCGGGCCCTGCACCTACCCAAGCTCAGCACCCCCCAGAAACTCTCCTGCACCCCTTGCTCCGTTGGGTGAGATACACAAGCACTACTTCATTTTTTTTTTTTTTTTTTTTTTTTTTTTTACAAAACCTAAAGAACCTGAATACATCTGTAGTTTATTCTTTACTTTTTGGTTTTTTTTAATTTTCAGTGACAGGCTGCATAATCAACTCTAGGGGTTGGTACTTAGGAATTGGACTTTCAATAACGTTCACTGTTGTGTGTCAGTTGAAAGTAGGTTTAAATTAAGCTGCCCAGCAGTGCGTGGCCAGCGGAAAGGGAAGGGGGAGGAAACACCTTCAAAAATGGCTTTCCCAGCATGTCCTTGCATTTTCCCCAGCGGTAGATGGACCCTGGAGGTCAGCAGTTCTGACCGACTCCTGAGCAAAGGGGGTTATCCCTTAAATTTATCCCAGTTAAACTGGGCAGCTCGTTATCGCAGCACGGTGAGGGTGGCAGAAGCGTACCTGGGTTCACAAGGCAGCTGGACGTACACACGTGGAAACGGTCGGGCTCGAAGCTGCCGAGGCTCCAGCTGAGGCAGGACGTGGCTGCAGCGCATTGCCGCCTTCTCTCTCAGGTTTATCCTCATTTTCTAAACTTCTGCTACTTGTCGCTACTGAAGACGCTTCTGCTTTGGAGGGAATTTGTTCTGTCCTGCTGTTTAACTGCTTTACGGTTCTTACTAAACCCCTGGGAGGTCTGGGTGTCGGGACTGCGCGCTCCACTGCAAGAGAAGTCACACCCAGGAGAAAAATCCTCAAAAGCTGCATTCCGTAGAAAGCCTCATTTCCCATTTCTAACTAACCTGTTCCATGTAGAAGGTGAGAACGGCCCATCTGTCTTATTCGAGAGGCGCCTACGATTTTGCCGTGAACCTCACGAAAGACTGCAGCTGGATCCAAGCACCAATCAAAGACCTATTTTTATTTTTCTCTCCCTCGTATCATTTGTATACAGCTGGTCTGCGCCACCCAAACCTGAGTCAGGGCCCATGTTTAAGTTCCTTGTATTACCTGCGTCTAGTGGGGAGCCTGAATGTCGCTTTTTCAGCAGCAACGTGCTCCTACCTCGGATGAACGCAGGCAGGGAGCTCTGCACGACCACCACCCACCCTGCTTTCACGTACCGCTGGCTCTGTCTCCCCCAGCGATTTGAACGCCCGTGTGGTTTGGATGCCCAAAATCTTAGATTTGATAGAAAGATAGTTTTGGCAAGAACCGCAAGTGCTTATCCCTCCTTCAGGTCTGCGTGTTTATTGCCTGTGGTGGGGACCGACTCGTCTGGTTGCTCACACTCTTGTATTTACAGCTTCCCATGTGCCCGCAGCAAGTGGAGAAGGGCTGGCCAGGGCTCGCTGCCCCGTTTCTAGCAGCCATCTCTATTTCTGCGGAGTTTAAACAGAATTGTCAAATCCCAACCCTTTCTTCTTTCGTAAATCAAATAAATATCTGTGCTTTTGTCTCTTCCATTTCACTCCATCCGTCTCTTCTAAAGTTTTTGCAAGTTATTCAAGCTGCTGCCTGGTCCTTGCGAGGGGGATGACGGTCCCTTCACGAAGCTGCTTCATCCTTTGCCAGAGCTCTGCCCTCTGATCTCACCAAACACGTTTTCTCCCTCCCAAACCCACCGCCTGTCCTCCCTCGGTGTTTGTTTGGGCTCCGTGTGTCCATCCCGGCACCCACAGCTCCTTCCCAGGGCTGCGTTTTTTTGGGATGTCAATGGGTGCTAGCTGGGTGCGAGCGTCTCCTCTGCAGCAGGAGGGACCTGTCGGCAGCACCCTGTCAGCTGTGGGGTGACTGGGGAGAAGCAGCAAAACAGAGGTAAAAGATTCCCCCGTCGGTCTGATTTTCAGAACCTGTATTGCATTTTTGGGTGCTTTTTGACTTCTGTATTGAAATAATGAAGCAGCCTTCTCCTCCTCGCCGTAGGTATGAGCGACCGGGTAATTCAGTCGGTGACAGGGTTACGATATAGCTCGTGTAACTATTACCTGGTTGAAGGGAATAGGAGTTAATGCGTCCCTTTCATGCTACTGAACTATTTTTGCCTTAAACCAGCCCGCCTCTATTTGTCACCCAGCTGACGTAACTTGTTTTACCTTCAAGTCATTTGACGCCGTCTCACCTTTCTGATAGCGGGACTCTCCCTTCTCACGGGGGACATTTTGGCTTGACAGCGCCAGCCGGTCGTGACCGACCCCCCCGCTCCCCGCTCCCGTTCCCCACCCCGCGGGCTGAGCCCGCACGAACTCATCGCATGCAAGGCGGCGGCGGCGGCGGCGGCGGGGGGGGCGTGACCGTCGACTCGGAGGCGTGTCTAGCGGGTAGGGGGCGTGTCCGTGGGCGTGTCCGTGAGCGCGGGCGGGCGCCGCATTGTGCGCGGCGGTGGCGGCGGCGGGGGGGGCGTGACCGTCGGCTCGGAGGCGTGTCCGGAGGCGTGTCTAGCGGGTAGGGGGCGTGCCCGCGGGCGTGCCCGTGG
The DNA here is from genome assembly GCF_900496995.4 of Aquila chrysaetos chrysaetos. Classification (NCBI taxonomy): domain Eukaryota; kingdom Metazoa; phylum Chordata; class Aves; order Accipitriformes; family Accipitridae; genus Aquila; species Aquila chrysaetos. The sequence continues at coordinate 41,154,610 of NC_044013.1, forward strand.
GCGCGGGCGGGCGGCGCATTGTGCGCGGCGGCGGCGGCGGGGCCGGGCCGGGGCCATGGAGCGCTGGACCGGGCGCGTCGCGCTGGTTACCGGCGCCTCCGTGGGCATCGGCGCGGCCGTGGCGCGGGCTCTGGTGCAGCACGGCATGAAGGTGGTGGGGTGCGCTCGTAGCGTCGACAAGATCGAGGTACCGGGGTTGGGGCCGGGCCCGCGGGCTGCGTGAGGCGGCGGCGGCGGCGGCGGGCCGGGCCGGGTGCCGCCGGTCGGTTCAGCCCCGCTCCGGGCGGTGAACGGTGGCCGGAGCCTCCCCGGGTTGTGCCGGGACCGGTTCCCTCCCGGGTCCCACCGGCGCTCGCAGGTCGGTCCCCGCCTCCGTGGGGGCCGGGCTGCCGGCCCGGTTCTCGGCCCCCTGCTACGGGGACGAGCCGGCTCCGGCTGGTGCGTGGGGGCTTCCCCGGGTGGGCGCCTTCACGGGGGGCCCTGTGGGGTTTTTCCTGGCTCGGAGGAGCAGGGACGGTCAGTCGGAAGTTGCTCGAGGAGCAGGTTCAGTTTTGGGGCGGTTTGGTTTTGGGTTTTTTTTTTTAGTTGGTGGTGTTTTTTTTGAGCTGCTTCTTATCGAGGTTTAAAATAGCATCTGGGTGCCTGGCCCTGCGGTGGGCTGTGGGTCTTGGCTGCGAAACGTTTAAGGGCATGTTAAATCCCGCTCGCTTTCCAATGTCTGAACGCTGGCCTTCAGGAGTTGGGACCCTTTTATGAGTTAAGGTTAAAAGAGGGTTTTGGTCCTTAACGTGCTGTTGACCCCTAGGACGAGCATCTCTAAGAGCTAAGTCAAAAACCTCATGACCTTGGCTTAAAAATAAAGATGCTTAAAAGAAATAGTTTCTGTGGGTTCCTTTTTTGTAGTTGGATGCATTTGTAGGCTTCACCTCACAACGGCACGAGCTAAAGCCTAGTTACTTTCCAAGAAGTTTCCTCTGAGGGAGGAAAAAAGTTACAGTCAGACAGCTTAAACGTTGTCATCTTGGTTGTTTGGTGCCTGCTGAGCCAAAGGAGATTTATACGAACATCCAGTGTTTGTATTTCCTTAGCAAAGGTGATAAGGACTCCCTATGCACAGTTGACCACACCAAGAATAAATTGTCCAAAAAAATCATGGAAAACAAGGCTTGACGTTGCTGGTGTTGCTGAGAAGTGGGGTTAAATAAAGAAATGCTCGGAAGAAACAAAACTTTTTCCGTTCTTCATCATGAATCAGAAGGACACCTCTTGCAGAGAGGAGAAAATACACCCGCGTGACTTAGTTAACTGTCCTTTGGGGCTTGCTTCTAACTTTGGACTTCCCGACATTTTGATACTGTGGTTTACAGGGAAAGCCGAGCTCTCCAAAGGCTTTCCCGCGTGTGGCTGATGGTGTTTAATGTACTTCCATAGCCTGGCTTCATGAGGCTGTTGTAGCCTCACAGTACCTGGTAAAGGGTGCTGTAAAGGATGCCGTTGTTTCACATTCCTCTCCAAAAAACGACAGAAAAGCCATTTCCAATATTGCCGTTTCCAATATTGTCCATTCTTTGGATTTTCTTTTGAAATCTTTTGATTTTATTTGGTAAAGAAAATCAGTGGAACTTATGTTTTCCTTCAGTGCTACAGAGGAGTTTCCTTCCTTTCTAAAGCCTGAAAGCCTTCCTTTCTGAAACTTTTCTGGCTAAAATACAGTATGGATTTAAGAAAGAGCAGTCTTTTAAAGGCTTTCCCTTTTTATTTGAATCTGCACAAAACGCAATCGTGTTTTATATAGGTGATATATGGCCTTGTGTGGTATGCACATGTACTGAGCAATGCTGACTGTCTTCCAAGTCTCTTGTTACTGTCGTGTTTCAAAAACTTGTGTTCAACCCCACAGCTAATGTTTGTCCCTGCTTCATTCTTTCTCCTGTCCTCTCTAAGGGCTGAATTGTGTTTGCACGGTCATTTGTTTTGGTAGGTGGCCGGACTGTGTTTTGCTCCGTTGCTATTCTGGTTTTATTTATTGTGAAGCATGTTTCTGTAAAGAGGAAGAAAATCCCAGAGGTGCTGCTCGCTCGGGGAAGGGAAGGTGGTGAAGCACGAGGTGGTCCAGGCTCGCTCTGGGAACAGGTCCATCACCTTGGGCTGGCTGCCAGGGATGCTTGTGTCAGCACAGATGAGGCTTCTTACCGACTCCTGCCATGCCTTCAGAGCAGAGTTGTTGATGATAACTAAGCTCTCCTCCAGGAGCTTCACTTTGTGGTTTTTTCCTTTAAAAAAAAAAGGAGGAAGATGTTCAGGCTTCAGACTATTGAGCTCATACTGGGACTTGGGACTTTGGACGTGGCTGTAAGAAGCCATCTCGAGGAGCAGACGTTGGCGTTGCTTGCAGGGATGACCATGCTCCGGCTGGCATGGCGGGTGATGAAGCCAGACCCCATTTCGGGAGCTGCCGGTGGGGCTCCTGCCTGCTGGAGGGGCTTCGGATGCTCCGGGCAGTAGGAAGGCAACGGGAAGGTCCGTGCTGTCGGCGCTCTGCGAGCATGTCGTTACCTTGATTAGTTATTGTATAACCAGATCTATCCACAAAATACACTCATCTGTTATCTCCGGCTGCTGATTTTCCAAGGCATTGTTGGTCAGGAGCCGGAGGACGGCATCCTTGCAAGAAGCTGGGGGGGGGGTTCGAAGGATGTGCTAATTCGGGGAGAGTGGCTCACACGTAAAGGGCGGGATGGGGAAAGCGGTGCTGATGTTCAGGGCTGGGGCGCGGTGACGGAGGGACGAAAGGAGAGAAATACAAAGGAGCTGAAGGCTTGGTGTTGTTACATGTAAATAAAGGAGAGGTTAGAGCATCACGGCCATAATTGCTGCAGGACAAATCTTGTTGCTGTATACAATTGAATAATTCGCTCAATACCACTGTGGATAATGGTGTATGGGGGAGCGAACCCCCAAAATAAATCAAGGCAGCTTGAAATGGAAAGAGTGCAAATGGTATAGTTTAAACCCAGGAATACAGTACTCATTTTGTAGCACATAAGCATATGTTTTCATTAATGCTATGCACTAGTCATCCATTTTAAGGTAAAGTGGCTGGAACCACTCTGTATGGTGGTTTTATAACCTACTGTAAACTGGTGACTGAAAGAGTATGTTGTCTTGCGGGGAATTTAACTCGGGCAATAAATGCTGTGTCAAGATTTCTTAATCTCTTGGAAAATCAGATAAGGGCTTGAGGCAAGATAATGAAGGAATTGCAAAGTTGCGGTTTTGGTATTAAACCTGTGTCACGACTCCAGTGCTCTTCGTTTGACTTTTGAAATAAAAATGTTAATGGCTTACAAAACCTGCAAAAGTATCTTTTTTTTTTTCTTTTTCTTTTTTTCCATCCACTGGCTCTGTAGAAAAGCCACGCGCTCAACTTGCCTTGAGTTAGTGCTCTGGCTGACTTTGGTGGTATCGTTTCAAAACTGGATTTGATTTTTCTTTTGTCACATCCTCATACATGCAGGCATGGCAAACGCAGGCTCTGGCAGCTGGGTTTCCCCTCTGTAATCCTATCTAGCCCTTTAAACCAGTGTTGACCCTCCTGCAGTCCTTGCTCATAAGCAGCCTTGTGTTCCCCACTCGTGCCACTTTTGTGAGTGGAGGCTCTTCGTGTGGGTCATCCAACAGTAACTTTAATAGTCAGACTTTGAGGAATAAAATATAATTAAAATGGCTTTATTTTACTTTTGCATGCCAGGAGGTACTAACAGCTGTCATAGACATTTTGGCATGTGTTCTTGCTGAGTGTTTTCTGCTGTTCACATACCTACACATGTTCCAAGTCAGGAGCGAGTGTAAGTGCCTTAATGAATTAGCCAAGAGTTTTTAGCAGCCTGTAAGACCAGGCTTTGGTGGAAACTGCTCCCTATTAGATGATTACATTCACAGGGACCCCTCGCTGATCACTTGGGTCTCCGGCCTGCGAGAAGACTTGCTGTGATTTAATGACTTGCCACAGCTTAGCTGGTATGCAATAGTACGTTAAGCCACAGTCACTCCATCGCACAAACAAAAGGCAGAGTATCTCTCAGCGCTTTTGATGGCTTCGCTACAAGGCTCTTCAACTTTCTTCTTCCTGATGTTTTCCAGAAATTTGTATTTCGTGTCTGACTTCTTGCAGCAGCACAAAAAAGGGAGAGAGTTTCCCCATGCGTGGGACAAAACGTTTCCCCCCTGGCTGGCAAACCATTCTCTGGTCTTTTTTTCAGCATGATGGATAAGTTTTGTCTTGCAGTGTTCTTCCCCTGGGGTGGGGGAATACTTGGGAGGGTTTGTGGTAAATGTTGGGTCTGGCTCGGAGGCATGGTAAAGGCATCGAGGTACTCCAGCGCTTTTCTTTTGGAGCACAGGAAGGCACAAGACAGGGAGCTGTTTCCAAAGAGTTTGCAGTTGACGCTTGGTATTACACTCTTTTTTTTTATAATAAAATTTAATTTTATGTATTTTTATATTTACTTCTACATTTGTAGAGAATGGCAAAAGTGCTGGCAGGAGTTCTCCCTCCGGCCCCGGTGTTGGAGCACTGGATCCGTGCATGCATTGTGGCTGTGTGACCAGGGCCATTGCCGATGGGAGAAGCTGTGGTTGGCGCAGTCCCACCTGCTTCAGGTCATGCAGCACCTCATGCTGCTGCACTCAGTTTTTCTAGAAATCTTCCAGCACCTCGTTCATTGCTTTGATACCTTGCTGTAGGGTAGCCAGCGGCATCTGTCACTTATTTTGTGATTTTTTTTTTTTTTTTTTTTTTTTTTTCAAATTTTGCTTTTTTCCCAGCACCTTCCAAGTGTTGTTAATTCATCACTTGGAACAGACTCATCTGGAGAGGTGCAGGAAGTCAGACAGTTCCTGCAGTCCTTCATATCACTGCTGGAAATAGCTGAGCTGGCGGGGTTATGGCATCGGGTTGGAGCGTACGGAGCTGTGTGACTCCAGCATGCCGACCCTGGGCTCCCAGTCTGCGATGGGAATGCCTTGGGTCCGCTGCAGGCCAAAAAACAAAGCGTCCGGCTGCTCCCGGGAGACCAGTGAGCATCCCCTGAAGCTGCGGAACCTGGCTGCTCTGCCAGAGGGGCAGGATGTTGGTGGGGGAACCCGCTGCCCTCCCAGAGCAGCGAGGCTGTGTCGCAGGGAGATCGGGGCCCTTGGGCAATGTCTTGCTTCTAGGTGTTGGAGAGATTTAATCGTGGATGTCGTGTTCTAAAAAAAATATTTTTTTTTTTCTTTGTTGGGGTTCGGAGAGCGAGCTGTGCAGGAAGCAATAAATGTGGTTTAAAATACAAGGTTTAACCGATTAATTCTAATGCATTTGTGACAGTTATTGATCAAAGGTAACATTTATAACCAGGGACTGCATTGTCAAGGTTAGATCTTGCTCAAGAAATAGCCTTTGATAAGCTGAGCTATTGATTGCAGATTCGAGCAGTCCAATCTCTGAAGAGGCTAGTGCTCTTTTCGTGAAGCAGCGCCGTGCTGGTGTGGGAGGAGGAAGAAGTAGCCAAGCCTTCTACCTGGGAGCTGAGCACCCCGAGTAGCCGTTTGCGGGCTGGCTGATCACTTCCACCGGTCGCTGCCCCGGCCGTAAGGTACCAGGGAGGCTCTCGACCCCTTCGGTGCTCCAAGGCGATTAATTAACGGCTAAATTGTTTCATAGTAGCTGAACGTGGAATTTAATGACATTGCGTGCAAACCATGTTGATGGCTTGGAGGTCAACTGGTTAAAATTTTGGCCTCCCCCTGTGAGTGTGTGTCGGGGAGGGGGGGGGTCGAGCTGTGGATGTCCCTGCAGTGCTGGGTGTCCATGGTGGGGTCTGTCCCTCTGCCCTACAGCTGGGGCTGGGTCTCATGGGGTGTTCCCGAAAACACAGGTTTCACCCTCCGTGCCCACGCTGTCTTAATCTTGTGCCTTAACAGCAACGGGCTCGTGGCTGAACGCGAGAGGCATGAATTTTGGTGCCTGGCTCCCATCCGTCGGGCAGCCTGGCTGAGGCCGCCCGCTCCTGTCCTCCCCGTGCCGAAGGTGGGTGAGCCGCTGTCCCCAAACCCTCGTCGTGGACCTCGTCGCTCCCCATCTCCTCTTGCCCTGGACCCCTTGCTCTCCTGGCATGCAGGCTGCAGAGCTGCTGGGCTGCGTGGTGGCCCGATGAATTACTTTTTAAGGCAGGAGGAGCAACTCCAGGCCGGATAATCCCAAGGCACGGTCTCCATGTAGATGAATGACCTTCAGCATCTCCTTGGCCTCTGGAAGGGCTTGTTTTGTGTTTTGCGAAGGCCTTGCCTCAGGGATGGTGGGTACTCAAGGCCTCTGAGGTGCTTTTATTGCCGTTTGTCCCTGACCAGATCCTTTCCTGATAAATACGACAGAGATCCCCTAATTGCTGTCCTGAGCAGTGGGAACAAATGCTTTGCTGGCCTGATGGTTTTCCTCAGCCTTGAAGCTCAGGAGGCACGTGGGGGGAGGGTTGCTTTTAAACCGGGTTGGATTCATCCTCCTTCCCCCAAAACGTGCTTTAAAAACATCTTATTGCAGCAGCCCCCCCTTACCCGCTTCTCTTCTGCTCCCTTTGGCTTTGCAATAGAGCAGCGATACTGGGGTATGTCTTGCTTGCAGCCCTAAAAATAAGTAATAACTGAGCCTTTCCTGGGATTTTGGAGGTGTGGTGGGGTGCTTGTTCTGCCTTTGCCTTGCTGTGTAACAAGGCAGATCAGATAGCTGTCTTGTGCCTCAGTTTCCCCGTGTAAAACCTGGCAGCTGCTGCCCTGGGGAGGTGGGAAGGCTGTACAGGAGCAGTGTTCAGACATGGAGGGGGCTTTCTGGCCTGTGTTTCGGGTTTATGGAAAGTGTCCCGGGGCAGGGAGGTCTGGACGCAGCCGGCACAGTGTTGGGGAATAAATATGATGGTGGTTTTCCTCGGGCTTGTTAATAGTTTAAGCTCCGCAGAAAGTAGCGGCTGTGCTAAAGTCGAGCTTTAACCCTTGCTCCTGCCAGTGTCCATGTGGGAAGTGTTAATGGTAATTTCCTGGCTCTCAATATCATTATTTTGCCTTGGTCAGTCCTAGGTGGGTTTGCGCCCACCCTGGTTCTGTAGGGTAAAATGGGACCAGGGTGCTGCGGGAGCAGGGGACCTGCGGTCTTACTCCTTCAGCCAGACTTTTCTCCCTGTTAGGCTCGTGCAGATCAGCTGCAGCTCTGTTCAGCTTAACTGGGGATTAGCATTGGCATAGATGTGAGCGGCGCTGAGCCCGCTGTGTCCGGTGGCGTTGGCGTTGGTACAGATGTTTAATCGCGGCACCTGCAGCTGTGCAGCGATGGAAATGGTAATCCCTGCTGTCGCTGCTGCTTGCTCCAACCACGGCTGGGCTGGGGCGTGTGGGAGCCTTCGTCGCGCTTGTTGGTGGGCCGTAAATCTGGGGTGTATTAAAATTCAGGACTCGTCACCTGAATTTTGGTACTGGGGAGCGTTGGGAGCTGGTGGCGGAAGGCCCGCTCCTCTCCTAGTGTGTGTTAATCTGTCTTTTCAGAAGAAGATTTGTTGAGGATTACACGGGTGCAGGATGGGAGCCGATGAGACAGAGATGTGTCGGGACCGTAGCTCTCGCCCTGCCCTCGCAGCAGGAACGCTTGCTGCCGTATGGATGGCGCTGGGGGAGAATGGGAAAACACCCAGCTCCGTGAGCTTTGGAGAAAAGCCAGGGCTGTGCTGCGGGGTGTTGAGAGGGGAAAAGGCCGATCTCATGGTCTGACGGCGAGGACCTGCTGTTCTGGTACGGCTGTTTCGGTGACAGCGGTGGGTGCTTTGCAGATGGCCGTGCTGACAGGCGTGTTGTGTCGCAGCGAGGTGTAGGGCTTGGCCAAGCTCTGGGAGCCCAGCGGCCGCAGTCGATGCTCAAGTTTTCCTGGGCCCCCAAGCAAGGAGGTCAGAGCTCACCGGTGGGTTATCATCTGCTGCTGCTTTGTCTCGCAGGTGGGGATGCTGGGGCTGGGAAGGGGGAAAGCCTCCCGGTGAGCTTGTGACGGAGCTGGGAATGAGTCCTGGCTGTCCTCGGGAGTGCTTCCGAGTCTCACCCACAAGGTACGGTGATATACTCCATTACAACATATGTTCTTCAGGGTGGGCACGTGCTGATGGTTTCCATGGACCTCAGATAACACCCTAGATCTTTAGGGTATTGCTAGGCATCTCAGACCTTCCTTGCTGCAAGATTAGGTGGAGTTTGATTTAATTAAAATAACTAAATAAATTTTTTTTGACTTCCTAAGCGTAGTGGAGGTGTGCTCGCCTGTGGTGGAGATGACACAGAAGGCATGTGCCGTGATCTGAGGGTGTCAGGCTGAAGCTCAGGCTTGGCTCTGCCCTCCGAGTGGTGTGTTTGCAGGTTGCCTTGGAAATCTGCGCTCGAACGGGCGGCGATCCAGCCTGCGACACGTGGACCTGCGTCGGGTCTGCTGCGTGCAGGCACTTGGGTGTCTTGGAGCTACGTGGTCTTTGAACCCTGCTTGTGAAGGCAGCCAAGGGCTGGTGGAGGACTGCAAGTGGCTGCAATACAGCAGCTTCAGTCTTAGTAATATTGAGTACTGGGGTTCTTTGAGGAAGGAGAGCATTTACGTGCCTGGCTGCGTGGGAACCTGCTTTATGCATGTTGGAGCTGAAGAGCAGGCAGGCACCTATGATGCTTGTTTTAGGATAGTCATACCTCAGAATAAGCAAGAGATATTGCTCTAATGAGCTGTCATTGTAGGAGCAGCGTATTTCCTCCTCCCCCACGCCAGCCTGTAGCAACGTGATCTGAGCAAGCAGTAAAAAAAAAAGTGCCTTCAGCTTTGACGTAAGGAGCGATTGTTTGAATGCCTTAAGGTAGCAGGGACGTTCAGGGCAGCGTAAATGGGGCGATTTGGCTCGTGTGTATGACACTGGAAATTTAAAAATAAGTGAGCTAGGAAAACATAGTCTTGGATGTTGGATGTTTAACTACTGAAAATGTGCAGGGAGCAGAGAGGGCTTGGAAAAAAGCAGTGTGAGTCTGGAGCAGTCTGGGAGGACAATTACCAGTACTGGGAAGACACGACTGCTCAACCAGACCCCTGTTTAGCAGGGAGTCTGGCTTCAGTGCCTGGGATGAAACCAGCTGAGTGGCTTCCTTGAGCCACGCTGCACCCACGGGCAGGAGATGGGCAGGAGATGCCACTTGGCCCCTACAGAGCCTGTGGGACGGGTTTGCTGGGCGAAGGGCAGGTACCGTGTTGATGTTCAGTGTCCAGAGCCTGGGTAGCATCAAGGAGACATCACAGAAAGCTGATGCCAGGGGTGTGCCAAGATGTAACTTTGCCTGGTCTCTGGTGGGTATTGTGAATCGTGGCAGCTCCACGGGCGTGAGGATCCTGGCAGGAGGGAGGGCTGCTGTGCCGTGCCATGCCATGCCACCCTGATGGTGACCGTGGTCACGACTATCTGGCTGGGACTATTACCCCTTAGATGCCTCTCCACAGTCTGCTTCTTGCTACTGGAACTTGATAAACAGCAAAGAGGTCCAAGAGGTTCCCCAGGGTTTTATTCCCTTCTCTTCCACAGCATGAGATCTGATTTTTCTGGGTTATTTATTATATAAGTACTGATTTTGTATGCCACCTCTGAGTCTTTGCAAGGACTGTAAAATCAGTATGTTTAGGATGATACAGGGTGAAAAAAAACACATACAGGGACTTAAATTTTGTCCAAGTTTTGATTGCTTTTTCCTCTGCCTGTGCTGAGAGGTGGGTGGGTTTCTGGAGCAGTGTGAAAGATTCAGACTGCTCTAGGAAGGGGCTCAGTGTGATTATCTTCATTTTACAGATAGGGAAACAGCTCTGAATCTTGCCCGTGGTCACAGAGCACACTATGGAAATAAACCCCAGTCTAGTGCTTTATTCACTATATATCTCTTCCTCTATTATACTGTTGCACTGGTGTTAAATCTTAATTAAAAGAAGCTTCAAAGTTGCCAATCAGTAAAATGAAAGGATTTGTAAGCCCCCAGTTTTCTTTCACAACTGTGTTGCTCTTCGTTAGGATTTTTCTCCTTCATTTCCTTTAGACAGCAAAAGTAATTGGGGTGACTTTGGTTTCTTTCCAGTTGGTTTCTTGGTACAGCCTTGTATTTAAGCATAAGCAAAATCAGTAGGATGCAAGTACCTGTGATGAATGGCAGGTCAGATTAAAAATTACCTAATGGTTTCTTCTGGCTTTAATCTCTCTGAACTAAATGTGTCTGAAGTTAATAGGATGGTTTGCCAAATAAAGCCCTACGTGACTCTTTTCTTTTTTTCCTCCCCTTAAGAGTCCCCTTAAAAGTTTATATCAATTAGTTTTGTAAAACCATTTTACCAAGACTGAATCTAAATGCATGGCACTGTGCCCTTTACAAGTGTCGTAGGCACAAAGAGCATTAACCCCTTCTTGGGAGAACTGATGTATTCTTAACATACAGAAAATGTCCCATAAATGTGAGGCATCCTTTTAGACCTCTAAAAGCAGACAACTAAATAGTACATAGTAAGCATCATGACCAGGTATTCTTCTTTGTCTTTCTTACATGTAGGTAGGTGTTAGGTGGTTTTTTTCATTTGCTCATGCATTCATCCAACACCGTTGGAAGCTGAAATAAATCATGGCGATGTCAGTGGAAAAATTGGTGTCTAAGCAAGAGGCACATCGCAGCCTGCGTATCTAGTGCATACTGCCGTATTGGCTTGCTATATCACATGAGTAGTTTAGATGCCCTTTGTGGAAAGCTAGTCTTCCATGGATGTTGCAGAACTTGCCGGGTACTGTGTTCATGCTGGGTAGCGTATCAGAATTACAGGGGCGAGGGCTTGCATCCGTGGCAGTGGATGGCTCTAGGTTAAACATTTTAATGCATAGGGTATCTGTTTCTTATTTATGTTGCATTATGCCAGTTTGTACCAGTAGCTATAGTACCTGGCTGTCCGTTTCCAAGCATCCAGTGGTAACAGTGTGGTATAGAGATGCTCAGGTCTTGTTTCAAAGCTCCATCCCCAGCTGCTGGAGGTGTACTGGCCCTCGTATGTATTGGTGTTGCGTTACGTGGTCACTCTCAAGTTGCTAATGAAACCTGGAAAACCAACTTTTTTATTCCCCACCCCCCTCCGCCTTGTGCGTGTGGTGTGCTTAAAGTGGAATGAGCATTAATTGAGTGACTTAACGGGTGCTCTGAAAAAATATTGCAAGCTCCCTAATTCAGAGAGTTCCTTTACATAAGTCTTCTCTTGCAAACTTGCCCGCAGTTGATGTTTCTTTGAAGAGCCTGTGATGACTCTTTATCTGTAGATGGTTGAAGCACGTTCAGCTCTGCCTGGATGTCAGTGGTGTTCAGCACTTCATTTTCAAAGAGAATTTGTTAACACAAGTGTAGCCTGAGAGATGAAAGGATCTGTGTTGAGTCTCGTTTGAGGCGGCGAGACGCCAGACAGGAAAAGAAGGATCTTGAGAGATATTTGATTTCTCTGGTCAGTTGTGGCAGAGAAGTCTTTCTCTGAATGAGAAAGAGCTTTCTCTTGGTGTACCTAAGACATAAGCTAAGGAGATTGCCTGGGAAAACAGGATGGACAACTCTACCACAATAGCCACTGCTGTCCAGAGCACTCCTTGTTTCATCTCCTCCTTCATCTGGGTTGCTGTGCTGCAGCCCGTGGTGTTTAGACCCTGTCTGCCTCCATCGAGGAGCTGTACTGAACAGTGAAAGGTTTCACCGAGTAGTGAAAAGTGACAGCTGAACATGGAAATGGAGATATTAAACACAGCATTTCCCTCTGGGCTGTAGATGAGCTTGTCTGTCCTTTCCCGTCCATGCTGATGGGCCCTGCTTTCTTCCAGCCAGCTCTCCTGGCATGAGTCCTCTTTTGGGACATTTGTCCCAATCCCTTGTGCTTGTGTGTCTCATCTTTTAAAATCATTGGCGTTGCTTGATTCAAGTTCAGCAGGGCTGAGTTCAGCTGGACCGGTTCCTGCCATGAACTGTAAGCTTTCCTCCCCGCAGCTCTGCGATGCACCATGATGCTCAGCCTCCGGTTGTAATGGGTGCCCTGTTTTTCCTTTCTGAGTGTGATTATGCTAACTTTGAAAGGCAGCACCCTGCTTTACTAGTGACGAGCACTGACACCAGCAGTGAAAATTGAAGGCACCACTGGAAAGATAACTCAACCTAGCTCTCGTTCAAGCAAACTAAACACAGCCTGGCAATTTCAGGAGGTGCCAGGACACTAGCCCTCTTCCAAGAGCAAGTTAAGACCATACTTCTGGCCATAACCTGGTGAACTAGGAAGAAAAAGTGCCAGACGTGAGCCGTGGTACTTTACGAGCAAATACTGAATGGGATGGATCCCTTAGTGGAGTGCTTGAGTTTGGCAGTCAGATGGAGAGAGCTCTGAAGCTGTCACCTTGGTGCCAGGTTATGAAGAATGTGGTTGAGGGCTCCTTGCCCATTTTTGTCTCCTGTATCTTTGCAGGAAGAAGGCCCCATCTCTGGAGTGGTTTAGCACCTTCCAGCAGCCCTTCATACTGCTTTTAATTTTTAAATGCTGCTCTTGCAGATTTTTCTCCCAACTGTTTTCTCAAGTGTGTACTCTGATCTTTAAAAAGTATATATTTTTCTACTATTATCAGCGCATAATCAACAAGATTGCATGTATAGCAAAGTGAAACCAGCCCCGGGAGGGTACAGAGAGGTACAATTCAGTCCCAGGTGTACCTTTGTTCTCCGTCGGGCAGAAATATTGTCTAGCTCAGCCCAAGCAGAGCTCTCCAGAGAGCATGATGCTGTTGGGATGTATCGATCTCTGGGCTGAACTCAGCATGTCTGTCCCCTTCTTGCTTGGTGCTGTGAGAGCAATAATAATAATTCTTATGTTACTGCAATGCCTTGACTGAAGCGGTACCCAGAAAAGAGAGCGGCTTCTGGACCAGACCCTTAGACCAGGGCTGGTTTCGGCTTGTGGTCTGTGAAAGCTGTGGATTGCTGTGAAAGGCAAATCAGAAAAGCTTAAACTTGCTGTTCAGGGACTTGGCCCACCTCTGCGGTGGTCTTACGTATGGAGAAAGATTGAAAATCATTTACTGAACACAGCCACTCACCTCAAAGTAATTAAAATTAATGTGCTTGGGGCACAGAGAGGGGTTTGGAGGTCCTGGCTTGTCTGTCCCTCTCCCAGTGAGGATGCTCAGCCCTGCTCTGTGTAAAACTAGGCTAAGAGAAAGTTGGTCACAGAAAAAGCCACCAAAAAAGAGCACACTTTATGATTTGGAGTTGGGAGCCAATTCACATCTTCAGGTGGATTTTTTTCACCTTTTTGGACTTTGTGGCATCTAACCAAGTTGCCAGCCCTCCTTGTTACCGAGGCACGTGGCTGTCCTGTGTTGTGCTGGCTGGGGAGCAGAAAGCTGATTCTAACAAAACTGCAGGGACCAGGACCTGCAGGTTTCCTGGGCATGCTGGCATCTGATCTGTGGGATGGCATGCATTGGAGGCCAGCTGGATGGGAGCTGGGCCCGTGCTTTGGTTTGGCATTTGCCAGGTCCTGTGGTGTTTGTGAATTAATGCAGCCCCACAAGCTCTCCTGCCAGCCTGTGCCAGGGGAGCAGGTGCCATGCTGTCTCTGATTTTTTTTTTTTTTTTTTTTTCCTTCTCTTTCCACTTTCCCTTATGTTCCATCTCTTTTTTCTTTGGTCTAATGTTTGTTTCAGAATTTGGACATCAGGCTGGCTGATGAACTCTGTGAATGTCACCAATGCTGGGTGTTTTGGGGGGCAAGTCTGCCTCTGCAGCAGCCGCCAAAAGGCCAACTCTGCTAAATGAAAGGGGCAGGGGACCCTGGGGCTTGCTAGCTTCCCCTGGGAGAAAGACACCTTCGATACTCTGGTTTGTCACTCCTGCTTTCATGAGAGCGAGTGTGTCTAAGGCCAGCGTGGCTCTCCAGGCTCTTCCCCGTGTCAGTACACATGGTGGGGCTGGTTTCAGCATCTGCTTTCTCCAAAATGTGGCAATTTCTCCATGGATCCTCCTGGAGGGCCAGGAGGGGGCTGGACCAGTCTGGGAGGTGATGCTGTACCTCAGAGCAAGCAAAAAAAAGTCAACATCCCTCTGGTGTGAGCCAGCCCAGTGGTGTTTTGGGTGCTTCTGGGTACCGTGGCTGGTGCCCTGGCTTCCCTGCATCCTTGTTTCTGGCTGAGGCTGGGTGAGCTCCAGGGCAGGCGCTCTGCTCCGAGCTCGGCTGGGGCCGGGCTGTTCCACAGCCACCTTCATGTGCAATCACCGTCCAGCGTCCTCCGCTTCCAGCCAGGCAACTCCTGTGCTGGGCCTCGCTCCTCTTTTTATAAACGGCTGTGAATTGCAGTCCTTGGTATGCAGGGAGGAGCCGGGAGGAGTGGGAAAGCTGCCTCTGGCAGGAGGAGAGCTTTATTGCACCCGCTGAAATGTCACGTTGGTGAAACCGCCGCAGGCGATGGCGTTCGAGTGATTTGGTGGACGTTTGTAGCCAGAGTCCATCTCTCCGCAGAAACCAGACATCACGTGGCTCTCGCCTCACGCTGGAAGCTGTCACTGTCGCTAATATGACACATCAGAGATGAGATGCTGCTTCTCATTAGCATCAGGGGGTAAAGGGCATCCTCCAGAGGATTTGGCGCGGTGGCTGCCGCATCATTAACGCAGGCGGCCAGCAGCAGCTCTTGGCCTTTCATTTGCTTTATATCATCTAGTCTGATAAAAGATCTGGATGCTTGGAATAATTGTTGGTAATGGCTAACGAGGAATTGTCAGGCATGCGATTGCCACGTCTTTTATCCGCGCAGCAGTGTGGCAGACTTGCAGCCTGGTGCCACGGCAGTATATATTTGTTTTTTGCCAACACCTGCTCACCTCAACCTGCGTTGCCTGGGGTGATGGACGAGCATGGAGTGTGTCCTCAAGTTTAATAACTTAAAGGCCAAAGCGCTCAGACTGTCATGTATATCGATATTTCTTTTTTCTTAATTAGCATTTACAATTATTCTTCCCTCGTGCCTGCTTTTAAGACAGGCTCACCGGGAAGCCTGCCGTGTTTTGTTAGCCCTGGGGTGTGTTTTTAAGCAAATGGCTGGATAAGCTACTCCATGAGGAAAGGAGGCCAATGGCTGTTTTCTTCCTTCTTTTCTATTCCCTAGAAATTGGCGGCTGAATGCCAGAGTGCCGGCTATCCGGGGACCCTCATCCCGTACAAATGCGATCTCTCCAACGAAGAGGAGATCCTGTCGATGTTCTCTGCCATCAAGACCCTTCATCAAGGAGTTGATGTCTGCATCAACAACGCGGGGCTGGCTCGCCCGGAGCCCCTGCTCTCGGGGAAAACGGAGGGCTGGCGGACGATGATAGACGTGAGTAGTGCCACTGGGAGAGCGGGAACTGTGCTAGATTTTTATTTCTTCTGGCCACCAGCAGCGTTGTCCCCATCTACTTATTTCACATGTGCAGAGCTGAGGACCTGCTTCCCATCTGGCTCTGACACGGCCTGGGTTTGCTGATTGAGAAGTGGAAAGACATCATGCACTCCTGAGCCACATGCCTTCAGCTTGGAGTATGAAAACATTCAATACCTTCAGCAGCGTTTTTTCCTTTAGCTCGATGGCTTTCTGAAGGGTGATGAGCCTCACTTTTTTTTTTTTTCTTCAGTAAAATAGGAAATTGAATGCCAAGCACTGGCTTTTGTAGCTAATCCTGTTAGTTGTGGCAGTGGGTTGTAAAATGGGCAGATTCTTTTTAGCTTAAAAAGCTATAATGCTTTTTGTCTTTATAGCTTAATTTTCTGCCCATAATCTGGTTAGAGCTGGATATGAATGAGGCAATTTCATATGCTGAACTGGGAGTTTGTGCAAATGGTCCATGCCATTTACTAGCAGCGCTTCTCCCTGGGTCTTGCTGTCCTGAGGTGCTGCTGTGCATCTTTTTGGGACTTCACCATCTTTTGTCATTATGTGATGGCCCTTTTCTGTACATAGCAGTGGTAGCCACAGCTGTGGGACCCCAGGCCAGTTTGCGTGCCCTGGCAACAGCCCTTTTGTACTGGCCTTCCTGCAGCTCTGGCCGGTGAGATGCTGAAACAGGAGCTTTTCACGAAGGTGATTTTCCCCTCCTGTACTTTTGCACGTGAAAGCATTATCTTCATATGAACAGGAGTCAAACTCATGGCTTTGAGTAAGTCTTGTAGAACCTCCAGCAGCTATGGGAGCTTGTCCTAGTGAAGGAAAAGACATGTCTATTTGAAGAGCTGCTTGAAGCTGTAAGCTTGGGGCCTCTACGTCTGACAGCGGAGTCAGACAGGATCTGTGGGCTCCTGTGGCAGCTGGTGTCTGTTCATCCAGCAGTAGTTTCAGGGACTGTGTAAAGCAAAACAGAGAGGCACATCGAGGCCTCAGACTCCTGCTGCCAGGGCAAGAACTGCCATATCCTGGCTAATTAAGTTCTTGTTAGGATTTTGGCTGGTCTGCTGGCTGCTGTGACTGCAGCCAAAGCGAGCTCAGCTCAGCTTTGTCTGCCCAGCCGGGCTTTTGTGGGTTGCCCAGCCTGGGTCACTGCACAGCCGCATCTTCCCGTCCCTGGTTGCCATGGAGTCTTTAAAGAAAATGAAGTGAAGTGTAGCTGAGGCTGAGCTGGTACAAAGCAGGGCACTTCCCAGTGTTGTCTCGCTGCAAGCCTGGCCCTGCGGGTCGCCTGCGCCTTGTAAACTCCTTGTCCTGGTCACTGTGATCACATCTTGTGTGGATGCCTCTGTGGATGCTGCGTGTCCCTCGTGCTCATTTGTCTTTGTTCGCACGCATGGCTTTTGCCAGCTGAAGGCCCTTCCCCTCTCTGTGCTCCTTTCCCTGGCTCCTCAGGTGGGAGTGCTCCCTTTATCTCACCTTCCGCCACTTTTAGGGAGAAAGATTTTTGGAACGGGGATTGTCCTGTGTGAAACACTCCAGTGTTGGTATTCACGGTGGCTCAAAGTTTGGGAGCCTGTGGCATCCCCCTCCTTGCGGGTGCTGCTGTGTGCACCCTTTGGAGCTGCTTCGGGGTGACAGATGGGGTGGAAGGAGAGGCAAGGTGGTGGCTCTACAAGAGCAGCATTAGGAAACCAGGCTGGGGACATGTTTTATTCCCAGAGGTGATCTGTATGGCTATATCTGCTGTCATTGCTTCACAAAAATGCTGTTGTAGCACTAGGAACAGACCTGAGACACACCCGAGCTTTCTTCCTATACTGCCGGATTTTTTTCCTCTGACCAGCTTCCCAGCAGCTGGTGGGTTTGCTCTTGTGTGTAATTGAATAACACTTGTACCTTTAATGCAAAGGTGAAGCCCTGGGACACTGTAGAGCCAAGCGCTTCACCCACCTCAGCCTAGGCAGCCTGACAAGCCTGGGCTTTGCTTTTTAGCCTGCTGGGAGGCGGTAAAAATAGCTCAGGGTTTTTCCTTTTGCTGTGTGCTCCCGTTTTGTGGCAGCAACCTCCCTGCTTGGGAATCTCGCTCTCCAAGCGTGCCGTGGCTGTGCAAGCACCGGCGTGGCAGTGGGGTTTGAGGAGGGATCTGCAGTGACAGCTCTCCCCGCTGTGGCACGCCAGCCCCAGGGAAACACTCACCAGGCCTATTTCTCCTACATGCTCTGAAGCTCTCGGAGGGTCAGGACGGGGGAAGGTTGCCAGCACCTTTCATGGGCCACTGGGCTTTGCAGAGCTGAGCGGGAGCAGGGAGGCTTCTTCCAAAGGTCGCTTGGAGAAAGGTGTTAGAGAGCAGCACCGTTTGAGATGCTGTTGGAGAGTTTCAGTGTACTTCTGGGCTGCAAGACAGGAAAAGTTTCTAAACAGCCATCGATCTATCGATTTAGGAGGCATTAGGGCCTTAAATTAAAGGCATTTTTTTCTTTTTGGTAAATTGATTTTTGTTTCCATGCATTTTTTATGAGCTTTGAGGCTCTGTCTCCTTCCAGGCTCCCCTCTCAGTATACCTATTCCATAAAATTTCTTGCGATACATCTAACAGTCGAAATCAGGTTATCATTTACTTATTCCTCCTATTTTTTAATGTTCCAGTTCCTTATTGTCTGGTATTTATTCCCAAGGGGGGAGCTGCTTCTCCTTGGGCTGCAGGAGTCGTATGTTAGGAATTGTGTCTCCGTTGCTTTACAGCAGCACAGAGCCCAGCGTTACCAGCCGGTAAATTTGGTGTGTATGCAGGAGGGAGCGTGTTATCGCAGGCAGGTTCTAAGCCCATCATCTTTTGGTTCGCAGCTTCCCCCCTTTTCTCTCTACTTGTTTGTGAGGTTGTGCTTGACATGAGGCTGGAGCAAAGTCCTCCAGCCGTCCCTGATCCAAGCGGGAGTAGCCGGGGCTGGGTGCTGTGTACACACTGACTCCAGGCTCTGGGATTTGAACAGCTCCTTCATGTTTTACCTACTGACCTTTACAGCCAGGAATTCAAGCTGAACTTTCCATTTGCACTGTTCAGGGCACAAAGGACTGCAGCACGCATCCTCTCCCTCCTCTAGACGCTAAATGGGTTTGATTCTTCTTGGCATTATTCATTGACCAGCAAGGCTCTGTTCTCCTTGCTTTTATATACCATCTGTGCAGAGATATGTTTTCTGTAACCTGTGTTTTTATATACGCTTAGGAGCTGGGATACTCATTTTGATGCCTTAGAAAAGGCTGATTCTGGGAAGTGAAATGCTCAGTGCTTCCAGGAACAGGATCTTTTATGTTCTCCCAACCTGGCAATTGGACCTCATTAATTACTAGAAAATGTGCCTTCATTGTTTCTGTTGCATTAGCACACACACGTGGCAGTCACAGACCTGCTGCCTTGTGCAGTGTGCTGTGCAAAGGCAGAGCGCAGATTTGTTAGCCATCTTTGCTAAGGGACCTTTGAACCTTTTGCTCTAAAAATAGGAACGAGGCTGAAAAATGTCTTGCGTGGATATTTGTTAACAACAGCCTTTAGATTGTTTCTCAAAGCGATACAGCCCTAAGCCTTGCTCATTTTCCAGGCACATTTTTAGGTTCCCGAGTGCCTGTTCCGTGTTTTGAAATGGGATTTCACCCAAAAATCCTGTGGGTGCTCTCGGGAAAAGGCAGCGAGGCAATTCCAGCTCAGTTGCCTTCCAGCCAGTTGTTTTGTTGTACCACGGTGTCTTGCTGTACAGGCTCTGGACTTTCCCATGTGGCTGTTGATTAGTATCTTGCTTTGCCAGTGGTTGTCAAAATGTTGTAATTCTACCCACACAAGGAAGCATTGCTCAGCATGAATCACAGCGTTGGAGCCGGCTCTCAGGCTTTAGGCTGATGTTACCCTCTAGTGGCCTACGGAGATGGAGTAGAATCAGGGAGTGACTGCACTAAAGATGTGGTGCCTGGTGGGTTCAGGGCGTCTTGGGGCAGGGAGGAAAGCAGGGATGTTGCTCGTCATGAAGGCTTTTTATACTAAAAGTTGCCTGTATCCATATTTGAAAGGACTGGCTCCTCACTTGGTTAGTGTATCAGACTGGAGCGGGTTACTCCTGCTTTCCTTGACCACCTTACTGTAAAATCCAGAAGCCTTCCATGCCCTGCCTGCTCTGGGCTTTGCTCCAATGCTGAGGTGCTGCTTCTGCTGACATGTCTGCTAACTTTCTTCCTTGCACAGCCAAGGTAAATCTTCAACCTGGTGCCAGGGAATTATCTCTGTAGTTCCAGGTATGATCACTGACATATCCGGCAGTGACTGTGTGCTCAACCAAAGTGCACTTGGATGAGGATGATGACTCAACTTGTTGTGTTGCCTGGGTACCCCAAGATCAGATAAGCATGCTATTTATCTATCGCCAAGACAAAAACTCACGAGCATGGCCTCTAGCAATGAATGGGAAATAACGACCGAGACAAAAGCAGTGACCGAAGATCCTTCAGCTGACCCCGCTCGTCCTTTGTGTGCTGCTCAGTAATTACATCTCCCGAATCCATCCCTTTCTGCCTCTTACTTTCTGGTCTCCAAACTAATGTTCCTCTCTTGCATGTCCTTTTGTGCTAGCAAGTCATAGTTAGCCTGCCCCATTCTTGCTTACAAGTTTCACAGCGATGATAGATAGCCAACCCTCTCATGTATCCTTTGCTCGCTGTCCACATGGCCTTGTTCCTGCTGCTCCTCCCATTTATAGTTGCATCTGACTTCTGATTCATCAGAAATTTAGTTCTTCCTGAATATTTAGTTGACAGTGGTGTTTTTAGACCTGTCTGGCCTGCTTATTTAGTTAGCAAAGTGACATGCCATTAGGTAGGACACCTGGCAGTGTGTCTTGCCTTGAAACGGTGTTACATCCTTTCTAGAGGGCTTCAGCAGACACCTTCTACCTTTCAGCCACTTTTCCAAGTCTAAACCACTATAAACTTGAGCAGTTAGCACTGCTGCTGAGACAGCTTGCTCATCAGTCTTGCACACACCTCTGGGTGCTTTGTATTCCAGCTGGGGGAATTTCCATACCTCTGTCTTCCTGGAAACTTTGACTCTGTGTTTTATGGTCAGCAAATGCTCAAGGCATCTGCACATTAACGATGGCACATTGCAGAGGTGATATGACTGAGTTTAACCAAGCAACAGTGTGCTGGGCAGTGCTGGTCCAAAGAGCAAGAGCCTGGAAAGCTCTGGATCCTGTGCTAAAGGACTGGATAAGTTGCCATGTCCTTTCTTCCTTGGCTTATCCAGTTAGGGCTGAGGAAAATGTCAGCGGACAGGGTGACAGACTGGTGGCTTTCGTATCTGCGGGGTTACTTACCCGCTCTGGCCTTCCCCATGGCACAATGTGATCTTTGGCTTCATTTGTGCACAGGAGGCTCTTTGCTGGCTGTGTGGTTTGCAGTGCCTCTGAGTGCCTGGCGCTCTGACAGGCGATATCTGGGGATTTCCTCGTTAACTAACTGACCTAATTACCTGCTGTTAGTGTCCTATCAGCTGCCCAAACACCAGTGTGCTCAGTGCTGTACAAAATAAACAACTTTGTCTCCTGGACAGAGTGCTGACTGTGGGGAAGTGGGTTCGTTCTCCCTTATATTGCACTCTACCCTCACACTTGCCCGTAAAACAATTAAGTCCATTAATTTCTGGCAGAGACCAAGGCTGTCTCACAAAACTGGGTATCTGTGCCTCCCCTGCCCAAACCCCTTGTGACTGCAGCCCTGAGCTTGGTCGCAGCGTGATGTGGGGTGTGCAGCAGGCGTGCAGTGCGCGTATGCGCATTTCCCTCTGTTGGCGTTTGCAGGAATTGCTGTGGGTCGGGGACTGGAACCTGCATCCGCAGCTTTGGGCGTGCGGGGGGCAAGTCAAAGGGTGCCAGGCAGGGCTGCTGGTCTTAGTTGCTTCTTCTTTTCTCTTCCCTCAGGTCAATGTGATGGCTGTGAGCATCTGCACCCGAGAGGCCTACCAGTCCATGAAAGAGAGAAACATCGATGATGGGCATATTATTAACATTAACAGGTATGCAGGGGGGAATGTGGGATCAGCCACGTGGGCCTCCTCCTCCCCACCTTGCAGTGAGGATTTAAGCAGTGGTGCTTTGACCTTGGAGTGGGCTGATGGTGCCCAAGCAGGGGTTTTCCAAGGATTGCAATGGTTGATTTTCAAACTACTGTTTTTTAACCTCTGCTGGTCTAAATGCAAGAAAGACTGAACCAGGGAGGAAAGGATAATGCCAACCACTTGCAATGGTGTAGGGCTGAAGATTGAAAGTTCTTGACCAGCTCCAGAAAACAGCTGTGTCGAGAGGAACCTCTGGTGGTGTGTGTTTCCTGCAGGAGCAGAGAATTCCTCACGTAGCCACCATCTCAGTGTCTCTTTCTGTTTGTTACGGTGGTTTGAATATCCTGTTGGTTCCTTCTCAGGACTCTGCTTGCTCCCCCACCTCTCAGCACTTTTCCTTTCTGCTCTCTTCTCAGCATGAATGGCCACAGCGTCGTGCCACAGTCGGTGGTGCATTTTTACAGTGCCACCAAGTATGCAGTTACAGCCCTCACGGAGGGGCTGAGGCAAGAACTCAGAGAAGCAAAGACTCATATACGAGCTACAGTGAGTACTGTGGGCTCTCTTCTGCTGTCCTGCTTTTGTGGGTGGTAGAGAGCTGGCAGGCTTTATGGGGCAGAGGTTTTCCCTTTGGAAAACAGGCAAGGAAATGCAAAAATAGTGCTCAGCACACTGGGAACGTTCAAGTCCTGTGGCCAACTGTCCCTGGCCACCTCTCTTTCCCAGGCAGAGAGAGACAGGTGCAGAAGGCATGGCAGCAATGAGCTGTGTCAGGGAATAAACTTTTTGGGTGCACAAAGTGGGCAGTTCCTTGTTGGGGAGCGAAGGGGGCTCATGACAGCAGAGGGAGGCAGTCAGCAGGGCTGTTTGCTCTCATTCAGGACTTGAATCTCAGAAGTGAGGTGTCCAGATGTTAATTTGTATTGCAAGCTTTTCCATCATTTTCTCTGCTTCTCTGTCCCTTTGGGACATGAAGAGGGAAGTACCCATCAGCAGTTTCCCAGAGGTACCTGCCACAACAGTCATTAAGGCAAAGTCTGCTGTCTTAAACTATTCCCCTAGAAAAAGGGTGGAGAGGGAGAACAATAGAAAGGGGACTGGGGTTTTTTTTTGGCTTTTTCAGTGCTAAAAAGTTTTCTCTCCTTTTCTTTTATTCTTTTATTGAAGGAGAATTACAAATCCTATTAGGATGTGCTCTGCTTTTTTCCAGTGTATATCTCCAGGACTGGTGGAAACGGGATTTGCTTTTAAACTTCATGATAATGACCCCGAGAGAGCTGCTGCAACCTATGAGAGCATTCGGGTAGGACATGGAGAAATGGAAACAGAGGGAAGTGGCTCTGATTATAGTTTTAACACTCTCTCTCCTGGCTAGTAGCACAAGGAACTAGTTCTGCAGAGTGCCCAGTGCTTTCCAGGATGTAATCAGCATCCCCAAAGTCTCGGCACTCAAACCTCAGATTTTGCACTGATACTTACACGCTATGTAGATTTTTCATTCAGGTTCAGTTTCCCATTCCTATATTTTTCCTTTTATTCTGATGTTCCCGTAAATAAATATCAGTCAGCTTTGGCATTTGGCAGGCTATGACTTCTTTATTGAAGAGAAGATATGTAAGCAAACATGCCTACACAAGGAGAAATGTGAGAGCATGTTGTCTTGCAGGTGGCTAGCACAAGATTTCTTGTGCTTTTCTGGGAATTTTTGATAAGGATGGCAATGCCTGACCTGGCAGAATTACTGTGCCAGTAATAAGATTATTCACAGCAAATGGAGAACTATCAGCACCAGACATGGCCTTTGTTAAATTTTTAATGGATTCTTTTTTTCCTGCTTGCTTGCATCTTTTTGACATGCCCCAGTGACACTGTCGAAACTCGTTATTGATGGCTAGGAAAGGAGCAATCTTGTGGTTAACTTTGAGGTGCCCTTTGACTGAGAATCTCTTTCCTGTCTTTCCAGTGTCTCAAAGCTGAAGATATGGCTAACGCTGTCATATATGTCCTCAGTGCCCCACCTCATGTACAGGTAGGCTGTGGTTGGGTTGGAGGACTGCTGTGGGTGGCTGAAGGCAGAGTGGGTAATTGCTGCCCTGACATTTGCTAATCAGCATTGCGGCCGCTGTGTCAGGTGTGTGCTTAGCAGAGCCTGGGCTGGGGATTAGCAGTGATCACGTTTGTTTACACTTCCCTTATGGCAGCTATAGGATTGCGCCGCTTGGGCTGCTTGCAGCCCTGCGGATCCAGCAAAGGCTGCTCTGACCCCAGAGAAGGACTGCGCGAGGCAGGGGGAACAGGAGGGATATGGGCGTGTTTTGCTCTTTTTTTGGATGGTGCTGTCTGAGACTTGCTGACAGTCTTGCAACTGGGTCAGGTTCTGCCAGCTGCCGGATAACATGTTGGGCCTGATCCTGCCAAGTGCTGTGCACCTCCCCAAGGGTGGTGTGAGGTGCTTGTGCTGCCAGCGGGACTTCCCTCCTGTGAAGCAAGAAATAAGTGACCAGCTCTGAGCTGGAGCCGGGAGGAGGCAGAAGCAGTGTCCAAGTTTAGTATATGCAACATAAAAGTTCCTGTTGCAAAAGCAAACTTTGATCATGAGGGGTTTAGCAGCCCCTTGAGTGAACTCTGCGCCTCTGGAGCAAGACGTGGCCGTCTTGACATCGGATCAGTAGTGATAGCTGGCCTTCTTGTCTTACGAAGATAAAAAGTCCTGCCCATGGCCGATCAAGCAGTGCTTCTGCTTGACCTGCTGTGAGCAGGACCAAACTAAAGACTTGAACCATGAGAGTTTATGTATAATCAGTGTCATCTTGCACTCTTTTCTGTGCATGTTTGTGCTTTTATTCCTTCCACTAAATGCAGAGCAGTCACATTCACCTTAATTTATTTCTAATATCTCAGTTAAGCAGGCTCATTTCTGGTCACAGAAACTTTCTTCATGTGCAGCTTGCCATTGTAATGGTGCAGCATGGAAGTGCCCAGTGCAGGATTTAAAATGGACTTCAGTGCTCCGGTAAAATCCTGTGTTGGTCTCTTCTAGATTGGAGATATACAGATGAGGCCCACGGAGCAGATATCATAGCAAATGAAGAGGACCGTGAGCAGCACCGTGTATCCACTCCACTTCAAACCCTCTGGCAATTTAGGGTTTTGTCGGCTGGCTAGCAACATTTTAATCAAGTTCCAAGGATCACGTTTGAAGAATTCTTTTTCTCTCCCTCTCTCTGAGCTGGTGCTGGTGCTGAGCCAGTTTAAAAAGAAATAGTAGTGGGTCTCTTTCTCCCCCACTCCTTTCTGAAACTGCTTAAGAGTAAAATGTATTTGAAAATAATGCAGGGAAGTGGTTTGTGGAAGATTGTTGTCTCCAGGCTGGTTTATTCTTCCTTTTGCTTTCTTTTCAAGGTTTGTTTGATCTTATTTGCTGATGCTGTGTCTGGACATCGGTGAAGTGGCACAAAATGTCTGCCAGCTTCAGTGTGCTTAGGGTTTGAGATTTTCAGTGGATGTCATGCATGAATCCATCTAAATTTTGGGTTTATTTTCATCACATTGATTACTGATGGTAATGATGCATGTGATATTTTCTACTTCTTTTATACTCCACTGCCCTAAAGCCAGTGTACAATCTCACCCACCTCCCCAAACCCTCCTTTCCCATTCACATGAATTATGCCTGCCA
This sequence comes from Aquila chrysaetos chrysaetos, assembly GCF_900496995.4. Classification (NCBI taxonomy): domain Eukaryota; kingdom Metazoa; phylum Chordata; class Aves; order Accipitriformes; family Accipitridae; genus Aquila; species Aquila chrysaetos. The sequence continues at coordinate 41,179,889 of NC_044013.1, forward strand.
AGTTTGAGGAAGTATAAATGTGTGTGCTTGCTATTTCTCTTTCTTTCTAGGTAGGTAGGTAAATAGTTGGAGGAAAAGTACCTGTACTTCTGCAGGTTAGAATGATCATCTAAGTGGCATAGTTACAGTAAGAGTGAGTTGTTTGGTATTTTTAATAAAAACTAAATGTGTGCTGTCTTGTGATCACCTCTATCCTTGGTATCATCTCCCAGCACTCTTGATGTTTTTGTATGTGATATTTGCATGCATTGACACTTTTCTGGAAATATTGATCGGTCTTAGAAAGATGTATGGTGCTGTTTAAATGCTGGTGCTGATGAGTTGGAAATGTTGAAAGTTTGTTTATATGCAGAGATACAAACTCGGAGAGAGAGAGAGTGAAATGAACCATGCCGAAGCTGTCCGAAATGAAAAGATATTAGTAGGGGCATTTGCCTATGAAGCAGCAGGTAAAAGGTCTGGTTCAGATCTCATACTAGTTCTACGCTGGTGCAGCCCCATTGTTTTGCTCTGGATTTATTCTAACTTGAGGGAGAAGAGAATCAGCCTCAAAGCTGATACATGCAGAGCTGGAGACGACTTGAGTTGTCTTAAGACTCTTGCAGTGTGGCAGAAACACGTCTGTGTGTAGTCTCTGCTGCAGAGCTATGGAGCTGTTAAAGTATATGTTGCCTTAAGATTGCAGACTCGCTCCTGCTGCACTCTGGACTTTCTGTAGTGTTTCGGAAGGCAAACCGTTGGTTTAGGTGGAGTAGGTAGGGTCAGTTGATTGGAGCGGAGGATTGGGAGCCAGAGAAACTTGGGTTGGATTGTTTTGCTTACACCAGTATAGCTCTGTGGGAGTTCATCTGTGTTACACCACCGTAAGGGAGACCAGCACTGGGCCACTACATCATGAGTTTCAACTCCCTGTAAAGCCTTGGGCAAGTCACTTTACCTCTCTGCCTCAGTTTCCCCGTCTGTAAAATGGGGATAATAATACTTACCTACCTCACAGGGGTGTTGTGAGGACTCACAAACTTTTGTAAAGCACTTTGAATATGAGAAGCGCTATGTAAGTGCTGAGTGTTGATATGAAGTATTATTATTAATTAAATCTTGTGATACATAGAATTCCTTGTGCCAAAGGTGAGCTACTGTGGAAGGATACAAGGAGAAAACTGATAAAATGTTCCTTTGTAATGGCAAAACAAATGCAATTTGCCCCTTTTTTTCGTCTTTATAAATACATGCTCATGGTGTGTTCTGTCCATTCCTCATCAGTCACCAGTTTCTACTGGCAAGTACACATAGCGTCATCTCTGGATTTGGCTTTCTAACTTACTGTGAGTGACATTCATGCCCTGTGGTGCAGTCTCGCACTGCTGTAATGCACTGCCCTCTTCCACCTTGCCGAGGTGGTGGCTTTGTGTGGGTTCTTTGCACAGAGCTGGGTTTCACCCCCAGCATTGGGTTAGATAGTGTCCCGCAAGGAGCGGCCAGTCCAGGTCTGCACACAGCCAGCGATCCTCACTGCAGCAGAGAGCCTGCGCCAGCTGGAAAAGCTCTTCAGTCTCCGTGCCACCGTGATCCTCAATTCGGAGGCACTTGGCTAAGGAAGGTTCAGGCACTACTGTGCTTTTTTATAACGTCCCTGTGATGTTCAGCTAGACTTGATATGAAAACTCCTAGTGTTTTCTGTAGGGCTTCTTTTGCAGGAGCCTGTTGAAATTCAGCAGATTCGCTGTGCAGTGTGTGCCATCTTTTTAAAGAGAAGATGGTTGCACTAGGAGTTGGAGGCCAAAAAAACAAGTTGAGAAATGAGGAACTTCTGAGCAGAAAAAATACAAGCAGGGATGTGGGTACCACTGGTGAAACATCTGAATTGGTGGCTGCAACTGTGTACAAAGTTAAGCAGATGTTGAAATGCGTGGCTGAAGAGAGACCCAACTTAGCTTTCTGCTCTGCAAAAGGAGGCTTCAGAGAGAATTGCTTAAAATGTAAGGCCTTGAAAAAGGGCCAGTGTGGGTAGTTGCTCCCTGCAAATACAACCTGGCTGACCTGCAGCCCTGGAAGTTTGGGTTTTTCTTCCCCAAGAACATTTGTAACATTTGCAAGTCTATAAAATAACCTTGAAATGATATCCAGTATATTTTTCCATTTCAAATGTGTTTTTAGGGGATAATTCCTGCTGCCCGTTAACTTCCCACGTGAAGCGCGGCCTGTGGAGGGGTTTGTTGCGGGTTGTCTGGCCGCTCTGCCTTGCGTAACCTGGTGGCACCTTGAGCCACCTTCCTGGGATGAGATGGGATTGGCAGCACGACTCTGAGGCATTTAAAAACCCCGAACAGGAGGGTGGACCGTGTAATTTATCAGTAGGTTTCTAATTGTGAACTGTAAAATAAAGAATAAAAAGAGAGGCACACTGTGGTTCTTTTGTTGTGTGTATGGTAGTTTTTGTGTTAAAACATACCATCCTTTTTACTGTTCACAGCTAAACCTTTCTTTTGTGAAGAGTTCAAACAGAAATGTGTGGGTTTGGTTCTTTGTGAGAAAAACTGTAATTGCTTTCTAGAGCAGAATAGCATCCAGTTGTTTCACGGATAACCTGTGGAGGTTGGACTCGCCTGTCCTTGTTCAAATGAAGCCGCACTCCACAGGGGTTCGCTGAAATCCCCAGGTAGGCTGCTGGGCACGGCTGGGTTTGACTAAACTATGCAAGGGATGAGCCGCTGTTGGTACTCGGACTTGGATATTGAACTCTTCAGTCTCTCGTGCTTGCCTCAAAGCAAGACAGATTACTGTCGTCATTAACTGAAGGCATTTTTTGTTCCCCAGTCCCCTTTCAGCTTGTCCAAGCGCAGAGGCACATTCCTGAGCTCAGGTTTGCTGTCGTTGAAATACAAGGTTTTTGCAAATAAGTAATGAATAGCTGAATTGGCTGCCATTGCTGAATTTGAGGCAGATATTTTGGATACCTTGTAAATAGGTAGAGAGCATTTGTAGAATTAAAACCATGTTTTTTTCCTATTCTTGTGCTTTTTTTTTTTTTTTTTTTTTGTCATATATAGTATATATCATCAGTTACGTTAACTTGTTTGCTGGAGGTACAGCAGTTTTATCTGGCAGATTATGTGATCTCAGGGGACTAGTCCCAGCTCTCATTTTTGGCGGGGGGAGGAACCACGAGCGCAGTTGGCGCTGGTAAGCAGCAGGAAAAACATGGTTTTACTTGAGATCTGTGAACCTGCAAAAACAATTTCATTATATTTTTGAGGCCTGAGATAAGTCGTCAATGCTTCAGACTAACAGTATAGAAAAGGACTGAAACACTTCTGGTTCTCTCTGCAAAATCCTTTTAAAATAATACTGTTGTCGTTTGTCCCCCATGACCCATGCAGGCACGTTTGACTGAGGGATAAACCCCTGGAAGCCCTAAACCTATTGTTGTGAATGACCTGGCTCCCTGTTTGCCTGTCCCCTTGTCTACCCATTTATGAAATTAAAAGATGGATATAAAATAACGCCTAATTAGAAAAGCAGCATTTTGGTGTAAAGTTACAGGTTCGGAGTGAGTGCCCAATGCTCTCAGAGCCCTTTCTGCCTGTGTCTGGAGAAGCACGTTGCCATTACGGTACCTGGGCGGTAATTAATTAGGCTAGGACGTTGCCCTCAGAACGTGCATTTCCAGCCGATGAGATGCTGTTTGGGCAGTTTCCATTGTCTGTGGGGTTTTACAGCCCGCCTGAGCACACGTGGCCTTTGAGAACGAGGTCAGAGAGAAATCCCCACTCCCTGGGCTAACTGCAGTTCAGACACTCATTTTTTTAATATTAAAAATACCTGGGCTAGGCCAGGGCCAAAGCGCTGGTGCTTTTGTTGCTGGACCTGGGTGGTGCCGGTTGTTTGGGCTGGGGTCCGTGGGATGCAGCCCCTCACCCCAGTCTTTGTGAGATGTCCTAATGAAGCGGTTAAAGGCTGTTTTCTGGTTAATTAAGGCACTGTCAGTGGAGGCTGAGGAGGGGGTGGGTGTGTCAGCTCCCCTCTGACTCAGGGCAGCACCAGCCCTGCTCTTTGCAGCCCTCGCCAATGGGGTGACCCAGCTCGGCTCAGGGGTCCGGGGACAAAGCCCCCCTTCTCCCTCACGGCTGCTGGGGGCCCCTCGTCGGGTTCTGGCTCGGGGGGGGGAAGCTTCAGTGCCCGGGAGCTGAGTTGAGGCGACGGGAGCTGAGTTGAGGTGAGGGGAGCTGAGGGGAGCTGAGGTGAGGGGTGACCGTTATAAGAGGCGGGAAAGAGTCGGGTGCCGGCTCAGCTGCGCTCCCGCCCACCGCCAGGGGGCGCTGCCGCGCGGGGCGGGGCACCCCTCCCTCCGCTCGCTGGTGCCGTCGCGTGCCCGCCCGGAAGCGGTAGGAGCGGGGAGGCGGCGGGGCCCACGCGTGTCCGCGGCGGCCGCTGCGACCGGCAATTCCTCCTGCTGTGCCGGGGAGTCCCTTCAACCCGCCCCACACGTGTCCGTGCCCACTGCCGCCCTCCCGGTTTTGCGGCCGGGCTGTCTCTGGAGTGGTTGTTCCCCCCCCCCCCCCCGCGTTCGTGTCCGTGGGGCGGTGCGGGGCCGCCTCCTGTCAGCTCAGCCGCGGCCTGAGGCCGCACCGTCTCCCGCGGGCAGGCCGCCGGCGCCTGCCCTGGCCTCTCCTGCGTGGAAAGGCCTTTAGGGGCAGCCATGGAGCGAGCGCTCAAGTCCAGCATCTGGAGGGCCGTGGGGCTGTCACCCGCGAAGTGCGGCGGCCGTGGGTGGTGGGGGGTGAGATACCGCTCCACTCGGGAGCAGCGGCCCCCGGCCTTGCGTGGGGATGAGGAAGGGCCACCCCGAGGCGGGAATGGTGGAGGTCAGCTTCCCCCACCGGCCCTCCCGGAGGTTTCTGGAGCGGTGGCGGACTCCCGTACCTCCCACGAGGGCCTGGCCCCACAGAGACGGCCACGGCCGTGGCACGTGTCGTACGAGAGAGGGGCCAGGCGGGCTGCGGCAGCCAACAGGGAGTTGTGGATCTCGCAAGAGACTGACTTCTCGAGGGCGAGGAAGAGGCTGGAAGGAAAGCCTCTGTCCGTCGAGAGGACTAAAGGCTCAGAGATCTTGTTTGGGATCGCGCCGTGTTCCCTGGCCCTCTCTCAGTCGAGAAGGGACCTGTTCAGGTTGTTCCTCAAGCAGAGCAGCGGCTCTCAGCGGCTCGTTATGAGTGAGTTTGTCCTTCAGGCCACGGCCCGGGGAGTCCCCGTGCATCACGTCAAAAGGAGAGAGCTGGATGCTCTTTGCAGAGGTGGGGTCCACCAGGGAGTTTGTTTGGAGGCCACTCCTCTCCGTTTCAAGAGTTTGGAGGAAGCTGAAAAGCCTGATTTGGGGGATGAAGAGCGTCCGAACCGACAGCTGATTTGGCTCGTGTTGGAGCAGATCCAGGATCCCATGAACCTTGGGGCACTGCTGCGCTCTGCGTACTTCTTGGGGGTGGACAGAGTGGTGACAAGCCAGAAGAACAGGTATGGGGTTGGTTATCTGCTCCCTCAGCTTTTCTCTTTCTTTTCCTGCCGGCTCCCAGAGAGGTTTCTAGCCTGCATTGCTTGACAGCTTCTTTAGAGGGCTTTCTAGGACTGAGCTTGAGAGCTGAATTTGGCTAGCTGCTGCTTTGCGTTGCGCTCTGCAGGGAGGCTGCGGGACGTGGTGTTCCAGGCTGGTAAGGAACCTCCCTGGGTACTTTTTGTTTTAACCCATTTTGTGTTTCAGTTGTCCATCTGTGCACAAAACTGCTGTAACCTATTTTCCTGGGTTAATTTCTGAGCCCTCTTATGCTCCATAGGAAAATATATCCATATAGCGAGCGAGATCTTTAGTGGGCTAGTTGGAATTGGGTTGCAGAGGCAAGAGAAGGAAATACAGAAACAAAAATTCTCCTGGATTTCTTTTTTTGCTGTCATATTACACTTTTCCTTTCTTTTTTCCTTGCAGCTGCCCCTTGACTCCGACAGTGAGCAAAGCTAGCTCTGGAGCTATGGAAGTCTTCGATGTCTACAGCACAGATGATCTCCGGAGCTTTTTGAAGGTAGAATGATCCATGGTTTTTTTTGGTTTTTTTCCCTTTCCTTTCAAGTAACCTCAAATATTGCATTTGTTGAACAGAGAGGAGTACAGGAAAAGGACTCAGTTATTTGCAGTGTCCTGTGCTCCTGCTCTGCATTCCTGTTTGCTGCCGGTGGTCTGTGCTGTCGGACCACCTCTGACAGGCGTGCACCCCCAGTCCCATTCCATCGGGTGGGGTAACAGGTCTGAGTTGTGGGTCTTTTACTGGAAGATGGCGATAGCAGGATAATGCTGTGTCTATCTCCCGTATTCATGCTGCTGGCTTGGTAAGATGGGGTCTGTCTTCCTTTCTCCACATAGAGACCAGAGCTAGCGCTGCTGCCTGCAGCAGGTCTTGCCTGGCATCTGGCAGAGGCAGCATCCTGGGCCCCAGGCACATGATGGCAGCATTGGGCAGCCTTTGGAGCAGGGGAGAAAGGAGAAACCAGGGCTGGTGTGAGCTGCTGAGAATCTTTTTATGCTGTACCTATGCAGTGAGGTGAGATAGGGCCCCTTGCAGAACGTGCTGCAAAAGGAAAGGGAACGCACATGGAAAAACGTGATTTAAACTGAAACAAACCCAGGGATGTTGGTTTGAATTGGCAGAGCGCATTCATCCCGTGGCAGCACCGTGTGACTGCCCTGACTCCTCGTGGAGGTCCCCTGTGCCCTGGCTGGGGACCAGCTGAATATTGTGTGCACGAGGAGCGGGGAGCTGCAGGCTCTCATCTGCCCTCCCCTGTTTGTGTGGGATCCCCCAGACCTGGGGGAGCAGTGGGGTTGGAGGTTTCAGCACGGGGTGGGAGGGCAGAGACTGCAGACCCTCAGGGGAACGGAGGCACCCGGTCTGCGCTCCCGGGGTCGGTGCGTGCCTGTGTCCCTTTGAGGAAGAGCTCGTCGTAGTCTGGTGCGACTGCGAGGAGGGCGAGCAGAGGTAAGCCTGGGCTCTTCCCGCTTGGTGCTAGAAGACCCTCGTCCAGCCGTACAATAGGTCTGTGGCAGCTGGAGCTCTGGATGATGGTGAAATGAAAGATACATAAAATACATTGATATTTAATTGAAACAGCTGGAAGAATCACTTTGTTACTGTAAAGCTTGAATTATTAACATTTTGAGCCATTGCAGCAGTTCATTTAATTGGACCCAGATTCCCTGGCCTAACCCTTGGCATTGCCTGGCTGGTGTAAATTTGATATAACGTAACGTAAAAAGTGCCAATTTCACAGGAAATGAAGCTGGCAAGAAGCAGCAGCTCTTTTATTGTTAAAATGGATTTCCAAGACAAATAATTAAGGCTCGTTTTACTAGGGTGTGGAAGGGAAGGCTGGTTCTTTGGTTGTGTGAGGCACTAGGTGTCGAGTGCCCTGCCTTTTGTATGAGCTGATTTTTGGCATCTGAGTTTGAAAACGTGCACTTGTGTTTGAAAAGTTGTGGGCTTCTGATGGCTGAGCCTGCACTTGAGAACTTCCACTGCGTTGCTCTGTGCATTAGCCTTATGCTAATTTGTTTAACACTACTCTTTTTGTATGCTTTCCTGGCAAAAACCTTCCTAGAACTGTTGTATGGGGAAAAAAAAAGCTTTTCAGTTGCTGTTTGTTTGCTTGCTGAACTGGAATAAACACCAGAAGGAATATTACTTTTTTTTTTTTAATTTTTTTTTTTTTCCTTAAGTCAATGCTTGTGAGCTGATACTGGGAGGACTCTGGTGGTAAAAATTCAAGGGATGCCAAAAAACCCTAGAAAAGCCAGTCAGCTTAACTGAAAGCATAAAAAAAAAAGTGTGTTTGCATACATGACTTATTTTCTTTTTAAGCTTGAAAAGTAGGTGATTTTTTAACATTTGTTTCCTTTCCCTTTCTAGGCTAAAACAGCAGAAGGCTGGGAAGTCGTGGGAACAGTCAGCAAGCCAGAGGATGTGGAAAATGTTCCTGTCATCAGTTGCTTGGAATTTCGGTGGAATAAACCCGTTATTATAGTAATAGGTATTTCAGTTTACAGAGCTTTGGGCTTGGTGGAAGTGCATGTGTGAGGGAATGATCGGGGCGATGTTTCACTCGAAAGCTAGTTGCAGGTCTGTTACATTACATCACATGTTGGTCTGGAAAGGAAAAGCTGAGCAAGAAGGACTAGAATGATCTGGCTGCAAATAGGACCTAGAAGAAGAGGGGGAGCCGAGAAGCCTCCCAGTAGGAACTGCAAGAACAAACCAGTTTGTGTAGATGAACAGGGAGTTTAGTAGCTGGAGAGGGTCTGGATGGCAATTTTCAGTGGCAGGACAGGTGTGGGTCAGTGTAGCCACAGCGTGTATTTTTGCATTGTGTTCTGCGGTGCTTTTTATCCTGTCCTAGAGGAAAATCCCCAAACCTGGATTTTCTGTGTTGACAAACCACAAACCTGAATGAGAGACCCAGGAGGTATGTGCTTGCTCTTGCTGTGCTGAGGTTGTAATGGTGAGCTGTGCCATGTCTTTGCTCTGTCATGTTTCCCCTTAAAAAAACCCGGGAGTATATCTCTGTGCCCAGGTCTGGAAAGAAGCATGAGGAGCTGTTGCTGGGGATGACCTGAACACAAAGCTGGGCTTTGTGGCACGGAGACCAGTCAGCGGCTGCTTTTGTACACCTAGGAGAAGGCAGGGGCTGTTGGCTGCTGCAGTACCAGCAGGAGGAGCAGGCGTAACCTCCTCCCTGCCAGACCTGTGCACTGTTTGAAGCAATGGGTGCCGCTTTCCTGAGCACCTAAACTGGGTGATTCCTACAGGGCCCTCTGCTTCTGCCCCCTCTTTGTGTGGAGGATACTTGAAAAGGATGCTGTCTTTTGTAGGCAGAGTTTGGGGTTGTGCAGCCTCCCAGAAGGTGAAGAGAAGGGGAGTAACGGCCTCGTGGCAGCTAGAGAAAGAAATTCACGCAGGAGTGCTGCTCTAGGCACCCTTGTGCGGCCATGCCATAGCTCCCCACTTTGTGTCACCTGGCACAAGAGCTGGTTTGAGCTTTCACACTTGGAAGTAGTGTCATGCTGGCGATGAGCCATCAAGGGGCTGTAATCCTGCCCCGTGCTGTGGTTTTCTTGGCTCAGAAGACATTCCTTTAATTAAAATGTTTATTGAACTCCGAGAAATACTGACAAGACAACACCGCAAATCTGGCATCTCTACAAGATGTGTGGAGCTATATTATAAAGGGAGTAGGGAGGCTGGCAGCACTGCTGATGGACCACAAAGAAATGCATCCCAGAAACGACGACAACACCAGGAGAAAGGAAGGGGGTGAAAGCGGCAGTGGTGTCGTTACCTTGAATTATGAGAGATTTCTCCAGGAAAAAGTCCAAATATCCTTTTGTCAAGGGAGATTGGAGGCTGATTGGTAGATGCATGAGGAGAGCTCCCGGACCTTGCAGCAGTAATGATTTCAACTCTCTGCTGAGCACTAACTCTTCGCTGAAAAGAAAATTGAACATTACAGTCGTCTGATGCTGAGGTTGTTTGAAGAAACGTCCTAGATCTGAATATGTAGCGTACCTGCAGCTGCAGAGAGCAGCAGAGATAATTTAGCACAGTAGTGAGCTTCCTAGCCTTGCACAGATTGTCTTGTAAGTTAAGCATTTGCAGACTTGAATTCACCCTCCTGGCATCCTCGCTGGCTTGGCAGAGAGTGATTTGGACAGTCCAGCTTAATCTTGTCGGCACTGGAATCATTGCCGAAGGTGACAGGCAGGCTGGCTGCCCTGAAGACTGGGAGCCTTGTGCGAACAGGAACAGATTGGGAGCAGTTAGATATCTGAGCAAGAAGAGTTTCTGGGTAATTTGTTCTTCTTACACATGCAGTCTTTAGCTTGGGGTTTAAGGCTATTCATGGAATTGGTGGTTTTATCAAGATGCTCATTTTGCATATTTCTCTGAACTGTCAGCATGGCTGCTTCTGCCTGGATTTGAACTTCCTGCACTGGAAACTGCAGTTGGTACACTGGTGTTAATTGTAAACGGGGCAGGAAACCTGTTTTTTATCATTTCAGCCAAGCTCTAACTCTGGTCTTTGAGGCCTGTCAGTGAGGGACAAAGCGAAGAGATGGAAGTCAAAGATCTGAAGTGGGAAGTGTTTTGTTCACCAGTATAAACTAGGATCTAATCTGATTCAGTCAATACTCCCTCCCTTGTGTCACACTCTGTGCAAGTCTTTTTGCCCTGAATTTATGGTTCCTAATTATTTTAAGCAGCCAGAGCCATAAAAAGCTTTGTAAAAGCTGGAAGCAAAATTGCTGCCTTTATTAGGAATCGTAAGACCCTTATCAGGGAGAGGAGAGGATTGCTACAGGAGCTATTGCACCTCTGGCAATAGCTGCTGTCCCAGTTGGAGAGTCCCACGAGAGTGTGGTTTGAGAGGCTCAGGAGGCAAATACGACTGTAACTTGTAAAACTTTTCTGTGTTGAATCAGGAAAAAGTAGGATAATACAATCTTTTTTTTTTTCTTGAAGCATCCCTAGAGAGCCACAGTCTAGCGATGAAGAGGCAGGCTGGGCCGTGGGATGCCTGGCTTCGATTCCTTGTGTCACCCGGGCTTCCCCTGTGACCTTGGATAACTCACCCAGGCCTTGTCTGCACTGCTAGCTTACAGCAGGAGGAAAATAATGGTTAGGATGGGATTTCGGTTTTCTGAAGGTTTGTTTACCCCAGCCAAAGGATGCTTTTGCCTGTATGGCTTATTTCTTGTGGGAAGGTGAGGCAAGATGCATTACCCAAAGCATTCTTTTCCTTACACAAAATGCATCTTGCCAGTTAGATCAGGCCAGCAAAACATGAGACTGGGCCTCAAGCTTCCAGTCTATGAAATGGGAATAACAACACTTTCCTACCCTGTGCAGTCGGAGGGCTGTTGCACAGATCAATACACAGGGATGGGACAGGGGAGCTGCTGGGGAGGTGCTGTAAGTAGGCAACAGGGGAAGGATTTTGTGGCAACTTAGCCGAGCAAGGAGCTCGTTTGCCTTACAGAGGAATAAGTCTCCAGAGCCATAAAAGTGCCAAAAGCATCCATGTATGGTGTTAAAACTTCAGGTAAGTGTCTACATTTAGGTGAGCTGAGCGAGGCCTTGGTGACAGCACTGGTCACGCAGGCAGAGGCGCAGAAGCCCTTGGTAGGCAGCGTGTGCCCCACCAGTGCCGTCCCAGGACAAGTCTGGGGTTCAGCTGGAGTCGGGGTATGGCTGTTGAAGGGGAACGTTCCAGCATGCTGAGCCTGTTTTGTCAGAGGGTGAGCACGTCTTTGAAATGAGCTGGCTATTCTAGCAGCCGTGTAGCTGTCTGTGTAGCTCTAAATAATGAATGTGGAAGAATTCTTTGGGGAGCCAAGCGGGCTGGGAGGTCTGTGGTCTTCTGCATTTTCACTTGTCTGCACGCAGGATTGTTTAAAGCCTCTCCCTTTCCATTTCCCTTTGTGACAGTGTGAGTCAAACAACTACTAATGACCTGGGATAGATTTCAACTCTGTTTCACCAGTGTATCAGCCCAAACATATCAGGGCTGTTGGATGGTTTAACAACTAATCAATTGAAGCCTCTGGTTAAACTGTCTGCATTCACAAGTTGCACCCAGCTGGTGGTACTGTGTGCTGAAAAGGCTGAACCCGTCACTATCAATAGGGATGTGGGATTTGCTGGACCAGATCAGGCCTGTGGCCTCTTGTCTGCCTTGTCCCTCTGGCAGCAGCCCACGCACGTGGGCAGCTTTCTGCTGGCACGGTGGCTACTTGCACAGGGGATCTTTGCGCTCGGACTACGAGGCTCTGCGCTTTACGCTGTGCTTGCAGGCGTGTTGCACAGGTATTCCTCAAAAATGCCTCAGATATTGGAGAACAGAGCTGGGGAGGCTGGAGTGAGCCAGGAAGGGAAGGCAGGTAAGGTGCCCATCTTGCTTTTGGTAGTTCTTGGCTGTTGCTGCATGGGAGCTGGTGAAGTTGCTGGTGAGCTTAGGGGCAAGGGTGTAGTTGTGACAGAGCACTAGTAATAACTGTACTCGGGAGGGGGGGAAAAGGGACGTGGCAGCGGCTGTGAGCTGACCTGAGCAGTGTCTTTCTTCTGCAGGTAGTGAAGGTGACGGACTTTCCCTAGAGACGCAGCTCTTGTGCCATCGGATGCTGGCCATACCCCCTGGCAGAGCGCTTCACCCCGGGATCGAGTCGCTGAACGTCTCTGTTGCTACTGGTAAAAACAGTTCTGAGCGCAAAGGCATCATGGTCCAAATTTCTGTATTTAAAAATCAAACAAACATCCAGGCCTGCAGAATGATTTTCTTGTGGTGTAAAAAAAGATAGGTTTTCATTTATTTATTTATTTTTACTTTCCTACAGGTATTCTCCTGCACTCCATCTGCAGCCAAAAGCTGAGGCATGGTGATTGAAATTTTTTTTTTTTTTGCGGGGAAAGCTGCTCAGCATTTCGTGGCTGTGCTCTGTTGGTGTGGATATGGAAGTGCTGTTTCCAGGGTCTTCACCATCGCTGCAAGTTACGGGGAGAGCCCCGCTGACCTGAGCTGCATCTTGACTGACTTGTGATACCACCAGAACCCTGGCTTAACGCTGAAGTCAGACACCTGTGTGTACTGGGTAACACCTCCCACCGGCAGCTCAGAGGAGCAGCTGCAAGGAACAGAGACAAAGCTAGGTTTTAAAAGCAGATAGCCAAATCCTTCAGTTCTTGCAGTAAAATACCCGGTGATGGCTGCGAGCTTTGTGCTTTTTTGCACGGGGGACTTTGTACGTCGCTCGTGCTGTGGAGAGAATTTGGGCTGTAGGTGAGAGAAGGTGCTTGGCTGGTGCTCGCGCTGAGAGCAGCCATGCCCCGTGCCCACCCTGTGCCCCATGCCCGAGCCCACCGCCCCCTTAGCAGCTGAGAGGGAGCTGGTGAGAGCCAGGTATGATTTGGGACTACTCGGTAGCAATTTCTTCATGACGAGGCGGTTTCTCTGTTACGTATTGCTGCTTGAATGTCTGAAAACACACCGTGTTGTATTTGGTTGTAAACTGGGTCTGCAGCCCTGCCAAAGGATGGACGTGAGCTGTTCGAAAACAGCTGTAGTGGGGAAAAACACAGCCCATTGAAATAAAGCCTCTGTAAGATTGGTTGTAGACTCAAATCAATCCTTTGTGTGTCGTATATAAATCCAGAGTGTGATTAGTGGAACAGAGCGCTTCCTTCAGGTGGGAAGGGGAATCAGGAGCTTGTTCTCTTCTTCTGGGGAAGTTTCCTTTCCATGTTGGGGCTGATCCTACTGGATGCTGAGCTGCCCCAGCACCACCGTCCCCACTGATGGTATGGGGGGTGGGGTGAGGGTGGCTTCATTTGCAAATATCCTGGTTGAAAACCAGGCTGGCTAAATTATTGAGAACCAAATGAATGTTATCACTTAGCACCTTAATTATTTTATTTAGCTACTGTGGCCCTTTGCATAGGATTCCTCATTAACACTTAATTTACAGTGCCCTTTAGGGATAATTTCAAACAATTCAGCTTAGTCTCCCCCTTCCCCCCCTTCCAAATGAACAAGTAAATCACTCAGAGTGACTAATTAGGACTTTCCTTTGAGCTAAATGAAGTCTGTAAACCGGTCTGTGGATGTGGTGGTTTTTCACGTGGGTTCCTGGGAGGGCCTGGCCGGTGGGTGCTGCGGCAGTGGGTGGCTGCGGGGCTGGGGATGCCCCAGGTTCCCGGGACGGGGGACGGGACAGGACACGGAGCTCTTGAAAGGTGTCGAGTACTCGCTTCTGTTCCTGCGATGGAGAGGGTGCCTGGCGCGGTGGCATGTATCCTGAGCTGTGGCTGCCCCTTCGCCCTCTCCAGTGGAAAAGGACAAAACCCAAATCCCTGCGAAACGACGGCTGTCGTGCAAGCAGGGCTTTGCTGCCTGAGTCTGAAGGTGAGCTGGTCGCTGCGTAGAGGTGAGCTGGTGCATTGCTGGGGTGACAGCTCTTGCGTTTTGTGGGCTGAATGTGTCTTTTTTTTTTTTTTCTTTCCCCCCTTTAATGCTGAAATAAAAAGGCTCCGGGCCCGGGAGGCTGCAGGCCAGCCCCACCACCAGCCCTGCTCACGCAGCCGTGGGCGCCCCAGCAGAGGGTGCCCGTGGCTCAGATTTGCTCATTTTTTGGAGGAAAGATTCAGCATTTGGGGCTAACCGAATCCTTCCTTTCGAGCAGCAGGGATGAGGATAAAGCTGTTTCTTTATTCTTGACCTATAGGTAAGTATATGTATCTCTGATTTCATAGGAACGGCAGTTTCTCTTTTTTTCTTTTTTTTATCTGAGCAGTACTTTAATAGAGGATGCACTTCACTGGCTTTGCGTGTTTGGGAAAGCTGGGTGCTGCCAGGCTGTGCTTAGCCATGCCGGCTCACCCCCTCTAATGAGGAGGCAGGTGAGTAACGATGGAGCAGTTACTTTACTTCTGGAAGGCTTCCAAAAAGCTTTGAAACCTCGGTGCCCACAGCGGCTCTGCCGATGGGGTGAGTGAGGCAGGTTGAAGTTCCCACAGTCACCCGTCCCGTCAGTCCAGCAGCTATCGCGACTCCCCTGCAAATTTCCCCGTACAGCCGTTGTATCCACGGAGCACCTTGATTTGGCGCTGGAGTATCAGACAAGGTTTACTGGGAGTTGCATGAGGCTTGAATTTTAAGAGATGGGAATCTGAGCACGTAACTAGGGCTGCAGCTCAGACTTTTTTGCTTGAGAGCTGCAATACAGGCGTTTGTGAGTGCAGTAAATCCCACTCCAGATGGCTCTGCTGTTTGCATTTAGCCCATTTCCCTTGCTGGTAAGTTTTGGCCCCGCTTTGTTTCACTGGGATGCGCCCTGCCATCGCCCGGCTGGCTTTGGATGTATCTGCCGCAGCTGATGCTTTCTCCTTCAGCCCCAGCTCCATCCTGCTCTGGGCTGAGACCCGCGAGGAGCACGGGGACCTGTGCACACTCACACCTTTGGAGATGGAGCTTTGTGCTGTGCGATTTGCCCCTGATCTAATAAATGCGATCCATTAATTGGATCATTGCCTGCTTCTCCAGTTAATTTCCTGGATATTTTTAAATGTTAAAATGTAGTTTTTATAGTCTTTCATTATTTTTAGCCTTAAGCTTGACTGTAATCGTCCCTGTAATGTAACTGTAAAAAACTCCCGGCTTTATATCATAAAGGAGGACATTAATTGTCATTTTTTGTGTACATCAGCAAGATCAAAACATGCTTCCTGATTACTTCTGTTTGTACATACAGTCTCTTTGATATTTAGATATGAATAAAGTGTGCGTGTGTGTAATTTGAAAGTCAGTTCTTCCCTCTCTGCTGCTTGTCATGGATTCCTTTCAGAGGCTTATTTACCAAATTGATTTTAAAATTTAGTAATTGCCCTTCCAAAATGATTTCTCAATAATCAAAGTGTCTCTAAGCACAGTGGCAAAATATTTGTCCTCCTTGGTCAGAAGATGCGCTCCCCGCCTCGGCCTTTTTATCCTCAGACAAGGACACACACAGATCTTTTCATCCCCCAAAACCCACTCCAGGGAGAACCCGCTGCGAGAGCCGCTCAGCTCGTGCCCCAGATTTCGCTTTTGCGCACAGATTATCAACGCGACCGAAAAAAATCCCGTTCCATCAAATCCATCACCGGGTCCCAATGGGTTTTCCTGAGGCTGGAAGGGCTTTGGGACAGAGAACACCTTTGTCTTTGCAAAGCTCGAGATGGTGCCGCGGCTGAAGGGAACGACGTGGGATGCTGCTGGGCTGGGGCAGGAGCGGCCGGCGCTGGAAATGCCGCCCGAGGGGAACCTTCCTCGCCGGCGGTGGGGAATCCTCCGCCGTGCCGCAGCCCCAGTCTGAGTTTGTAAATGTAATCAACCTTGAGGTCTTGTTACTTCCACAGGTGCAATTAACATTACCATCTGCTAATCCGTGATTAACGATGTTTACAAATATGCTACAACATGTTAAAATGTGCCGGCGCTCTTCCCCTTTTTTCCCCGCCTCTCCCTGTTTTGGCGCGGGAGCTGTGCCGCCGGCAGCGGCACGGGAGGGCTTTCCCGGCGGAGGGCTCCCCGTACCCCACCGTTAACTCGCAGACATTTTGTTTTCATTATTTAAAAGTGCTGTTAAACTCCAAACCAGCTGTAGGAATGACAAGTTCAAATCGGAAGGTCAGTGCTGCTAAATGGGATTTAATTGCACGGGGGTTGAGGTACAAACTGATGAATCTGAATAATAAAACTTTGTGGGGAGCGACATATGGTGCGGTTTCAAGTAAATTTTTATTGATCATCCCACAACTGATGTGTTAATGGGATGGCAGTCTTTGCTTTGGGTTTGATATTGATGTGGAGTTTTAATAATGTCACACAGGAATATTGTGGAGGGGTTTATAATTTAAAAAAAAAAAGAGTATTTTCTATTAACTGCCTTTTTCTTTTTAACAGAGAGAGGAATACATTATATCGCTACTGTATGTCCTCCAGATCTAGGTTACATGTAATTGCTCGGTAATTGGTAGAACCATGTAAAAGCCATGGTATTTGCCAGTAAACCCTCCTAAGTTACCATGAAATTGAAGTGTGATATTTATTCTCTACAAAACTTGCTATCCAAATATCGTGTACGATCAGGTTTGGTCACCGCAGAGGCGTTTCTGCAGTGGCTGTGCCGTGCGTGGCGCCTGCCCGGCTCGGATTTTGTACCAGTATCATCCGGAGGGCTGGGGGGGGTCTGACTGGGAGGTTAAGGACTTATTTTGCTTCAAGGGAAGATGGTTGAACCTCCCTTGGGCTTCAGTCTCAGGATTATTAAAGGTATTTTGAGGCCCAACTCAAAACGATGGAAGTTTGGAGGTAGCTGAAGAAGTCCTCATGTTTTCAGTGGGTCTGGGAATAGTAATTACACTTAACGATGGTTTTTGAAGCCTCTGGAGATAATTTGTCAGTACACTGGGGGTACATCCTCGAGTCACCTGTATTTTACCCTCTTGTTAAATAGGATGTCCAAAACTGTTCCCATCTAAGCAATTTTCACGATTTAATTGTGACTCTGGTTCAGAGACCTCCAGCCCCATGGACTGGGGTGGCCTTGTGTGCGAGGAGTCTCTGCTTTGGCTTTTCCCTCTGATGGAGGTTTTTTGCTTCCTCCATGTGAAATGCCTGGGTGGGTTCAGTGATGGCTCCTTATTGCCGGCCGCATGGCTTTAAATATGAGCAGAAGTAATTGCCTTGCTTATGATCAATAGTTTTATATACTTTAAAAATGTAACAATACGCTGTGAATTGATGCAAAGTTAAACCTGCCAATTTTTTTTTTTTTTTTTTTTTTTTTTTTTTTCCGCTGGCCTGTTTTAGAAGCTGCGAACTCAGCAGTGTTTTCCCCGCTCTTGGGAAGCGGTAGCTCAGCTGTTTTCTCTGAAGACCTGAACATCGCATCCTGCGCGTCCCGCGGGTCCGGCCCCGACTCTGCCGCGTCCCTTTTCACGGCCACTCGCACAGGACAGAAGCTGTACTGTCTGCAGTTGGGTATAAAAGTCCTTTCCGAACCTTTTTTAAAGCTGCCTTTGAAAGGTTTGTACAGCAGATAAAAAGTCCGCCTGACCCTGCGGGTTCAGGGTCCTGCCGAGGTATTACCGAAATGTCTGAGCGCCAAATTGTCCGGGCAGTTAGAAAAAAGACCAAGCGGGCAGAGGGGACACAGGATCAGCCCTGTGGAGCAGTTTGGGGTGACCAGCGCTGCTCAGGGCTCGGAGAGCCTCAGGTCGAAGCCTCCATGCCTACACAAATCATTAGCACCCTTCCAATGTTTAATTAATTGTGGGGGCAAGCGTTGCCTGCTTCTCCTGCAGGAGGCAATGAATAGTAAAATGATGCTTTCCCTCCTCTCTTCTTTCCATCACCCAAAACTGCAATCGCTCTTCCCATTTTGAAAGCTGTTGCTGCAGATGTGCCTTTCCCTTCGTACTTTTGAGCCTCCCCGGGGTCGGGGTGCTGTAGGCTGACACCCCTGTTTGCAGACTTGGCTGGGCACACCGGCACGGACCCGGTCCCGCGGGAACCCCTCGCCGTCACCTCACCTTCCCTCAGGTGCCGGTGCTTTGGGAAATATCCCTTCTCCTGGCTCTGCAGCGAGGGCTCGGGCGGTCGGGTACCGGCGTGGGGGTGGGACGGGGGGAGCTGGAGGTGGGGATGGGAGCGATGGGGGTCCCGCGGTGAGAACAAGTAGCGGATGCTGGAGCGACGCTGCAGGCGACGCAGGATGGATGTTGTCCCACCAGTGCTGCAGCCAAGTCTCTTCGTTCACGCTTATATCGAGGTATGGGATAGTGTCGTACAGGAAATATATGTGACACAGAGTTACAGCAAGGAGAGATACTCCTTTTCCATTTGGGATCGTTCCTGGCACACAAGCTCCATCCCGTGAGCGGCAGCTGGGAGGAATCGGGCAGGTTTGCAACCCGGGACCAAGGCGCTTGCACGGCCCCATCCCTGTCCGCTGAGGATGGAGCAAGTCGGTGCCGTAAAACCGTCTCGAGCGGAGCCCGGGCAAACCCCCCGCTCCCCAGCAGCACCGCGGGGGAATCGGCGAGAGGGAGAATAGTTAAAAGCGAGGGAGATGCAAGAGCGATGCGCGAGGGTCCGCCTTACCCGGCAGAATAAATGAGGTGGTGGTGTCTGGTGGCGCCTTCGCAGCTTTGCCAACCCTCATTAGCACCTTTCAGCAAAGCGGAGCTTATTCAAACTATATCACAAGTCTTTTGCTGGAGATTGCATCTGTGCCTAATATGCATTTTTATATAAACAAGGGTACTAAATGGCCTTTCAGTTCCCTCTGTAATGTCTTTTTTAATGGAAGGTCCTGAATTAAGAACATATATATATGACTCTAAGAATTTTCTAAGTGATATTGAAAACCTATTGTAAAGTAGGATTTCTTCCTGTAAAATTATTTGAATGAGGTTCCAGTTTATTTTCTGGCTATATTTTACTTATTTAATCCTCCAGAGGGGCTTTTCAGAGGCAGCATCTCATTTTCAATGCAACTATTCTTAACATTAGGGAAAACTACCTTTCTGAAATGCATGAAGGAAAAAAAAAAAAAAAAGAACCAGAGGAAGATGTACGAGATAAGAATAAACTTGAAAAGCTTTGAGGTGGTTTATGGCTTCTCTTGAAAGAATAACAGTTCATGTATTTTTGTTATGGTGTGGTTTAATGATGCTTGCAGAAAAAAGATAAGGTAGAAATGGAAATATAAAATTAAACCAGCAAAGTGAATGTGATTATTTTAGTTACTAGTATTACCTGGGGAAAACGCTCTTGGGGTTTTTTTATCTAGGCTAAATATTTGCTTTTCTAAAAGGGAAGGCCCTCTGCATCTCCCGGCATGAGAGTGGGAAGTGAAATTTTTCCGTGGTCCAGCAGCCGTGGGAGGACGGCGACGTCTCTGCCGGAGCCCCGACCGCGGGCAGCCCCTGCGGCAGGTTCGTCGCAGCCCGACACGGGTCGTTCCGACGGGCTCTGAGCTCGCTCCTCTGGCCCTGGGGAGGAGAGCTGGCTTTGGACAGGATGCTTTTCTGTTATTTTCATGGAAATTGGGACTGTTTTTAAGGAATCTGGCCATTGCTGCTGTATTTGCTGCTTCTTCGGATGCCCTCCTGCTTCCAGGGACGTCCGTCAGCATCTCCAGCCGAGGACCCGATGGCGCTTGTGTCTCACCCCGGGTCCCGTGGGCACACCGAGGGGGAGGCACGGTGGGACGCGGTTCCCAGCGACTGTGTGTGACCGGGGCTCTGTGCCTGTTCTGGAGGACCTTCCTTCACCAGGATCTGTGCACGGCTGGGTCGGCATGGTCGTGTCCCATCCTGTCTCATCCCATCCCATTTATCCTATCCTGTGCCATCCCACCTGTGCCATCTCATCCCGTCCTTCCCCTCTCATGTCACTCCATCCCCATCTCCATCCCCATCACCTCCATCCCCATCACCTCCATCCCCATCACCTCCATCCCCATCACCTCCATCCCCATCACCTCCATCCCCATCCCCAGCTGTGGGTCCCAACCTGGGTACACCCCGTAGCCAAGAGCTCAAAGGCCATAACGCTGGCGCGGTCTGAGAGCTCTTGCCTTCCCTGGGGAGCTCTGCAGATTTCCAATCCGAGCCGAGATGTTGCGGGATCGTGCTGGCCGTGCGGTTTGATGGGGACTCGACAGGATCAGCCAAATCTCAAGTCAAACCAGACGCAACAGGCAAGACCCGGGCCGAGTGCGGCCGCGCGGCTCCCGAGCATCCTGCTCCAGCTGCTGTTGGGTGAGCCCAGCCGCTGGGTCACAAGAGGTAAACCCGCCGATGAATTAAGCCTGACATGTGGCCTTGAGCTTCAGTGGGTAGTTAATTTTTCAATTTCTTTCATGGATCTGGAATAGCAAGAGTTTGTTTATAATTAAAGTACTTGAAGATTTATACTTTAATTCAAATAGCTGAAAAGAAGCAGTTTCTGTGTAGGTTTCTTCACTATCAGAATCTAAAACAGATTATTATGTAAATTTTTTTGATCCTAAATTCATTATAATATTCAATTTCAGGAAATGCTCTTGACCATCTGCTACTGCTCTAAGAAATGAGTCTTAGAGATTGTTTACTACCAGAAATATTGTAGGTATTTAGGGTAGATCGCAGTGGAGTGTAAGGGCAATGTACTGATTTTGGCGTCTGGTTATATAAGCCCGTAGCGCTGAAGCCACGAGCTGAGCCAGTTGGAAAGCGCATCCGCAGCGGCGGCAGCTTCTGCTCTGCCAGCATCCCGTCCCGTCCCGGCTCACAGCACCGGCGCCAGCCCCCTTCCCCACCCGCGGCGCGGTCCTGTCTGTGCACGGAGGGTACCGGTCCTCCCTGGTCTTGTAGGTAGGGAGGCAGTACGGATTAATTCCTGGTCTTAATAGAAGTGGCTTGAGATCCCTGGGATGGAAAGTACCGTGAAAGTATCATTTGCTGTTTGTTGTAACCTCCAAACTTGCCATGAGAAGCCACGTGCTGATCCCCAACGAGCTTTCCCTCTTGGTGATTAGGGCAAGAGGGGACAAAAAGCGGGGAGAAGCCCTCGTCACCCGCACGTGCGCAGGACCCGGGGGCCCAGCAGTACCACTGAGCTGTGTGGAAGTATAATCTATTTTTTCCGGTGTATTTTACTACCAAAGCTTGTATGTCGTTAGCCGTGTCAGGTGCAATGGATGAAGCCCAAGAGCGGTGATACGGACGTGCTGCAGAACGGGCTCGCGTCCCGAGGTGCCGCTCCTCCCCGGCTCCCAGCACTCGCCGTCGCTGCCATTATTCAGCCTCTGCAAGACACTAAAAGATGTTGCTGCCCCGCTGCTTGCTCCTACACGCTTAGGTTTGGCTTTGTACGGAGGAGGAATGTATTAAACGCGGTTTCTATTTTTTTTTTTTTTTTTTTTTCCCACCGCAGCCTCGCTCAACAAGTGCAGCACCCACGGGGCCGGCGGCTGCTGCCTATCGATCGGGGCCGGGGCTGTGCCTGCCCTTCCCAGCGACTGCGCCCAGTATTGACGGATCGAAGCGACGAGCGGGGCCGAGGCTGGGAAGCAACGGCTGCTGGAGGGGAGCGGGAGGGGGCCGCGGCGGGGGGCGTCCCCAGGGCTCGTAATCCCGCTGGACCGGCAGCCGAGCATCACCCGAGCATCCTCCCGGCACGGGGGGGATGCGGCTGCCCCGCCTCGCCGCGGGGTCGGGCTGGGGACCGCGCTGCACGGAGAATATTCGTTAATATTGAATTACGTACAGTATTTGGAAAGACGAACTGTTGATGTAGTGGAATAGACTTCAGAAGGGCACTCGCGTCCGTCCGGCTGCGTAGCGTAGGAGTGTTGCGTGCAGGGGGATGCCTACGGGTGATAGCAGCGAGCGTCTTGGATAGGTCTGGCGGTTTCTATAGGGGCGTACGCAAGGGGCTCGCAGCACCGCGCCTGCCGGCGTAGGAACGTCAGAACATTGCCCGAGGTTGGTTTTTTTTAGCAAACCCGGTTTCACTCGCCTGTGCTATCAGCAGTGTGTAGGAAGGCGGGTAACATTAGTGTGGGTCTGCAGGACGGGGACTGTTCAGCAGCCCTTGGATAAATATCAGAGCGTAGAGTATGACGGAGAGGTTTTTTTTGTTCCTGTTGTTCTTCATTCATGGACCAACTATGAAACCAGCGCTTTCTTATCTGGAGCTGTCCCAGGCTTCAGTATTCAAACCCTGGCGATCACTAATCGCCTTATTTCCCCTCCTTCAGGGAAATTTTAACTCTTGTCCTCTGCTGCTGAGTAGATCTTTAAGCCGGTAATAACGTGAGACAGAGGGAAATTAATGGCCTCGTCCTGCCCCTTCCCTGGCTGAAAACTCCTAAAGAATTAAAGAATTAAAAAGGTATAAAATTGCATTCACATCTTTTTTCCTGCCGATGAGGGGTTCCGTTTTAACGGGGTGCGAGGGGAGGTGTAGACACCTTGTGCCCTCACCCTTCCCTTTCCCTCCGCTCCGAGCCCCCGGCAGCCCCCGTGCTTGCGGGGTCGGTCGTGGGGGACGGGGACCCCGCGGTGCTGGGATGTCTCCACCTGCCCGAGCCACCGTGATTGCCCGGGATGGGATCTCTGCGGCCAAGAGCCGTTCCAGCAGCTCGTTCCCCCTTGAAGCCCGAATTCCCATCGGCGACGGCCGCAGAGGGAGGAGGAGGAGGGCGGGTGGCCTTCCTCCACTGGCCGGGGATGCTGCGGTGGTCTGCTTTACTGGGGTGTAAGTCCGGAGGTGGGGACGGGGAGGGGGGGGCACGGGGCCACGGTGGCCTTTGTCTGCTGTGCCAAACAGATGTGAACAAACCCGAGTTCGATTTCCAAGACCGCCTGGGGAATATTGCTAACTAATTATAGAAAACAGAAGATGCGCTCCCCTCCTCTTGCATTTTTTGATAAACATTGTCTCCTCTCAACAGCTGAGTATTTAATTAGTGTTGATTGTTGTTCGCGTGTTCAATAACCACTCATCAGGAGGGGGGTGTCCGCTGGGGCGGCGTGGCCTGGAGCACAGAGGAGCGGAGGGTGTTCATAATTAAGGATGCAATTTATTTGAGTAAGTCATGTGTACAGCACCCTGTGTTTTAGGTTAATTTTCAAGGTTAAAGGGTAAAAAAAAAAATAGCTCACAACTTCAGAGGGTGAGGAGCCACGGTTGGCAACTCAACCCTGAAAGCTGTGCAGGGGGAATATATATATTTATATATATGTGTGTGTATACACACATGCATTTATATATACACACACATGCGTGTAACGCGTCCAAGCCCCTGCGTGTGTGTACGTATGTGGCCGCACACGTGCTCCCACCGGAGCCCTCCAGGCCCCTCTTTCCCTACAGCCTCTGCCTGTTTCCCAAGTTTTGGCTGGAAAACGCTGCCATGTGGAGTTGGACTTTCCGGCTGTGGAAAGGCTTCTTAGGAAGCGGGTTTAGCAAAAAAGAGAAAAACAGCTTTTTCTCCGTGCTGCTGGGTGTGGGGAGGGCTGAGGTTCACTGTCGGGCTGGGTTTCTCGCATCGCACCGTGGTGTGCGGGAGGCACGTTTTCAGCCTCGTGTTTGCCTGTGTTTACCCAAGGAATAGCGACGTGTGCCGGCATCCCCGCGTGCGGCTTCGCTTGCCAAGCACCGTACGGATCGCTCCCCTTTAGAGGAGGACAACTAAAAACCTCAGACAGAAACAACGGCGGGTTTAAAGGTGTGTTTCAATGCTGGCTGGAGACGGGACGAGTTGGCACATGTCGCCTCTCCTCTCTTTTCCTCGTGACCATCCGTGTCAGGCTTGCACCGGTGTCCGGAGCAGGACGGCGAAGGTTTTGGGGCGATGTGCGTGTGTAGGAGCATCCCTGCCAGTGGGGACACGGGATTCCCTTCACATGGTTTTAGGGACATCGCTATCGTTGTGTGTGACCCTCCGCACCGGGCAGGACTCGTCCCGGTCCCCCACGGCACCCGGGGCGGGGGGAGAGCGGGGCTGGGGCGACGGGCGGGCGTTGGGCACGGCCCCGTTCCCCGCACGGCCCCTGTCCGGCTGAGAGGATGGTTTGTGTGCGCGGGTAGGGGGAACGGCAGCTAAAATAGTAAATAAGCAAATGCCCGTCTCCTCCCTGCATGATTTCCCCTTTATTTATTTATATGTTTATTCTGCCGTGCCTCCTGACAGCGGTGATGGAGCTGTCATGCTTTGGTGGCCACCGGCTCGTGATCTGGCACCTGTTCTCCGTGCTTTAATCTCTCCGCTCCGCTCATATAGGGAGTCTATACATAACCCCCAGCCAAACAAAACGTGAAGAAAAATCAAAGCTAATTACATGCCATTGATTTCTTTCCAAATTTGCTTCTAATACACTTTTTGACTACTCCTTGATTTTATTTTTTTTTTTAATTTTTTTTCCCACTTTTCCTTTCTCCTCTCCTTCCCCTGTCCTCTCAGGCGGCAGCAGCCTCCTCCCAGGGATGCGAGCAGCTGCAGTCCCCGTACTGGACACGCCGAGCCCCGGAGCAGTTGGGAAATGCATAGACCGGCGTGGTTTTTTGTTTGTTTTTTTTTCTCTTAATAGGGAGTAGGGATGATCTGTGCACTGAGCCTCTTCCTAAGGGACAGGTAGGACCGTACAGCTCTCTTCCTTGCTTTTCCCCTTCCCCTCCTCTTCTTTTTTTTGTAAGCCTGAGGGTTGTTTTCAGTGCCAGCATCGCTGTGGTAAGGGCTGTGGGCAGAGGTGCCGGCCACCAGCATCCCCCTCCGGCTCGCCGGGTGCTCAGGAGGCGGCAGTGGGTGCCCCACGGGCTGTGCCCGGCTGCCCCGGCGGGCACGGGGGGGGGGTCCTGGGGTGGGTGGCGGGGGGCTCGCGCTGGTCCCAGCCTCTTCCACCGATCAGCGTGAATAGAGGGTCGGCTGCGGAGCAGCTCCCGCGTGCCTGTTCCCGGCGGATGGCTGTGTCCCAGTATGCCGGCATCGCTCGGGGAGGGGGGAGCCCGGCAAGAGCGAGACCCTGCGGGACGCGGGGGCCAGCGCGTCGGCAGCCCCCGATCCCGGCTCGTCCCATGGCGCCCTTGCCCTGGCCGCGTTGGGCCAGCGCTTTGGTTTCGTTCCCTTGCAACGGCAGCTCGGCACAGGTCTGGCCCTGGCCGGGCTGGGGGCTCGGAGCGGGGACACGGCGGGGTCCGGCACGTGTTGGTTATGGCAGGAGAGATGCTCCGCGCTCACACGGGGCTTTGAATTCTGCGGTGATGGCGGGGAATCGCTCACCGTCGGCTTATTGCCCGGGTCTCGCTCCCTCCGAGCTGCCGCGGCGTGCGGGGAGCCCGGGCTGATACGCCGGGTCAGCAAAGAGGCGCGGGGCGCAGGTGGGGGACGTGGCTGGACGTCCCCAGCCCCGGTGACGGCTTTGCTGGGTCCAGGGGAGGCTGGAGGTACAGGGTCCTGCCGGTGAGCTCTGGGCAGCGGCTGAAGCGTTAAGGGCAGCGGGATGCGGAGGCGCGGGTCACTCGGCCAGAGCTTTCTCTTGTGCATCAATATATTGAATATCCTCTAATCTGGATCCGCGGGAACCGCGTGAGACCCGCGTAGAGCGGCCGACGTGTCTCGTCCTAAGGGTGACGCGGGACGGGAGGGCTGAGCGGGGCTGCCCTCCCTGGGGCAGGTTTGGCAGCGGGATGGAGGGAGGTGAACCGGTCCCCTCACCTCCACCGTCTCCCTGGGAATAACCTGACCCACCGTTCGCAAATCGGACTCCTAAAGATGTTATCGGCTATGAAAATTAAGGAAAAAAAAAAAAAAATCCAAAAGAGAGAAAACCCAAGGATTGCCCATCCTTTCACTTCTGTGGGGGACCCTGAGGCCACGTCTTGACCACAGCCACCAGTGCCACCTACGCGTGGCCCCAGTGTCACTGGTGCCAGGGGGATGCAAACCCACATCCACGGTGCCCCTGGAAATACCCGCTTCCAAGAGAGCGGCCAGATTTATAGCATAAGGAGATGTATTTAGGCCGAAGACAGTTCAGTTGTGTTAATTATGAAAATCCAAAGATAATCTATATTTAATGTCAAATTTTTCTCAAATTTACTAAAGAATGAGGAGAATATATGCACATGATGACATTTAAATGAAGAACAAGGTGCAATTAAACTCCAAAATGTACAGTAGACTAATTGGGAGAGGATGACAAATATAGTTATCATCAGCAACTAATTAGGGACCTGCTTTAGCTTTCCCTGCTTGATTAATCTTGACTAGGTGTTAATAAGTTACGCGGGCCCGGCCGTAAGTTGTGAACAGGCTGTTTGTTGCTCCGTCTGGCGTGGCAGGGAGGTGGTTTATGTTTGCAGCCTCGCGGGAGGATGCTTTGTGCTGAAGAGGGATGTTGGCGTTAAGGGGGTTTGTTTTACGGGGGGGGGGGGGGAATCGCCAGCGCACCCATCGCTGGGTGCTGCGGTGGGTGCCGGATGAGGCCTCATTTCAGCGATGGCGATGTCCCCAGTGCGGTCACTGGGCTGGGGAAGGTCTCCCAGTAAGCCGAGCGTCGGCGCACTGAGGGAGGAGGACGAGTGCCCGCGCCCGGGAGCGCTGGCTCAGCTCTGTTGACACATCCCTTGTCTCCCAGATTTACACTCTTATCTTTTTGCATTGAAAGGTAAGAATAATAGTAAAATGTTAATGCCGTACTCTACATATAATACTGTACATAAACGGATGACATGACATGGGAGACAGATAAATCACCGCTGTGTTCAGACAATAATCTGCGGGAGACAGAATAACACATGAGTTCTCCGAGCGTAGGAATGTGCTTGGGAAAATGGGGTTTTACAGCCCAAACCCTCCCTGATTTTTACTAGGATGTTTATTAGAGTTTGATTTTATGAAATTAGATATATTTTTAAATATGCTGTTCCCTACTCATAAGGGACACTCAACGCTGTAAGAGCCTGGAAATCCTCGCGGGTAAATGACTCGCCACACTTGGTGCCCATTAGGACACCAAATGCGTTCGCTAGAGCCACGCTAAAATGGGGAGGAAAATGTGTTTCTACCTGGAAAACATCTGGGGGCACGTCCCGGGCACGGCTTTCCTTCTGGGTTTGCAGTTTGTTGGAGTTCACCGGGGAAGCTGCAGCCCCCCTAAAGCCCTCGCTCTCCCGCGGGAAGGCGGTGGGGGAAAATTCCCACGGCTCGGCCGTGCGGGACTGGGATGGACGTGATCCTACAACCGTCCCGGGCTGTAGCTGCACTAGAAAATATGAAAAACAATATCGTGTGCTGGTCCTGCTTATTGAACGCCATTCCCACACGGAGAACGTTTGGCGGGCGGCGTGCCACAAGCCCCCGGCACCGAGCGGCTGGGGGGGGAACGGTGCCGCCACCCTTTAAACATGGCACTTCTGCAAAATACACCTGGAAAGGCCCAGGGGGTTTCTCCCGCACGGTCCCCAGCGGGGTGCGGTGAGGAGATGCCGCTGACAGATCGAAGGCTGGTTTTTTTTTTTTTTCCCCAAGAAACAATCCCGAGCCGTGGTGGGAGAGCAAAGCCATTACCACGGAGGATGAACTTGGCTCAGTCGCCATGGAAACGCTGGCCGGGACCCGGCGCCGCTCGCGTGTGCACGAGTCCCGTTGACCTCACTTAGAATTATTACCTTTAGCCAAATAAAATAATTTGTGTTAATAAAGAGACCATTTTCTCTCGGCTTCCAAGCGAGCCTTCCCCAGAAGGCAGAGTGACTCCTTAATTACACTTTTACTGCAAGGTGATTAATGTTCAATATGTGATACTCCGTTTAAATAAGTCGCTTATTAACACCTTTAATATGTTTTAATTTTTTTTTTTTTTTTTTTTTCCCTTTTTCCCCCCCCCTTCCCCCTCGCCTTGGCAGGCCGGGCTGGCGGCGGGAGGGGCTGCGCAGCACTAGGTGGAGCTCTGATATTAGGCATGGGCACTCGTGGGCACCCACCCGGCACCCACGGGGGAGCCCTGGGGGCCCTGCAATCTTCCAGAAGGACAAAATGATGGACAGCAGGAGGGGAAACCCCAAGCGTCGAGGTCGGGCGCCTGCAAAAGTTAACCGGGGAGCGCGCCAAGAAACCCGCTTCGCTTTTTCCCGCCGCGAGGCGGTTGCGGGGTGGTGTGTAACGAGCGGGTAAGGGCTCAGCGCGTCCTCGGTGAAGGGCTGCAACAGCCGTGGGATGTTGGGTGAGAGCTGCCGGGGCCGGGCCGGTCCCCCCGGGGTGCGGGACACAGGCTGGGTTTGGAAATTCCCATCCCAGTCCAGCTCTGCCCATCTCCTCTGTGGCCGCGGGAGACGGCACATCCCTCCTGTGAGAGACGCACATAGAACGGGGCTGTCCTGAGAAATTGCTGGAGCATGGCAGAGCGCTGAGAAAATGGGGAAAAAAAAAAAAAAAATCACCTCTTTTTTGGTCATTCCTCCGTTAGTTATGGAGGGTCTGTTTTGGGGATGGGTGATAGACGCTGCCGCCGTCCCTCCCGCTGCCCAGCCCGGCACCCAAGCGGAGGTGGGTGAGAAAAATGTCACATCCACTCCTCAACTTTTTGCCTTCGGATACTTGGAAGCGGCTAAAGTCCTAACGGTTTGGGCCGGGCCGCTCTCCTTCGGGACCGCGGGATGGTGGCCGGGTGTCCCCATCGGCTGGGTGCAGACGGGACCCCCCCTGCGCCCAGCACCACGCAAAGCACCGCGCCGAGCCCGCGGACCCCGACGTATGTAATGTGCATTGCGGCCGAGGCCATCGGAAACGCTGCAGCCGTGATTCCGTGTAATAGCGTTATTTAGCCGGCGTGGAGAGGTAGAAGAGGAACCCTAATTATAGTAATTTGTTATGCCTCTTGAAGCTCTATATATATGAAAATATATATGTATGTATATACATTAGCTGGGCTCTCAGAAATACAAGGGATTCTTCTCTTCCTTTCTTAAACCAGCGGGTTTGAAAATGAGCGGCTTCTGGTATCCTAAAGGAAACACCTGAGCCGGGAACGGTCCCCGGGAAGGGGACCCAGGATAATTGTATCTCCAGCTCAGGCTGTTTGCTCCTCTCTGCTCAGCTCTCAAGATTGCAGAGAGAAATTCTGAGGCACCCCCTCCCCTTCTGCATGTCATTTTTAAGGATCTTCTTTTTGGCTCCTGCTCATCGGTTGGTTGGGTGCTTGGCTGGTGTTTAAAAAAAGAAACTTGTGTTACTGTCTGAAATGGATTGTTTCTCATGATTGCTACTGAATTTCTAAAGTTAAAAAGTCATTTTATTTTATATCAGATTTCTTTTTTTTAGAACTATTTTTATTTGTGCAGCAACAGATGTTTATAAATACACGTTATTATTTGTCATATAAAAGAATGCATTAATGGTAGTAGTATATTCCAGATTGTTTTACCGTAACGTGTGTGATTTTACAAGGTGCGCTTTAAACAAATCTCAACATAATTTGCAAAATCTCTGCTTTCCCAAGGCCAAGTCTCGCGTGCGATAATTTCCTTACAACGCGGCTGGGCGATGCCTGAGGACGGCAGCGCGTCCCAGGGCACCCACAGCCACCCTGCAGCCTCGTCCCTGCGCCTCCATTTTAGTTCCCCAAATGGGAACTCCCTTAAGTAAATAAACACCTGGCATCGTCGTAGAGTTTGGAAATAACGGGGGCGGTTTCTCCCTTTGCAGCCAGAGAAGGTGGTGGGAAATGTCGGCAGACCCGAACGGAAGGGGGGGAGCAGGGCCGGTCAGCCAAACTCCCCCCCGGCACTGGAGGGAGAGGACGAGGCGGTTCGGCTGCGCGAGGGATGCTGTGAGGAATGCGGGATGCCGCGAGGGATGCGGGAGGCTGCGAGGGATGCGGGATGCCGCGAGGGATGCGGGATGTTGCGAGGGATGCGGGATGCCGCGAGGGATGCGGGAGGCTGCGAGGGATGCGGGATGCCGCGAGGGATGTGGGATGTTGCAAGGGATGCGGGATGCCACGAGGGATGCGGGATGTTGCGAGGGATGCGGGAGGCTGCGAGGGATGCGGGATGCCGCGAGGGATGCGGGATGCCGCGAGGGATGCGGGAGGCTGCGAGGGATGCGGGATGCCGCGAGGGATGCGGGAGGCTGCGAGGGATGCGGGATGCCGCGAGGGATGCGGGAGGCTGCGAGGGATGCGGGATGCCGCGAGGGATGCGGGATGCTGCGAGGGATGCGGGCTGCCGCAGGCGCGGGTTTGCCGCTCAAGGGTTAGTTCCTTCTTGCACGCGTCCGCATCGGGACAGGGTGTCCCATGGAGGCTGTTGCCGGCGGAGGTTCCCCCTGTACCTGTCACCCCGTTCCCAATTTCGCCTTGCAGCACGCTTTTCCTTATTAATTTATTTTGAGCAGCAATCGCCGCTTAGCCTCGAGTCTTGTTTCGCGGGAGTGGAAACAAGAGAGGGGAGGGAAGCTGGCGAAGAGGACACCGTCCTGTCACCCAGACGCATTTACAGCCGTCGCTGCGTTTTGTTTCACGGACACCGGTGGGCTTCTCCGGGCTCTGGGTTTTCAGCAGCGGGTTTGGCTGCGATGCCGCTGCCGACGGCACGTCCCTGCCCGTTTGCTCTCGGGACGTGCCGGAGGACCAGGGTCTTGCCTTCAACTCCTGAGTGAACCCGGGGGATGAGCCAAGAGCAGCAATGACAGGAGAACTGCAAAGGGGTGATGGAGAGCAGCAGCGGGCGGTCAGGCGGGTTATCTGGGGAGAAGATGCGAATCCAAGGAGGTTCATGCGAAGCAGAGGTGAGCCAACGTGATGGGATGGAGGAAAGCCCCGGGGCTTCCACCGCAGCCAGCTCTGCTGCTGGGACTTTGCACGGCTCATCTTTGCACAGCCGAGGGGCTGAAGAAGCAAACGCATCCCGGATTATCCGTGTCTGAGTTCAGGCCCTACATCTCCGTCTCCTCCAGGGCAGCCGTGCTGCGCGCAGAGCTCTACCTGCCCAGCGAAACGCCAAATAAAAAGACTTTCAGACTCTTTTGCTGGGGGAAATGCCCTCCCTGTTGCTGCAGGGGAGGTGTGCCCCACGGAATGGTTTTTGGCTAGCCGGTCGCAGCATCCCCTGCCCTTCCGCAGTCCCCCACGTCCCTAAATCGCGACGACGGTCTCTTGGTAAAAGATAATTTTTTTTTCCCCAGCACTTGCAGTGTATCTCACAGCCGTACGCAGCTGTACATAAGTATATTATCCCAGAGCTATTCGTTGTCTATCAGCAGTATTTAAGGCTGCGAGCTGCTCCAGGGAGCCGTGCGCCTTGCGGGGATATTTGTCGTGTCTGAGCGGGTGTCGTTTCTCCTGCGCCGGGGGCCGGATCCAGCCCACGGCTGCCCTCGCCACGGAGCTCGGGGGGAGCTGGCACCCGCTCCAGCAGCTAACGGCGCACGTCATCCCACCCGCCCCGCCGCTGTCGGATGCAGAATCACCGGGTTTCTCGTAAACGGCTAGGAAAACCCGCAACAGGAAAAAAAAAAAAACCCTCGTTGAAACCCCCAAAAAAGCGAAGGGCAGGACTGCGCGGCAGGCCGGTACCCGCAGCGGCTGGAGGATGCTGCCGCACGTCGGGAACTGGGGACCAGGCTGGTCGTTTGGAAAAGCTGGTGCCTAATTGTAAAGGAGCTCAAGGATGCTGCCAAGGCAGGAGCCGAGTCCTGCTCCGGGCACCGCGGCTCCCCGAGGCTCTCGGGGCGGCTTCACCCACCCCTCGCATTTGGGTCGCGGGTTCCCAGAGCTTTCCGCATCCCCGCGGGCGCAGGAGCAGGATCAGGCCCTGCATTCGCACTGCATTGTGTTACCGCCTGATCTATGGTGTCCGTCAGCATCGCAGCCGTAATACTGCGAGCTCCCGTACACCTTTTTAAAGAACTCCATTTACTGCTACAATGAACACAGGCTGCTCGGCGGAAAAAAAATGGAGACAAGGGGGGAGCCTTTTTATTTATATAGACAGCTAAAAAGGACAATCTCAGAAGATATGGCATTTACCCAGTGGACAGGAGCTGCCTTCCTAGGTTGGGTTCTTTCTGCTTTATGTCATCTAGTTTGGATCTCTGAATTTCTGCTTGGCCCTGCGGTTCAGAGCCGGGGCGGGAAGGGATGCTCCCGGCAGTCCCAGTGCCAAACATGCCAATTCTGGGCCAAACTACCCAAAAGTGCAGCTCCACGTGGCAGGGCCTGACTCCCTTCCCCCTCTTTTTAACTGCTTTCTGCTGGAAATGGGGTTAATTATTCCTCTTATATGGAGGAATATTCAAGGAAAATAGTTAAAAGAGCTGCCCTGGCTGCTTGCTGGTGGGGTTGTGCTGAGAAATACTGCAGAGTTAAATAAAATTGCAGAGAAACAAATGATTTCTCAATGAACTTGTCCCTTAATTCGTCAGTGAGAGCTTTGGAGGAAGCACTCAGGTGCTCCCCGTTACCAATCTGGTGGAGCTTTTCCTCCAGAACCTCAGTTCCCCCAACCAGGTTTCAGGTGAGGATGGCTGAAGATTATAAATGCCTGAAATGCAGCTCATCTCCTTGAGTCATTTTGTTTTCTACCTTCAGCTTGGAGCATTCTGAAGGGAACCAGAGGTTTGCTGCTGTCTATACAGGGGTAAGGTCTGGTCCCCTTGCTACTCGTTTTGTTTTACTGATTTCTCCTTTTCTTTTTCCCTTCTTGACTTGCAAAGAGGGGTTTTACCAGGGACATCGGGGTACCTCTGAGACCCCAGCTCCAGCTGCTCTCCTTTGCTTGCCCTGAATTCCTTCACTTTATTAAAAGGTGCCAAGAACTGGGAGGAAATAAACTGAAAAACAGTTGATGTAATTTCTTAAAATTAGCAGTAGCCCCCTTTGGTTAAGGCTGGAGGGGACCCTGGGAATAATGGCTCATTAAATGATGTTAACAATTCTAATAATAGAAAATGCCTTGTAAAACCCTGTAAGAGAGGTAATACCTCTGGTTTGCTCTGTGTTTTTTCTGGGGTGGGGGATGTTTGTTGGTTTGGTTTTAGTTTCTTGTCTCCTTTGAGTACTTTGGAAAAGGGAGGAACTTTGCTTAGGCTCAGTCTGTGAAAATAATAAAGCTCTGGTGGAGGAATAGCTGTTTAGATGGTATAAATCCTGAGAGCTCCGTTAATTTCAGTGCTAAATTAGACTTTTTCTTAATTGTTTGTCCTGTTAGCCACCTTTCTCTGACAGAAAGGCACCAAACACCCCCCACAGCCCCCTCCCCTGCACTTCACCGCTAGGTATTTGGGAGTTCATTAGTTCAGAGGGCTGAGCTATACATCATCCAGCATTTCTTAATAGTCATCTATTTCAGGACTAATTCTCATTGAAAATGAGCTTTTATTGCATTAAATAAAACTTCAGGTAATTCTGAGAATAATATTTCTCTAATGTTCAAGACCCAGGGAAAGTCTCCAGCCAAGTCGATGCTGTTTAATCGTCGTGAAACTATGGATAAGGCAGTGGTGGTGTGTGCGGGTTTCTCCCCCTCTCTCTTTTTTATTTTCCAGCTTTGAACCTTTTAGTATCGTTTTTGCTTGCAGCCGGATATTTTGCTCTGTAATTTCTTTCTGACCTAATGGCACTTGCTTTTACTGGCTGTTTAAGCCGAACAAGGTGAGCAGCGAATAAAGCGAGGTTCGTCTTCGCCGCGTGATGGCAACGAGCTGGCGGTGCCTGGTGCCAAGGAGGAGATGGGCCAGTTACTGACCCCAGCCCTGGTCCTTCACAGATGCATTTCTGATTATGCCTGGCGTTGCTTGCCTCCCGTCAGAGACCTTCAGCACAGGGCGGGGGGAAAGGAATGGGAAGCCCCGGCGTTTGCTTTTTTTATTACGGGACCATTCCCTGTCACTGGGGTTGGGGCACCGCAGCGGCATCCCTGGGCTGCTGGTGCTGGTTGAAGCCTTGTTGCAAGCAGAAAGGAAAGGGTTAATCCGGCCAGCGCACCCTTTCCAAAAGTAGAGAGCAAACTTCAGGGGTGCTGAGCTGGGGCATGCGAGAAACTGAGCAAACGAAGCTCTGATGGGAGACCCCATCCCGTGCCACCGCCAGCGGGGACAACGCCATCAGGGACCTCGGTTTGGGGGAAAAAGTCCTCGCGTGGGGTCAGCGATGTCCCCTCCCTGTCCCCAAAACCCACCTCTCCTCCTGCGTGGTGACAGCACGCAGCGAAGCCAAGCGGCACCCGCGGGGACGGGCTGCGCCTCCCCTACGTGTTAAAAAACTCCTTTAAACTTAACAGTGGCCAGTAATGAACCAGCAAAGGTTTATTGCCTATAAAGGATAAAATTAATGTAAGTTATCCTCATAAACTCTCCTGATTTGTGCTGGTCCTTTCTATTCTCGCCGTGCGGCTCTGACAGCCTGTTCTAAATAGCTAATAGGGAGCTCTTAGGTCTACGGGAGTAGGTTAATTAGCGAGTACCAGCGTGGGTTTCGGTGGCATCTTCCAGGGGAGACCGGGGTGCTCCCCTGGCCTCTCCATCCTACGGCAAAGCAGAGGCACAAATCACATTTTTCTTTAAGAGGCTTCCTCACTAGGATACAATCTTTAGTAAATATACTTTTCTAATGACTGCCGGACCATAACGAGGCTTTTTCCACTGTCAGTCCACACTGTGCTCATGTTCCACCCACCTCGCTCGTGACTGACCAACTGCACTGAACTCCCCATCACGTGAATAATTCTTGGGGGGGGGGGAATCGCCCCTTGGTTTTTCTTTCTCTAATACTGTAGCCAAAATCGAAATGAGAAATTCAGCAAAAAAAGCACAGAAGACAAATATATAGAGGCATGTACCTCTGACTTATAGTCCGCAGCCTGTTTTTATGGTGGTTACTTATTTTCAGTAAATTGATGAGGCTTAAAGGGGAAGCTAAACTTTCAGCCGATATATAGGTGAAATAATATTAAATTCCCATATTAAAGATCATCATTAACCTGTTTGGTTTTTATTGGACTAACAGTAAACACAACAAGCTGTGAACAGGGTGTTTAATTATTTCAATGAATATTCATAATATACAGGACCTTTAGAGTAAATAAAGAGAACAAATTGTTCCACAGCGATTAGAAGGTTGATAAGCAAAGCCTCATCTTTAAATTGAGTGAGCAAAATGAAATACACCTGCACTGTAAACCCTCGGTTTTGCAGTTGCTATATAGATATATATGTATTTAAGAAACGAATACAAGTCTTGCTAAGCAACTTCTTAAGGGAGTCATTTGTTTTCAATGGACACTAGGTACATTCGGGATAATTTTGGTCTTAAATAGGAGAAGTATTTGGAGCCCAATGCTGCGGCACCATGACTCGTGATGCAGACAGCATCACTGGTTTCTGTAAAACCACCCAGTTTGGGGGTTTCGGCTGAAGGAGTGCCTGGAGCCCCTCTTTTTCCCCATTCCCCCTTCCTGCAGCATCCTCACTTGGTGCAATAACTCCAGAAGTGTTTTCTGCACTTGCCAGATATTTTAGGGAGTTGGTTAAATAAGCCATCACATGGGGATGAAGTGGAGAGCCGCACAGCTACTTACCGGGAGGCTGTAAGAGGTACCAAAACACTGACTGAAGTCCTTTGTCCTACATTATATATAAGGGCACGTGTATGTTTAACTGGTACAGGAAGATGGATGTTATAAAGCTCTCCATACAGACAATAGGATTGGATGCCATAAAGGGACGTGTGACTTGTGAATTAAGAGACTTGGTAACTTGTAGAATGATGGTTTAAAATGACTTTATTTTATAGCTAGTTTCTGCCATTTGAGTGATGTTGCATGTATTGGTTGTATTTATAACTTAATAGCTTTTCTCAATTTTATTATACTTTTTATGATACTTGTGGCTTTATGGTACTTCATAATTTTTCTCAGATTCATTAAATCCAGTTGAGGGTGGAGCTAATGGCAGAGCAGGTAGTGCATTCCCAGCGCCATGGAGCAGTCCGTAATGCCCCTGCAAAGCGCAGGAGCCGGCCTCGGGATGCGTTCGCGCCGTTCGAG